>NC_135242.1:12521022-12836149 GCF_947623445.1 Clavelina lepadiformis | reverse complement strand
ATAACAGTTAACCAATAAAAGGTTTGTCTGTTATCGTTAAAAGAACTTAACTAAAAAATTTGCACTATACATTAGTTATATAGGTCCTAAAAAGTACCTTGTGAACTATAAGGTGCCAAATGTGCAATTCACATTGCAAAAAGTTCTAACGGGTCTCAAAATGTTTCCTAGAGTCTAATAAGTAAATAATAAAAGTATAACAGTTAACCAATAAAAGGTTTGTCTGTTATCGTTAAAAGAACTTAACTAAAAAATTTGCACTATACATTAGTTATATAGGTCCTAAAAAGTGCTTTGTGAACTATATGGTGCCAAATGTGCAATTCACATTGCAAAAAGTTCTAACGGGTCTCAAAATGTTTATTAGAGTCTAATAAGTAAATAATAAAAGTATAACAGTTAACCAATGAAAGGTTTGTCTGTTATCGTTAAAAGAACTTAACTAAAAAATTTGCACTATACATTAGTTATATAGGTCCTAAAAAGTGCTTTGTGAACTATATGGTGCCAAATGTGCAATTCACATTGCAAAAAGTTCTAACGGGTCTCAAAATGTTTATTAGAGTCTAATAAGTAAATAATAAAAGTATAACAGTTAACCAATGATAGGTTTGTCTGTTATCGTTAAAAGAACTTAACTAAAAAATTTGCACTATACATTAGTTATATAGGTCCTAAAAAGTGCTTTGTGAACTATATGGTGCCAAATGTGCAATTCACAATGCAAAAAGTTCTAACTGGTCTCAAAATGTTTATTAGAGTCTAATAAGTAAATAATAAAAGTATAACAGTTAACCAATGATAGATTTGTCTGTTATCGTTAAAAGAACTTAACTAAAAAATTTGCACTATACATTAGTTATATAGGTCCTAAAAAGTGCTTTGTGAACTATATGGTGCCAAATGTGCAATTCACATTGCAAAAAGTTCTAACGGGTCTCTAAATGTTTATTAGAGTCTAATAAGTAAATAATAAAAGTATAACAGTTAACCAATGAACGGTTTGTCTGTTATCGTTAAAAGAACTTAACTAAAAAATTTGCACTATACATTAGTTATATAGGTCCTAAAAAGTGCTTTGTGAACTATATGGTGCCAAATGTGCAATTCACAATGCAAAAAGTTCTAACTGGTCTCAAAATGTTTATTAGAGTCTAATAAGTAAATAATAAAAGTATAACAGTTAACCAATGAAAGGTTTGTCTGTTATCGTTAAAAGAACTTAACTAAAAAATTTGCACTATACATTAGTTACATAGGTCCTAAAAAGTACCTTGTGAACAATATGGTGCCAAATGTGCAATTCACATTGCAAAAAGTTCTAACTGGTCTCAAAATGTTTATTAGAGTCTAATAAGTAAATAATAAAAGTATATCAGTTAACCAATGAAAGGTTTGTCTGTTATCGTTAAAAGAACTTAACTAAAAAATTTGCACTATACATTAGTTATATAGGTCCTAAAAAGTGCTTTGTGAACTATATGGTGCCAAATGTGCAATTCACATTGCAAAAAGTTCTAACGGGTCTCTAAATGTTTATTAGAGTCTAATAAGTAAATAATAAAAGTATAACAGTTAACCAATGAAAGGTTTGTCTGTTATCGTTAAAAGAACTTAACTAAAAAATTTGCACTATACATTAGTTATATAGGTCCTAAAAAGTGCTTTGTGAACTATATGGTGCCAAATGTGCAATTCACATTGCAAAAAGTTCTAACGGGTCTCTAAATGTTTATTAGAGTCTAATAAGTAAATAATAAAAGTATAACAGTTAACCAATAAAAGGTTTGTCTGTTATCGTTAAAAGAACTTAACTAAAAAATTTGCACTATACATTAGTTATATAGGTCCTAAAAAGTGCTTTGTGAACTATATGGTGCCAAATGTGCAATTCACATTGCAAAAAGTTCTAACGGGTCTCAAAATGTTTATTAGAGTCTAATAAGTAAATAATAAAAGTATAACAGTTAACCAATGAAAGGTTTGTCTGTTATCGTTAAAAGAACTTAACTAAAAAATTTGCACTATACATTAGTTACATAGGTCCTAAAAAGTACCTTGTGAACAATATGGTGCCAAATGTGCAATTCACATTGCAAAAAGTTCTAACTGGTCTCAAAATGTTTATTAGAGTCTAATAAGTAAATAATAAAAGTATATCAGTTAACCAATGAAAGGTTTGTCTGTTATCGTTAAAAGAACTTAACTAAAAAATTTGCACTATACATTAGTTATATAGGTCCTAAAAAGTGCTTTGTGAACTATATGGTGCCAAATGTGCAATTCACATTGCAAAAAGTTCTAACGGGTCTCTAAATGTTTATTAGAGTCTAATAAGTAAATAATAAAAGTATAACAGTTAACCAATGAAAGGTTTGTCTGTTATCGTTAAAAGAACTTAACTAAAAAATTTGCACTATACATTAGTTATATAGGTCCTAAAAAGTGCTTTGTGAACTATATGGTGCCAAATGTGCAATTCACATTGCAAAAAGTTCTAACGGGTCTCTAAATGTTTATTAGAGTCTAATAAGTAAATAATAAAAGTATAACAGTTAACCAATAAAAGGTTTGTCTGTTATCGTTAAAAGAACTTAACTAAAAAATTTGCACTATACATTAGTTATATAGGTCCTAAAAAGTGCTTTGTGAACTATATGGTGCCAAATGTGCAATTCACATTGCAAAAAGTTCTAACGGGTCTCAAAATGTTTATTAGAGTCTAATAAGTAAATAATAAAAGTATAACAGTTAACCAATGAAAGGTTTGTCTGTTATCGTTAAAAGAACTTAACTAAAAAATTTGCACTATACATTAGTTATATAGGTCCTAAAAAGTACCTTGTGAACTATATGGTGCCAAATGTGCAATTCACATTGCAAAAAGTTCTAACGGGTCTCAAAATGTTTATTAGAGTCTAATAAGTAAATAATAAAAGTATAACAGTTAACCAATGAAAGGTTTGTCTGTTATCGTTAAAAGAACTTAACTAAAAAATTTGCACTATACATTAGTTATATAGGTCCTAAAAAGTGCTTTGTGAACTATATGGTGCCAAATGTGCAATTCACATTGCAAAAAGTTCTAACGGGTCTCTAAATGTTTATTAGAGTCTAATAAGTAAATAATAAAAGTATAACAGTTAACCAATGAAAGGTTTGTCTGTTATCGTTAAAAGAACTTAACTAAAAAATTTGCACTATACATTAGTTATATAGGTCCTAAAAAGTGCTTTGTGAACTATATGGTGCCAAATGTGCATTTCAAATTGCAAAAAGTTCTAACAGGTCTCTTAATGTTTATTAGAGTCTAATAAGTAAATAATAAAAGTATAACAGTTAACCAATGAACGGTTTGTCTGTTATCGTTAAAAGAACTTAACTAAAAAATTTGCACTATACATTAGTTATATAGGTCCTAAAAAGTGTTTTGTGAACTATATGGTGCCAAATGTGCAATTCACATTGCAAAAAGTTCTAACGGGTCTCTAAATGTTTATTAGAGTCTAATAAGTAAATAATAAAAGTATAACAGTTAACCAATAAAAGGTTTGTCTGTTGTCGTTAAAAGAACTTAACTAAAAAAGTTGCACTATACATTAGTTATATAGGTCCTAAAAAGTACCTACTGAACAATATGGTGCCAAATGTGCAATTCACATTGCAAAAAGTTCTAACTGGTCTCAAAATGTTTATTAGAGTCTAATAAGTAAATAATAAAAGTATAACAGTTAACCAATGAAAGGTTTGTCTGTTATCGTCAAAAGAACTTAACTAAAAAATTTGCACTATACATTAGTTATATAGGTCCTAAAAAGTACCTTTTGAACTATATGGTGCCAAATGTGCAATTCACATTGCAAAAACTTCTAACGGGTCTCAAAATGTTTATTAGAGTCTAATAAGTAAATAATAAAAGTATAACAGTTAACCAATGAAAGGTTTGTCTGTTATCGTTAAAAGAACTTAACTAAAAAATTTGCACTATACATTAGTTATATAGGTCCTAAAAAGTGCTTTGTGAACTATATGGTGCCAAATGTGCAATTCACATTGCAAAAAGTTCTAACGGGTCTCTAAATGTTTATTAGAGTCTAATAAGTAAATAATAAAAGTATAACAGTTAACCAATAAAAGGTTTGTCTGTTATCGTTAAAAGAACTTAACTAAAAAATTTGCACTATACATTAGTTATATAGGTCCTAAAAAGTACCTTGTGAACTATAAGGTGCCAAATGTGCAATTCACATTGCAAAAAGTTCTAACGGGTCTCAAAATGTTTCCTAGAGTCTAATAAGTAAATAATAAAAGTATAACAGTTAACCAATGAAAGGTTTGTCTGTTATCGTTAAAAGAACTTAACTAAAAAATTTGCACTATACATTAGTTATATAGGTCCTAAAAAGTGCTTTGTGAACTATATGGTGCCAAATGTGCAATTCACATTGCAAAAAGTTCTAACGGGTCTCAAAATGTTTATTAGAGTCTAATAAGTAAATAATAAAAGTATAACAGTTAACCAATGAAAGGTTTGTCTGTTATCGTTAAAAGAACTTAACTAAAAAATTTGCACTATACATTAGTTATATAGGTCCTAAAAAGTGCTTTGTGAACTATATGGTGCCAAATGTGCAATTCACATTGCAAAAAGTTCTAACGGGTCTCAAAATGTTTATTAGAGTCTAATAAGTAAATAATAAAAGTATAACAGTTAACCAATGATAGGTTTGTCTGTTATCGTTAAAAGAACTTAACTAAAAAATTTGCACTATACATTAGTTATATAGGTCCTAAAAAGTGCTTTGTGAACTATATGGTGCCAAATGTGCAATTCACATTGCAAAAAGTTCTAACGGGTCTCTAAATGTTTATTAGAGTCTAATAAGTAAATAATAAAAGTATAACAGTTAACCAATGAACGGTTTGTCTGTTATCGTTAAAAGAACTTAACTAAAAAATTTGCACTATACATTAGTTATATAGGTCCTAAAAAGTGCTTTGTGAACTATATGGTGCCAAATGTGCAATTCACATTGCAAAAAGTTCTAACGGGTCTCAAAATGTTTATTAGAGTCTAATAAGTAAATAATAAAAGTATAACAGTTAACCAATGAAAGGTTTGTCTGTTATTGTTAAAAGAACTTAACTAAAAAATTTGCACTATACATTAGTTACATAGGTCCTAAAAAGTACCTTGTGAACAATATGGTGCCAAATGTGCAATTCACATTGCAAAAAGTTCTAACTGGTCTCAAAATGTTTATTAGAGTCTAATAAGTAAATAATAAAAGTATAACAGTTAACCAATGAAAGGTTTGTCTGTTATCGTTAAAAGAACTTAACTAAAAAATTTGCACTATACATTAGTTATATAGGTCCTAAAATTGCCTTGTGAACTATATGGTGCCAAATGTGCAATTCACATTGCAAAAAGTTCTAACTGGTCTCTAAATGTTTATTAGAGTCTAATAAGTAAATAATAAAAGTATAACAGTTAACCAATAAAAGGTTTGTCTGTTATCGTTAAAAGAACTTAACTAAAAAATTTGCACTATACATTAGTTACATAGGTCCTAAAAAGTACCTTGTGAACTATATGGTGCCAAATGTGCAATTCACATTGCAAAAAGTTCTAACGGGTCTCTAAATGTTTATTAGAGTCTAATAAGTAAATAATAAAAGTATAACAGTTAACCAATAAAAGGTTTGTCTGTTATCGTTAAAAGAACTTAACTAAAAAATTTGCACTATACATTAGTTATATAGGTCCTAAAAAGTACCTTGTGAACTATAAGGTGCCAAATGTGCAATTCACATTGCAAAAAGTTCTAACGGGTCTCAAAATGTTTCCTAGAGTCTAATAAGTAAATAATAAAAGTATAACAGTTAACCAATGAAAGGTTTGTCTGTTATCGTTAAAAGAACTTAACTAAAAAATTTGCACTATACATTAGTTATATAGGTCCTAAAAAGTGCTTTGTGAACTATATGGTGCCAAATGTGCAATTCACATTGCAAAAAGTTCTAACTGGTCTCAAAATGTTTATTAGAGTCTAATAAGTAAATAATAAAAGTATAACAGTTAACCAATGAAAGGTTTGTCTGTTATCGTTAAAAGAACTTAACTAAAAAATTTGCACTATACATTAGTTATATAGGTCCTAAAAAGTGCTTTGTGAACTATATGGTGCCAAATGTGCAATTCACATTGCAAAAAGTTCTAACGGGTCTCAAAATGTTTATTAGAGTCTAATAAGTAAATAATAAAAGTATAACAGTTAACCAATGATAGGTTTGTCTGTTATCGTTAAAAGAACTTAACTAAAAAATTTGCACTATACATTAGTTATATAGGTCCTAAAAAGTGCTTTGTGAACTATATGGTGCCAAATGTGCAATTCACATTGCAAAAAGTTCTAACGGGTCTCTAAATGTTTATTAGAGTCTAATAAGTAAATAATAAAAGTATAACAGTTAACCAATGAACGGTTTGTCTGTTATCGTTAAAAGAACTTAACTAAAAAATTTGCACTATACATTAGTTATATAGGTCCTAAAAAGTGCTTTGTGAACTATATGGTGCCAAATGTGCAATTCACATTGCAAAAAGTTCTAACGGGTCTCAAAATGTTTATTAGAGTCTAATAAGTAAATAATAAAAGTATAACAGTTAACCAATGAAAGGTTTGTCTGTTATTGTTAAAAGAACTTAACTAAAAAATTTGCACTATACATTAGTTACATAGGTCCTAAAAAGTACCTTGTGAACAATATGGTGCCAAATGTGCAATTCACATTGCAAAAAGTTCTAACTGGTCTCAAAATGTTTATTAGAGTCTAATAAGTAAATAATAAAAGTATAACAGTTAACCAATGAAAGGTTTGTCTGTTATCGTTAAAAGAACTTAACTAAAAAATTTGCACTATACATTAGTTATATAGGTCCTAAAAAGTGCTTTGTGAACTATATGGTGCCAAATGTGCAATTCACATTGCAAAAAGTTCTAACGGGTCTCTAAATGTTTATTAGAGTCTAATAAGTAAATAATAAAAGTATAACAGTTAACCAATGAAAGGTTTGTCTGTTATCGTTAAAAGAACTTAACTAAAAAATTTGCACTATACATTAGTTATATAGGTCCTAAAAAGTGCTTTGTGAACTATATGGTGCCAAATGTGCATTTCAAATTGCAAAAAGTTCTAACAGGTCTCTTAATGTTTATTAGAGTCTAATAAGTAAATAATAAAAGTATAACAGTTAACCAATGAACGGTTTGTCTGTTATCGTTAAAAGAACTTAACTAAAAAATTTGCACTATACATTAGTTATATAGGTCCTAAAAAGTGTTTTGTGAACTATATGGTGCCAAATGTGCAATTCACATTGCAAAAAGTTCTAACGGGTCTCTAAATGTTTATTAGAGTCTAATAAGTAAATAATAAAAGTATAACAGTTAACCAATAAAAGGTTTGTCTGTTGTCGTTAAAAGAACTTAACTAAAAAAGTTGCACTATACATTAGTTATATAGGTCCTAAAAAGTACCTACTGAACAATATGGTGCCAAATGTGCAATTCACATTGCAAAAAGTTCTAACTGGTCTCAAAATGTTTATTAGAGTCTAATAAGTAAATAATAAAAGTATAACAGTTAACCAATGAAAGGTTTGTCTGTTATCGTCAAAAGAACTTAACTAAAAAATTTGCACTATACATTAGTTATATAGGTCCTAAAAAGTACCTTTTGAAATATATGGTGCCAAATGTGCAATTCACATTGCAAAAAGTTCTAACGGGTCTCAAAATGTTTATTAGAGTCTAATAAGTAAATAATAAAAGTATAACAGTTAACCAATGAAAGGTTTGTCTGTTATCGTTAAAAGAACTTAACTAAAAAATTTGCACTATACATTAGTTATATAGGTCCTAAAAAGTGCTTTGTGAACTATATGGTGCCAAATGTGCAATTCACATTGCAAAAAGTTCTAACGGGTCTCTAAATGTTTATTAGAGTCTAATAAGTAAATAATAAAAGTATAACAGTTAACCAATAAAAGGTTTGTCTGTTATCGTTAAAAGAACTTAACTAAAAAATTTGCACTATACATTAGTTATATAGGTCCTAAAAAGTACCTTGTGAACTATAAGGTGCCAAATGTGCAATTCACATTGCAAAAAGTTCTAACGGGTCTCAAAATGTTTCCTAGAGTCTAATAAGTAAATAATAAAAGTATAACAGTTAACCAATAAAAGGTTTGTCTGTTATCGTTAAAAGAACTTAACTAAAAAATTTGCACTATACATTAGTTATATAGGTCCTAAAAAGTGCTTTGTGAACTATATGGTGCCAAATGTGCAATTCACATTGCAAAAAGTTCTAACGGGTCTCAAAATGTTTATTAGAGTCTAATAAGTAAATAATAAAAGTATAACAGTTAACCAATGAAAGGTTTGTCTGTTATCGTTAAAAGAACTTAACTAAAAAATTTGCACTATACATTAGTTATATAGGTCCTAAAAAGTGCTTTGTGAACTATATGGTGCCAAATGTGCAATTCACATTGCAAAAAGTTCTAACGGGTCTCAAAATGTTTATTAGAGTCTAATAAGTAAATAATAAAAGTATAACAGTTAACCAATGATAGGTTTGTCTGTTATCGTTAAAAGAACTTAACTAAAAAATTTGCACTATACATTAGTTATATAGGTCCTAAAAAGTGCTTTGTGAACTATATGGTGCCAAATGTGCAATTCACATTGCAAAAAGTTCTAACGGGTCTCTAAATGTTTATTAGAGTCTAATAAGTAAATAATAAAAGTATAACAGTTAACCAATGAACGGTTTGTCTGTTATCGTTAAAAGAACTTAACTAAAAAATTTGCACTATACATTAGTTAGATAGGTCCTAAAAAGTGCTTTGTGAACTATATGGTGCCAAATGTGCAATTCACATTGCAAAAAGTTCTAACGGGTCTCAAAATGTTTATTAGAGTCTAATAAGTAAATAATAAAAGTATAACAGTTAACCAATGAAAGGTTTGTCTGTTATTGTTAAAAGAACTTAACTAAAAAATTTGCACTATACATTAGTTACATAGGTCCTAAAAAGTACCTTGTGAACAATATGGTGCCAAATGTGCAATTCACATTGCAAAAAGTTCTAACTGGTCTCAAAATGTTTATTAGAGTCTAATAAGTAAATAATAAAAGTATAACAGTTAACCAATGAAAGGTTTGTCTGTTATCGTTAAAAGAACTTAACTAAAAAATTTGCACTATACATTAGTTATATAGGTCCTAAAATTGCCTTGTGAACTATATGGTGCCAAATGTGCAATTCACATTGCAAAAAGTTCTAACTGGTCTCTAAATGTTTATTAGAGTCTAATAAGTAAATAATAAAAGTATAACAGTTAACCAATAAATGGTTTGTCTGTTATCGTTAAAAGAACTTAACTAAAAAATTTGCACTATACATTAGTTACATAGGTCCTAAAAAGTACCTTGTGAACTATATGGTGCCAAATGTGCAATTCACATTGCAAAAAGTTCTAACGGGTCTCTAAATGTTTATTAGAGTCTAATAAGTAAATAATAAAAGTATAACAGTTAACCAATAAAAGGTTTGTCTGTTATCGTTAAAAGAACTTAACTAAAAAATTTGCACTATACATTAGTTATATAGGTCCTAAACAGTACCTTGTGAACTATAAGGTGCCAAATGTGCAATTCACATTGCAAAAAGTTCTAACGGGTCTCAAAATGTTTCCTAGAGTCTAATAAGTAAATAATAAAAGTATAACAGTTAACCAATGAAAGGTTTGTCTGTTATCGTTAAAAGAACTTAACTAAAAAATTTGCACTATACATTAGTTATATAGGTCCTAAAAAGTGCTTTGTGAACTATATGGTGCCAAATGTGCAATTCACATTGCAAAAAGTTCTAACGGGTCTCAAAATGTTTATTAGAGTCTAATAAGTAAATAATAAAAGTATAACAGTTAACCAATGAAAGGTTTGTCTGTTATCGTTAAAAGAACTTAACTAAAAAATTTGCACTATACATTAGTTATATAGGTCCTAAAAAGTGCTTTGTGAACTATATGGTGCCAAATGTGCAATTCACATTGCAAAAAGTTCTAACGGGTCTCAAAATGTTTATTAGAGTCTAATAAGTAAATAATAAAAGTATAACAGTTAACCAATGATAGGTTTGTCTGTTATCGTTAAAAGAACTTAACTAAAAAATTTGCACTATACATTAGTTATATAGGTCCTAAAAAGTGCCTTGTGAACTATATGGTGCCAAATGTGCAATTCACATTGCAAAAAGTTCTAACGGGTCTCTAAATGTTTATTAGAGTCTAATAAGTAAATAATAAAAGTATAACAGTTAACCAATGAACGGTTTGTCTGTTATCGTTAAAAGAACTTAACTAAAAAATTTGCACTATACATTAGTTATATAGGTCCTAAAAAGTGCTTTGTGAACTATATGGTGCCAAATGTGCAATTCACATTGCAAAAAGTTCTAACGGGTCTCAAAATGTTTATTAGAGTCTAATAAGTAAATAATAAAAGTATAACAGTTAACCAATGAAAGGTTTGTCTGTTATTGTTAAAAGAACTTAACTAAAAAATTTGCACTATACATTAGTTACATAGGTCCTAAAAAGTACCTTGTGAACAATATGGTGCCAAATGTGCAATTCACATTGCAAAAAGTTCTAACTGGTCTCAAAATGTTTATTAGAGTCTAATAAGTAAATAATAAAAGTATAACAGTTAACCAATGAAAGGTTTGTCTGTTATCGTTAAAAGAACTTAACTAAAAAATTTGCACTATACATTAGTTATATAGGTCCTAAAAAGTGCTTTGTGAACAATATGGTGCCAAATGTGCAATTCACATTGCAAAAAGTTCTAACGGGTCTCTAAATGTTTATTAGAGTCTAATAAGTAAATAATAAAAGTATAACAGTTAACCAATGAAAGGTTTGTCTGTTATCGTTAAAAGAACTTAACTAAAAAATTTGCACTATACATTAGTTATATAGGTCCTAAAAAGTGCTTTGTGAACTATATGGTGCCAAATGTGCAATTCACATTGCAAAAAGTTCTAACGGGTCTCTAAATGTTTATTAGAGTCTAATAAGTAAATAATAAAAGTATAACAGTTAACCAATAAAAGGTTTGTCTGTTATCGTTAAAAGAACTTAACTAAAAAATTTGCACTATACATTAGTTATATAGGTCCTAAAATTGCCTTGTGAACTATATGGTGCCAAATGTGCAATTCACATTGCAAAAAGTTCTAACTGGTCTCTAAATGTTTATTAGAGTCTAATAAGTAAATAATAAAAGTATAACAGTTAACCAATAAAAGGTTTGTCTGTTATCGTTAAAAGAACTTAACTAAAAAATTTGCACTATACATTAGTTACATAGGTCCTAAAAAGTACCTTGTGAACTATATGGTGCCAAATGTGCAATTCACATTGCAAAAAGTTCTAACTGGTCTCAAAATGTTTATTAGAGTCTAATAAGTAAATAATAAAAGTATAACAGTTAACCAATGAAAGGTTTGTCTGTTATCGCTAAAAGAACTTAACTAAAAAATTTGCACTATACATTAGTTATATAGGTCCTAAAAAGTATTTTGTGAACAATATGGTGCCAAATGTGCAATTCACATTGCAAAAAGTTCTAACTGGTCTCAAAATGTTTATTAGAGTCTAATAAGTAAATAATAAAAGTATAACAGTTAACCAATGAAAGGTTTGTCTGTTATCGTTAAAAGAACTTAACTAAAAAATTTGCACTATACATTAGTTATATAGGTCCTAAAAAGTATTTTGTGAACAATATGGTGCCAAATGTGCAATTCACATTGCAAAAAGTTCTAACTGGTCTCAAAATGTTTATTAGAGTCTAATAAGTAAATAATAAAAGTATAACAGTTAACCAATGAAAGGTTTGTCTGTTATTGTTAAAAGAACTTAACTAAAAAATTTGCACTATACATTAGTTATATAGGTCCTAAAAAGTGCTTTGTGAACTATATGGTGCCAAATGTGCAATTCACATTGCAAAAAGTTCTAACGGGTCTCAAAATGTTTATTAGAGTCTAATAAGTAAATAATAAAAGTATAACAGTTAACCAATGATAAGTTTGTCTGTTATCGTTAAAAGAACTTAACTAAAAAATTTGCACTATACATTAGTTATATAGGTCCTAAAAAGTGCTTTGTGAACCATATGGTGCCAAATGTGCAATTCACATTGCAAAAAGTTCTAACGGGTCTCTAAATGTTTATTAGAGTCTAATAAGTAAATAATAAAAGTATAACAGTTAACCAATGAACGGTTTGTCTGTTATCGTTAAAAGAACTTAACTAAAAAATTTGCACTATACATTAGTTATATAGGTCCTAAAAAGTGCTTTGTGAACTATATGGTACCAAATGTGCAATTCACATTGCAAAAAGTTCTAACTGGTCTCAAAATGTTTATTAGAGTCTAATAAGTAAATAATAAAAGTATAACAGTTAACCAATGAAAGGTTTGTCTGTTATCGTTAAAAGAACTTAACTAAAAAATTTGCACTATACATTAGTTATATAGGTCCTAAAAAGTGCTTTGTGAACTATATGGTGCCAAATGTGCAATTCACATTGCAAAAAGTTCTAACTGGTCTCAAAATGTTTATTAGAGTCTAATAAGTAAATAATAAAAGTATAACAGTTAACCAATGAAAGGTTTGTCTGTTATCGTTAAAAGAACTTAACTAAAAAATTTGCACTATACATTAGTTATATAGGTCCTAAAAAGTGCTTTGTGAACTATATGGTGCCAAATGTGCAATTCACATTGCAAAAAGTTCTAACGGGTCTCTAAATGTTTATTAGAGTCTAATAAGTAAATAATAAAAGTATAACAGTTAACCAATGAAAGGTTTGTCTGTTATCGTTAAAAGAACTTAACTAAAAAATTTGCACTATACATTAGTTATATAGGTCCTAAAATTGCCTTGTGAACTATATGGTGCCAAATGTGCAATTCACATTGCAAAAAGTTCTAACTGGTCTCTAAATGTTTATTAGAGTCTAATAAGTAAATAATAAAAGTATAACAGTTAACCAATAAAAGGTTTGTCTGTTATCGTTAAAAGAACTTAACTAAAAAATTTGCACTATACATTAGTTACATAGGTCCTAAAAAGTACCTTGTGAACTATATGGTGCCAAATGTGCAATTCACATTGCAAAAAGTTCTAACTGGTCTCAAAATGTTTATTAGAGTCTAATAAGTAAATAATAAAAGTATAACAGTTAACCAATGAAAGGTTTGTCTGTTATCGTTAAAAGAACTTAACTAAAAAATTTGCACTATACATTAGTTATATAGGTCCTAAAAAGTATTTTGTGAACAATATGGTGCCAAATGTGCAATTCACATTGCAAAAAGTTCTAACTGGTCTCAAAATGTTTATTAGAGTCTAATAAGTAAATAATAAAAGTATAACAGTTAACCAATGAAAGGTTTGTCTGTTATCGCTAAAAGAACTTAACTAAAAAATTTGCACTATACATTAGTTATATAGGTCCTAAAAAGTATTTTGTGAACAATATGGTGCCAAATGTGCAATTCACATTGCAAAAAGTTCTAACTGGTCTCAAAATGTTTATTAGAGTCTAATAAGTAAATAATAAAAGTATAACAGTTAACCAATGAAAGGTTTGTCTGTTATCGTTAAAAGAACTTAACTAAAAAATTTGCACTATACATTAGTTATATAGGTCCTAAAAAGTATTTTGTGAACAATATGGTGCCAAATGTGCAATTCACATTGCAAAAAGTTCTAACTGGTCTCAAAATGTTTATTAGAGTCTAATAAGTAAATAATAAAAGTATAACAGTTAACCAATGAAAGGTTTGTCTGTTATTGTTAAAAGAACTTAACTAAAAAATTTGCACTATACATTAGTTATATAGGTCCTAAAAAGTGCTTTGTGAACTATATGGTGCCAAATGTGCAATTCACATTGCAAAAAGTTCTAACGGGTCTCAAAATGTTTATTAGAGTCTAATAAGTAAATAATAAAAGTATAACAGTTAACCAATGATAAGTTTGTCTGTTATCGTTAAAAGAACTTAACTAAAAAATTTGCACTATACATTAGTTATATAGGTCCTAAAAAGTGCTTTGTGAACCATATGGTGCCAAATGTGCAATTCACATTGCAAAAAGTTCTAACGGGTCTCTAAATGTTTATTAGAGTCTAATAAGTAAATAATAAAAGTATAACAGTTAACCAATGAACGGTTTGTCTGTTATCGTTAAAAGAACTTAACTAAAAAATTTGCACTATACATTAGTTATATAGGTCCTAAAAAGTGCTTTGTGAACTATATGGTACCAAATGTGCAATTCACATTGCAAAAAGTTCTAACTGGTCTCAAAATGTTTATTAGAGTCTAATAAGTAAATAATAAAAGTATAACAGTTAACCAATGAAAGGTTTGTCTGTTATCGTTAAAAGAACTTAACTAAAAAATTTGCACTATACATTAGTTATATAGGTCCTAAAAAGTGCTTTGTGAACTATATGGTGCCAAATGTGCAATTCACATTGCAAAAAGTTCTAACTGGTCTCAAAATGTTTATTAGAGTCTAATAAGTAAATAATAAAAGTATAACAGTTAACCAATGAAAGGTTTGTCTGTTATCGTTAAAAGAACTTAACTAAAAAATTTGCACTATACATTAGTTATATAGGTCCTAAAAAGTGCTTTGTGAACTATATGGTGCCAAATGTGCAATTCACATTGCAAAAAGTTCTAACGGGTCTCTAAATGTTTATTAGAGTCTAATAAGTAAATAATAAAAGTATAACAGTTAACCAATAAAAGGTTTGTCTGTTATCGTTAAAAGAACTTAACTAAAAAATTTGCACTATACATTAGTTATATAGGTCCTAAAATTGCCTTGTGAACTATATGGTGCCAAATGTGCAATTCACATTGCAAAAAGTTCTAACTGGTCTCTAAATGTTTATTAGAGTCTAATAAGTAAATAATAAAAGTATAACAGTTAACCAATAAAAGGTTTGTCTGTTATCGTTAAAAGAACTTAACTAAAAAATTTGCACTATACATTAGTTACATAGGTCCTAAAAAGTACCTTGTGAACTATATGGTGCCAAATGTGCAATTCACATTGCAAAAAGTTCTAACTGGTCTCAAAATGTTTATTAGAGTCTAATAAGTAAATAATAAAAGTATAACAGTTAACCAATGAAAGGTTTGTCTGTTATCGTTAAAAGAACTTAACTAAAAAATTTGCACTATACATTAGTTATATAGGTCCTAAAAAGTATTTTGTGAACAATATGGTGCCAAATGTGCAATTCACATTGCAAAAAGTTCTAACTGGTCTCAAAATGTTTATTAGAGTCTAATAAGTAAATAATAAAAGTATAACAGTTAACCAATGAAAGGTTTGTCTGTTATCGTTAAAAGAACTTAACTAAAAAATTTGCACTATACATTAGTTATATAGGTCCTAAAAAGTATTTTGTGAACAATATGGTGCCAAATGTGCAATTCACATTGCAAAAAGTTCTAACTGGTCTCAAAATGTTTATTAGAGTCTAATAAGTAAATAATAAAAGTATAACAGTTAACCAATGAAAGGTTTGTCTGTTATCGTTAAAAGAACTTAACTAAAAAATTTGCACTATACATTAGTTATATAGGTCCTAAAAAGTGCTTTGTGAACTATATGGTGCCAAATGTGCAATTCACATTGCAAAAAGTTCTAACGGGTCTCAAAATGTTTATTAGAGTCTAATAAGTAAATAATAAAAGTATAACAGTTAACCAATGATAAGTTTGTCTGTTATCGTTAAAAGAACTTAACTAAAAAATTTGCACTATACATTAGTTATATAGGTCCTAAAAAGTGCTTTGTGAACTATATGGTGCCAAATGTGCAATTCACATTGCAAAAAGTTCTAACGGGTCTCTAAATGTTTATTAGAGTCTAATAAGTAAATAATAAAAGTATAACAGTTAACCAATGAACGGTTTGTCTGTTATCGTTAAAAGAACTTAACTAAAAAATTTGCACTATACATTAGTTATATAGGTCCTAAAAAGTGCTTTGTGAACTATATGGTGCCAAATGTGCAATTCACATTGCAAAAAGTTCTAACTGGTCTCAAAATGTTTATTAGAGTCTAATAAGTAAATAATAAAAGTATAACAGTTAACCAATGAAAGGTTTGTCTGTTATTGTTAAAAGAACTTAACTAAAAAATTTGCACTATACATTAGTTACATAGGTCCTAAAAAGTACCTTGTGAACAATATGGTGCCAAATGTGCAATTCACATTGCAAAAAGTTCTAACTGGTCTCAAAATGTTTATTAGAGTCTAATAAGTAAATAATAAAAGTATAACAGTTAACCAATGAAAGGTTTGTCTGTTATCGTTAAAAGAACTTAACTAAAAAATTTGCACTATACATTAATTATATAGGTCCTAAAAAGTGCTTTGTGAACTATATGGTGCCAAATGTGCAATTCACATTGCAAAAAGTTCTAACGGGTCTCTAAATGTTTATTAGAGTCTAATAAGTAAATAATAAAAGTATAACAGTTAACCAATGAAAGGTTTGTCTGTTATCGTTAAAAGAACTTAACTAAAAAATTTGCACTATACATTAGTTATATAGGTCCTAAAAAGTGCCTTGTGAACTATATGGTGCCAAATGTGCAATTCACATTGCAAAAAGTTCTAACGGGTCTCTAAATGTTTATTAGAGTCTAATAAGTAAATAATAAAAGTATAACAGTTAACCAATAAAAGGTTTGTCTGTTATCGTTAAAAGAACTTAACTAAAAAATTTGCACTATACATTAGTTATATAGGTCCTGAAAAGTACCTTGTGAACTATATGGTGCCAAATGTGCAATTCACATTGCAAAAAGTTCTAACGGGTCTCAAAATGTTTATTAGAGTCTAATAAGTAAATAATAAAAGTATAACAGTTAACCAATGAAAGGTTTGTCTGTTATCGTTAAAAGAACTTAACTAAAAAATTTGCACTATACATTAGTTATATAGGTCCTAAAAAGTGCTTTGTGAACTATATGGTGCCAAATGTGCAATTCACATTGCAAAAAGTTCTAACGGGTCTCTAAATGTTTATTAGAGTCTAATAAGTAAATAATAAAAGTATAACAGTTAACCAATGAACGGTTTGTCTGTTATCGTTAAAAGAACTTAACTAAAAAATTTGCACTATACATTAGTTATATAGGTCCTAAAAAGTGCTTTGTGAACTATATGGTGCCAAATGTGCAATTCACATTGCAAAAAGTTCTAACGGCTCTCTAACTGTTTATTAGAGTCTAATAAGTAAATAATAAAAGTATAACAGTTAGCCAATGAAAGGTTTGTCTGTTATCGTTAAAAGAACTTAACTAAAAAATTTGCACTATACATTAGTTATATAGGTCCTGAAAAGTACCTTTTGAACTATATGGTGCCAAATGTGCAATTCACATTGCAAAAAGTTCTAACGGGTCTCAAAATGTTTATTAGAGTCTAATAAGTAAATAATAAAAGTATAACAGTTAACCAATGAAAGGTTTGTCTGTTATCGTTAAAAGAACTTAACTAAAAAATTTGCACTATACATTAGTTATATAGGTCCTAAAAAGTGCTTTGTGAACTATATGGTGCCAAATGTGCAATTCACATTGCAAAAAGTTCTAACGGGTCTCTAAATGTTTATTAGAGTCTAATAAGTAAATAATAAAAGTATAACAGTTAACCAATAAAAGGTTTGTCTGTTATCGTTAAAAGAACTTAACTAAAAAATTTGCACTATACATTAGTTATATAGGTCCTAAAAAGTACCTAGTGAACAATATGGTGCCAAATGTGCAATTCACATTGCAAAAAGTTCTAACTGGTCTCAAAATGTTTATTAGAGTCTAATAAGTAAATAATAAAAGTATAACAGTTAACCAATAAAAGGTTTGTCTGTTATCGTCAAAAGAACTTAACTAAAAAATTTGCACTATACATTAGTTATATAGGTCCTAAAAAGTGCTTTGTGAACTATATGGTGCCAAATGTGCAATTCACAGTGCAAAAAGTTCTAACGGGTCTCAAAATGTTTATTAGAGTCTAATAAGTAAATAATAAAAGTATAACAGTTAACCAATGAAAGGTTTGTCTGTTATCGTTAAAAGAACTTAACTAAAAAATTTGCACTATACATTAGTTATATAGGTCCTAAAAAGTGCTTTGTGAACTATATGGTGCCAAATGTGCAATTCACATTGCAAAAAGTTCTAACGGGTCTCTAAATGTTTATTAGAGTCTAATAAGTAAATAATAAAAGTATAACAGTTAACCAATAAAAGGTTTGTCTGTTATCGTTAAAAGAACTTAACTAAAAAATTTGCACTATACATTAGTTATATAGGTCCTAAAATTGCCTTGTGAACTATATGGTGCCAAATGTGCAATTCACATTGCAAAAAGTTCTAACTGGTCTCTAAATGTTTATTAGAGTCTAATAAGTAAATAATAAAAGTATAACAGTTAACCAATAAAAGGTTTGTCTGTTATCGTTAAAAGAACTTAACTAAAAAATTTGCACTATACATTAGTTACATAGGTCCTAAAAAGTACCTTGTGAACTATATGGTGCCAAATGTGCAATTCACATTGCAAAAAGTTCTAACTGGTCTCAAAATGTTTATTAGAGTCTAATAAGTAAATAATAAAAGTATAACAGTTAACCAATGAAAGGTTTGTCTGTTATCGTTAAAAGAACTTAACTAAAAAATTTGCACTATACATTAGTTATATAGGTCCTAAAAAGTATTTTGTGAACAATATGGTGCCAAATGTGCAATTCACATTGCAAAAAGTTCTAACTGGTCTCAAAATGTTTATTAGAGTCTAATAAGTAAATAATAAAAGTATAACAGTTAACCAATGAAAGGTTTGTCTGTTATCGTTAAAAGAACTTAACTAAAAAATTTGCACTATACATTAGTTATATAGGTCCTAAAAAGTATTTTGTGAACAATATGGTGCCAAATGTGCAATTCACATTGCAAAAAGTTCTAACTTGTCTCAAAATGTTTATTAGAGTCTAATAAGTAAATAATAAAAGTATAACAGTTAACCAATGAAAGGTTTGTCTGTTATTGTTAAAAGAACTTAACTAAAAAATTTGCACTATACATTAGTTATATAGGTCCTAAAAAGTGCTTTGTGAACTATATGGTGCCAAATGTGCAATTCACATTGCAAAAAGTTCTAACGGGTCTCAAAATGTTTATTAGAGTCTAATAAGTAAATAATAAAAGTATAACAGTTAACCAATGATAAGTTTGTCTGTTATCGTTAAAAGAACTTAACTAAAAAATTTGCACTATACATTAGTTATATAGGTCCTAAAAAGTGCTTTGTGAACTATATGGTGCCAAATGTGCAATTCACATTGCAAAAAGTTCTAACGGGTCTCTAAATGTTTATTAGAGTCTAATAAGTAAATAATAAAAGTATAACAGTTAACCAATGAACGGTTTGTCTGTTATCGTTAAAAGAACTTAACTAAAAAATTTGCACTATACATTAGTTATATAGGTCCTAAAAAGTGCTTTGTGAACTATATGGTGCCAAATGTGCAATTCACATTGCAAAAAGTTCTAACTGGTCTCAAAATGTTTATTAGAGTCTAATAAGTAAATAATAAAAGTATAACAGTTAACCAATGAAAGGTTTGTCTGTTATCGTTAAAAGAACTTAACTAAAAAATTTGCACTATACATTAGTTATATAGGTCCTAAAAAGTGCTTTGTGAACTATATGGTGCCAAATGTGCAATTCACATTGCAAAAAGTTCTAACTGGTCTCAAAATGTTTATTAGAGTCTAATAAGTAAATAATAAAAGTATAACAGTTAACCAATGAAAGGTTTGTCTGTTATCGTTAAAAGAACTTAACTAAAAAATTTGCACTATACATTAGTTATATAGGTCCTAAAAAGTGCTTTGTGAACTATATGGTGCCAAATGTGCAATTCACATTGCAAAAAGTTCTAACGGGTCTCTAAATGTTTATTAGAGTCTAATAAGTAAATAATAAAAGTATAACAGTTAACCAATAAAAGGTTTGTCTGTTATCGTTAAAAGAACTTAACTAAAAAATTTGCACTATACATTAGTTATATAGGTCCTAAAATTGCCTTGTGAACTATATGGTGCCAAATGTGCAATTCACACTGCAAAAAGTTCTAACTGGTCTCTAAATGTTTATTAGAGTCTAATAAGTAAATAATAAAAGTATAACAGTTAACCAATAAAAGGTTTGTCTGTTATCGTTAAAAGAACTTAACTAAAAAATTTGCACTATACATTAGTTACATAGGTCCTAAAAAGTACCTTGTGAACTATATGGTGCCAAATGTGCAATTCACATTGCAAAAAGTTCTAACTGGTCTCAAAATGTTTATTAGAGTCTAATAAGTAAATAATAAAAGTATAACAGTTAACCAATGAAAGGTTTGTCTGTTATCGTTAAAAGAACTTAACTAAAAAATTTGCACTATACATTAGTTATATAGGTCCTAAAAAGTATTTTGTGAACAATATGGTGCCAAATGTGCAATTCACATTGCAAAAAGTTCTAACTGGTCTCAAAATGTTTATTAGAGTCTAATAAGTAAATAATAAAAGTATAACAGTTAACCAATGAAAGGTTTGTCTGTTATCGTTAAAAGAACTTAACTAAAAAATTTGCACTATACATTAGTTATATAGGTCCTAAAAAGTATTTTGTGAACAATATGGTGCCAAATGTGCAATTCACATTGCAAAAAGTTCTAACTGGTCTCAAAATGTTTATTAGAGTCTAATAAGTAAATAATAAAAGTATAACAGTTAACCAATGAAAGGTTTGTCTGTTATCGTTAAAAGAACTTAACTAAAAAATTTGCACTATACATTAGTTATATAGGTCCTAAAAAGTGCTTTGTGAACTATATGGTGCCAAATGTGCAATTCACATTGCAAAAAGTTCTAACGGGTCTCAAAATGTTTATTAGAGTCTAATAAGTAAATAATAAAAGTATAACAGTTAACCAATGATAAGTTTGTCTGTTATCGTTAAAAGAACTTAACTAAAAAATTTGCACTATACATTAGTTATATAGGTCCTAAAAAGTGCTTTGTGAACTATATGGTGCCAAATGTGCAATTCACATTGCAAAAAGTTCTAACGGGTCTCTAAATGTTTATTAGAGTCTAATAAGTAAATAATAAAAGTATAACAGTTAACCAATGAACGGTTTGTCTGTTATCGTTAAAAGAACTTAACTAAAAAATTTGCACTATACATTAGTTATATAGGTCCTAAAAAGTGCTTTGTGAACTATATGGTGCCAAATGTGCAATTCACATTGCAAAAAGTTCTAACTGGTCTCAAAATGTTTATTAGAGTCTAATAAGTAAATAATAAAAGTATAACAGTTAACCAATGAAAGGTTTGTCTGTTATTGTTAAAAGAACTTAACTAAAAAATTTGCACTATACATTAGTTACATAGGTCCTAAAAAGTACCTTGTGAACAATATGGTGCCAAATGTGCAATTCACATTGCAAAAAGTTCTAACTGGTCTCAAAATGTTTATTAGAGTCTAATAAGTAAATAATAAAAGTATAACAGTTAACCAATGAAAGGTTTGTCTGTTATCGTTAAAAGAACTTAACTAAAAAATTTGCACTATACATTAATTATATAGGTCCTAAAAAGTGCTTTGTGAACTATATGGTGCCAAATGTGCAATTCACATTGCAAAAAGTTCTAACGGGTCTCTGAATGTTTATTAGAGTCTAATAAGTAAATAATAAAAGTATAACAGTTAACCAATGAAAGGTTTGTCTGTTATCGTTAAAAGAACTTAACTAAAAAATTTGCACTATACATTAGTTATATAGGTCCTAAAAAGTGCTTTGTGAACTATATGGTGCCAAATGTGCAATTCACATTGCAAAAAGTTCTAACGGGTCTCTAAATGTTTATTAGAGTCTAATAAGTAAATAATAAAAGTATAACAGTTAACCAATGAAAGGTTTGTCTGTTATCGTTAAAAGAACTTAACTAAAAAATTTGCACTATACATTAGTTATATAGGTCCTAAAAAGTGCCTTGTGAACTATATGGTGCCAAATGTGCAATTCACATTGCAAAAAGTTCTAACGGGTCTCTAAATGTTTATTAGAGTCTAATAAGTAAATAATAAAAGTATAACAGTTAACCAATAAAAGGTTTGTCTGTTATCGTTAAAAGAACTTAACTAAAAAATTTGCACTATACATTAGTTATATAGGTCCTGAAAAGTACCTTGTGAACTATATGGTGCCAAATGTGCAATTCACATTGCAAAAAGTTCTAACGGGTCTCAAAATGTTTATTAGAGTCTAATAAGTAAATAATAAAAGTATAACAGTTAACCAATGAAAGGTTTGTCTGTTATCGTTAAAAGAACTTAACTAAAAAATTTGCACTATACATTAGTTATATAGGTCCTAAAAAGTGCTTTGTGAACTATATGGTGCCAAATGTGCAATTCACATTGCAAAAAGTTCTAACGGGTCTCTAAATGTTTATTAGAGTCTAATAAGTAAATAATAAAAGTATAACAGTTAACCAATGAACGGTTTGTCTGTTATCGTTAAAAGAACTTAACTAAAAAATTTGCACTATACATTAGTTATATAGGTCCTAAAAAGTGCTTTGTGAACTATATGGTGCCAAATGTGCAATTCACATTGCAAAAAGTTCTAACGGGTCTCTAAATGTTTATTAGAGTCTAATAAGTAAATAATAAAAGTATAACAGTTAACCAATAAAAGGTTTGTCTGTTATCGTTAAAAGAACTTAACTAAAAAATTTGCACTATACATTAGTTATATAGGTCCTAAAAAGTACCTAGTGAACAATATGGTGCCAAATGTGCAATTCACATTGCAAAAAGTTCTAACTGGTCTCAAAATGTTTATTAGAGTCTAATAAGTAAATAATAAAAGTATAACAGTTAACCAATAAAAGGTTTGTCTGTTATCGTCAAAAGAACTTAACTAAAAAATTTGCACTATACATTAGTTATATAGGTCCTAAAAAGTGCTTTGTGAACTATATGGTGCCAAATGTGCAATTCACAGTGCAAAAAGTTCTAACGGGTCTCAAAATGTTTATTAGAGTCTAATAAGTAAATAATAAAAGTATAACAGTTAACCAATGAAAGGTTTGTCTGTTATCGTTAAAAGAACTTAACTAAAAAATTTGCACTATACATTAGTTATATAGGTCCTAAAAAGTGCTTTGTGAACTATATGGTGCCAAATGTGCAATTCACATTGCAAAAAGTTCTAACGGGTCTCTAAATGTTTATTAGAGTCTAATAAGTAAATAATAAAAGTATAACAGTTAACCAATAAAAGGTTTGTCTGTTATCGTTAAAAGAACTTAACTAAAAAATTTGCACTATACATTAGTTATATAGGTCCTAAAAAGTACCTTGTGAACTATAAGGTGCCAAATGTGCAATTCACATTGCAAAAAGTTCTAACGGGTCTCAAAATGTTTATTAGAGTCTAATAAGTAAATAATAAAAGTATAACAGTTAACCAATGAAAGGTTTGTCTGTTATCGTTAAAAGAACTTAACTAAAAAATTTGCACTATACATTAGTTATATAGGTCCTAAAAAGTACCTAGTGAACAATATGGTGCCAAATGTGCAATTCACATTGCAAAAATTTCTAACTGGTCTCAAAATGTTTATTAGAGTCTAATAAGTAAATAATTAAAGTATAACAGTTAACCAATAAAAGGTTTGTCTGTTATCGTTAAAAGAACTTAACTAAAAAATTTGCACTATACATTAGTTATATAGGTCCTAAAAAGTGCTTTGTGAACTATATGGTGCCAAATGTGCAATTCACATTGCAAAAAGTTCTAACGGGTCTCAAAATGTTTATTAGAGTCTAATAAGTAAATAATAAAAGTATAACAGTTAACCAATGAAAGGTTTGTCTGTTATCGTTAAAAGAACTTAACTAAAAAATTTGCACTATACATTAGTTATATAGGTCCTAAAAAGTGCTTTGTGAACTATATGGTGCCAAATGTGCAATTCACATTGCAAAAAGTTCTAACGGGTCTCAAAATGTTTATTAGAGTCTAATAAGTAAATAATAAAAGTATAACAGTTAACCAATGAAAGGTTTGTCTGTTATCGTTAAAAGAACTTAACTAAAAAATTTGCACTATACATTAGTTATATAGGTCCTAAAAAGTGCTTTGTGAACTATATGGTGCCAAATGTGCAATTCACATTGCAAAAAGTTCTAACGGGTCTCTAAATGTTTATTAGAGTCTAATAAGTAAATAATAAAAGTATAACAGTTAACCAATGAAAGGTTTGTCTGTTATCGTTAAAAGAACTTAACTAAAAAATTTGCACTATACATTAGTTATATAGGTCCTAAAAAGTGCCTTGTGAACTATATGGTGCCAAATGTGCAATTCACATTGCAAAAAGTTCTAACGGGTCTCTAAATGTTTATTAGAGTCTAATAAGTAAATAATAAAAGTATAACAGTTAACCAATAAAAGGTTTGTCTGTTATCGTTAAAAGAACTTAACTAAAAAATTTGCACTATACATTAGTTATATAGGTCCTGAAAAGTACCTTGTGAACTATATGGTGCCAATGTGCAATTCACATTGCAAAAAGTTCTAACGGGTCTCAAAATGTTTATTAGAGTCTAATAAGTAAATAATAAAAGTATAACAGTTAACCAATGAAAGGTTTGTCTGTTATCGTTAAAAGAACTTAACTAAAAAATTTGCACTATACATTAGTTATATAGGTCCTAAAAAGTGCTTTGTGAACTATATGGTGCCAAATGTGCAATTCACATTGCAAAAAGTTCTAACGGGTCTCAAAATGTTTATTAGAGTCTAATAAGTAAATAATAAAAGTATAACAGTTAACCAATGATAGGTTTGTCTGTTATCGTTAAAAGAACTTAACTAAAAAATTTGCACTATACATTAGTTATATAGGTCCTAAAAAGTGCTTTGTGAACTATATGGTGCCAAATGTGCAATTCACATTGCAAAAAGTTCTAACGGGTCTCTAAATGTTTATTAGAGTCTAATAAGTAAATAATAAAAGTATAACAGTTAACCAATGAACGGTTTGTCTGTTATCGTTAAAAGAACTTAACTAAAAAATTTGCACTATACATTAGTTATATAGGTCCTAAAAAGTGCTTTGTGAACTATATGGTGCCAAATGTGCAATTCACATTGCAAAAAGTTCTAACTGGTCTCAAAATGTTTATTAGAGTCTAATAAGTAAATAATAAAAGTATAACAGTTAACCAATGAAAGGTTTGTCTGTTATTGTTAAAAGAACTTAACTAAAAAATTTGCACTATACATTAGTTACATAGGTCCTAAAAAGTACCTTGTGAACAATATGGTGCCAAATGTGCAATTCACATTGCAAAAAGTTCTAACTGGTCTCAAAATGTTTATTAGAGTCTAATAAGTAAATAATAAAAGTATAACAGTTAACCAATGAAAGGTTTGTCTGTTATCGTTAAAAGAACTTAACTAAAAAATTTGCACTATACATTAGTTATATAGGTCCTAAAAAGTGCTTTGTGAACTATATGGTGCCAAATGTGCAATTCACATTGCAAAAAGTTCTAACGGGTCTCTAAATGTTTATTAGAGTCTAATAAGTAAATAATAAAAGTATAACAGTTAACTAATGAAAGGTTTGTCTGTTATCGTTAAAAGAACTTAACTAAAAAATTTGCACTATACATTAGTTATATAGGTCCTAAAAAGTGCTTTGTGAACTATATGGTGCCAAATGTGCAATTCACATTGCAAAAAGTTCTAACGGGTCTCTAAATGTTTATTAGAGTCTAATAAGTAAATAATAAAAGTATATCAGTTAACCAATGAAAGGTTTGTCTGTTATCGTTAAAAGAACTTAACTAAAAAATTTGCACTATACATTAGTTATATAGGTCCTAAAAAGTGCCTTGTGAACTATATGGTGCCAAATGTGCAATTCACATTGCAAAAAGTTCTAACTGGTCTCTAAATGTTTATTAGAGTCTAATAAGTAAATAATAAAAGTATAACAGTTAACCAATGAAAGGTTTGTCTGTTATCGTTAAAAGAACTTAACTAAAAAATTTGCACTATACATTAGTTATATAGGTCCTAAAAAGTGCTTTGTGAACTATATGGTGCCAAATGTGCAATTCACATTGCAAAAAGTTCTAACGGGTCTCTAAATGTTTATTAGAGTCTAATAAGTAAATAATAAAAGTATAACAGTTAACCAATGAAAGGTTTGTCTGTTATCGTTAAAAGAACTTAACTAAAAAATTTGCACTATACATTAGTTATATAGGTCCTAAAAAGTGCCTTGTGAACTATATGGTGCCAAATGTGCAATTCACATTGCAAAAAGTTCTAACTGGTCTCTAAATGTTTATTAGAGTCTAATAAGTAAATAATAAAAGTATAACAGTTAACCAATGAAAGGTTTGTCTGTTATCGTTAAAAGAACTTAACTAAAAAATTTGCACTATACATTAGTTATATAGGTCCTAAAAAGTGCTTTGTGAACTATATGGTGCCAAATGTGCAATTCACATTGCAAAAAGTTCTAAAGGGTCTCTAAATGTTTATTAGAGTCTAATAAGTAAATAATAAAAGTATAACAGTTAACCAATGAAAGGTTTGTCTGTTATCGTTAAAAGAACTTAACTAAAAAATTTGCACTATACATTAGTTATATAGGTCCTAAAAAGTGCTTTGTGAACTATATGGTGCCAAATGTGCAATTCACAATGCAAAAAGTTCTAACGGGTCTCTAAATGTTTATTAGAGTCTAATAAGTAAATAATAAAAGTATAACAGTTAACCAATAAAAGCTTTGTCTGTTATCGTTAAAAGAACTTAACTAAAAAATTTGCACTATACATTAGTTATAGAGGTCCTAAAAAGTACCTTGTGAACAATAAGGTGCCAAATGTGCAATTCACATTGCAAAAAGTTCTAACTGGTCTCAAAATGTTTATTAGAGTCTAATAAGTAAATAATAAAAGTATAACAGTTAACCAATGAAAGGTTTGTCTGTTATCGTTAAAAGAACTTAACTAAAAAATTTGCACTATACATTAGTTATATAGGTCCTAAAAAGTATTTTGTGAACAATATGGTGCCAAATGTGCAATTCACATTGCAAAAAGTTCTAACTGGTCTCAAAATGTTTATTAGAGTCTAATAAGTAAATAATAAAAGTATAACAGTTAACCAATGAAAGGTTTGTCTGTTATCGTTAAAAGAACTTAACTAAAAATTTTGCACTATACATTAGTTATATAGGTCCTGAAAAGTACCTTTTGAACTATATGGTGCCAAATGTGCAATTCACATTGCAAAAAGTTCTAACGGGTCTCAAAATGTTTATTAGAGTCTAATAAGTAAATAATAAAAGTATAACAGTTAACCAATGAAAGGTTTGTCTGTTATCGTTAAAAGAACTTAACTAAAAAATTTGCACTATACATTAGTTATATAGGTCCTAAAAAGTGCTTTGTGAACTATATGGTGCCAAATGTGCAATTCACATTGCAAAAAGTTCTAACTGGTCTCTAAATGTTTATTAGAGTCTAATAAGTAAATAATAAAAGTATAACAGTTAACCAATAAAAGGTTTGTCTGTTATCGTTAAAAGAACTTAACTAAAAAATTTGCACTATTTATTAGTTATATAGGTCCTAAAAAGTACCTAGTGAACAATATGGTGCCAAATGTGCAATTCACATTGCAAAAAGTTCTAACTGGTATCAAAATGTTTATTAGAGTCTAATAAGTAAATAATAAAAGTATAACAGTTAACCAATGAAAGGTTTGTCTGTTATCGTTAAAAGAACTTAACTAAAAAATTTGCACTATACATTAGTTATATAGGTCCTAAAAAGTGCTTTGTGAACTATATGGTGCCAAATGTGCAATTCACATTGCAAAAAGTTCTAACGGGTCTCAAAATGTTTATTAGAGTCTAATAAGTAAATAATGAAAGTATAACAGTTAACCAATGATAGGTTTGTCTGTTATCGTTAAAAGAACTTAACTAAAAAATTTGCACTATACATTAGTTATATAGGTCCTAAAAAGTGCTTTGTGAACTATATGGTGCCAAATGTGCAATTCACATTGCAAAAAGTTCTAACGGGTCTCTAAATGTTTATTAGAGTCTAATAAGTAAATAATAAAAGTATAACAGTTAACCAATAAAAGGTTTGTCTGTTATCGTTAAAAGAACTTAACTAAAAAATTTGCACTATACATTAGTTATATAGGTCCTAAAAAGTACCTTGTGAACTATATGGTGCCAAATGTGCAATTCACATTGCAAAAAGTTCTAACGGATCTCAAAATGTTTATTAGAGTCTAATAAGTAAATAATAAAAGTATAACAGTTAACCAATGAAAGGTTTGTCTGTTATCGTTAAAAGAACTTAACTAAAAAATTTGCACTATACATTAGTTATATAGGCCCTAAAAAGTGCTTTGTGAACTTTATGGTGCCAAATGTGCAATTCACATTGCAAAAAGTTCTAACGGGTCTCAAAATGTTTATTAGAGTCTAATAAGTAAATAATAAAAGTATAACAGTTAACCAATGAAAGGTTTGTCTGTTATCGTTAAAAGAACTTAACTAAAAAATTTGCACTCTACATTAGTTATATAGGTCCTAAAAAGTGCCTTGTGAACTATATGGTGCCAAATGTGCAATTCACATTGCAAAAAGTTCTAACTGGTCTCAAAATGTTTATTAGAGTCTAATAAGTAAATAATAAAAGTATAACAGTTAACCAATGAAAGGTTTGTCTGTTATCGTTAAAAGAACTTAACTAAAAAATTTGCACTATACATTAGTTATATAGGTCCTAAAAAGTGCTTTGTGAACTATATGGTGCCAAATGTGCAATTCACATTGCAAAAAGTTCTAAAGGGTCTCTAAATGTTTATTAGAGTCTAATAAGTAAATAATAAAAGTATAACAGTTAACCAATGAAAGGTTTGTCTGTTATCGTTAAAAGAACTTAACTAAAAAATTTGCACTATACATTAGTTATATAGGTCCTAAAAAGTGCTTTGTGAACTATATGGTGCCAAATGTGCAATTCACATTGCAAAAAGTTCTAACGGGTCTCTAAATGTTTATTAGAGTCTAATAAGTAAATAATAAAAGTATAACAGTTAACCAATAAAAGCTTTGTCTGTTATCGTTAAAAGAACTTAACTAAAAAATTTGCACTATACATTAGTTATATAGGTCCTAAAAAGTACCTTGTGAACAATATGGTGCCAAATGTGCAATTCACATTGCAAAAAGTTCTAACTGGTCTCAAAATGTTTATTAGAGTCTAATAAGTAAATAATAAAAGTATAACAGTTAACCAATAAAAGGTTTGTCTGTTATCGTTAAAAGAACTTAACTAAAAAATTTGCACTATACATTAGTTATATAGGTCCTAATAAGTATTTTGTGAACAATATGGTGCCAAATGTGCAATTCACATTGCAAAAAGTTCTAACTGGTCTCAAAATGTTTATTAGAGTCTAATAAGTAAATAATAAAAGTATAACAGTTAACCAATGAAAGGTTTGTCTGTTATCGTTAAAAGAACTTAACTAAAAAATTTGCACTATACATTAGTTATATAGGTCCTGAAAAGTACCTTTTGAACTATATGGTGCCAAATGTGCAATTCACATTGAAAAAAGTTCTAACGGGTCTCAAAATGTTTATTAGAGTCTAATAAGTAAATAATAAAAGTATAACAGTTAACCAATGATAGGTTTGTCTGTTATCGTTAAAAGAACTTAACTAAAAAATTTGCACTATACATTAGTTATATAGGTCCTAAAAAGTGCTTTGTGAACTATATGGTGCCAAATGTGCAATTCACATTGCAAAAAGTTCTAACGGGTCTCTAAATGTTTATTAGAGTCTAATAAGTAAATAATAAAAGTATAACAGTTAACCAATGAACGGTTTGTCTGTTATCGTTAAAAGAACTTAACTAAAAAATTTGCACTATACATTAGTTATATAGGTCCTAAAAAGTGCTTTGTGAACTATATGGTGCCAAATGTGCAATTCACATTGCAAAAAGTTCTAACTGGTCTCAAAATGTTTATTAGAGTCTAATAAGTAAATAATAAAAGTATAACAGTTAACCAATGAAAGGTTTGTCTGTTATTGTTAAAAGAACTTAACTAAAAAATTTGCACTATACATTAGTTACATAGGTCCTAAAAAGTACCTTGTGAACAATATGGTGCCAAATGTGCAATTCACATTGCAAAAAGTTCTAACTGGTCTCAAAATGTTTATTAGAGTCTAATAAGTAAATAATAAAAGTATAACAGTTAACCAATGAAAGGTTTGTCTGTTATCGTTAAAAGAACTTAACTAAAAAATTTGCACTATACATTAGTTATATAGGTCCTAAAAAGTGCTTTGTGAACTATATGGTGCCAAATGTGCAATTCACATTGCAAAAAGTTCTAACGGGTCTCTAAATGTTTATTAGAGTCTAATAAGTAAATAATAAAAGTATAACAGTTAACCAATGAAAGGTTTGTCTGTTATCGTTAAAAGAACTTAACTAAAAAATTTGCACTATACATTAGTTATATAGGTCCTAAAAAGTGCTTTGTGAACTATATGGTGCCAAATGTGCAATTCACATTGCAAAAAGTTCTAACGGGTCTCTAAATGTTTATTAGAGTCTAATAAGTAAATAATAAAAGTATAACAGTTAACCAATGAAAGGTTTGTCTGTTATCGTTAAAAGAACTTAACTAAAAAATTTGCACTATACATTAGTTATATAGGTCCTAAAATTGCCTTGTGAACTATATGGTGCCAAATGTGCAATTCACATTGCAAAAAGTTCTAACTGGTCTCTAAATGTTTATTAGAGTCTAATAAGTAAATAATAAAAGTATAACAGTTAACCAATAAAAGGTTTGTCTGTTATCGTTAAAAGAACTTAACTAAAAAATTTGCACTATACATTAGTTACATAGGTCCTAAAAAGTACCTTGTGAACTATATGGTGCCAAATGTGCAATTCACATTGCAAAAAGTTCTAACTGGTCTCAAAATGTTTATTAGAGTCTAATAAGTAAATAATAAAAGTATAACAGTTAACCAATGAAAGGTTTGTCTGTTATCGTTAAAAGAACTTAACTAAAAAATTTGCACTATACATTAGTTATATAGGTCCTAAAAAGTGCTTTGTGAACTATATGGTGCCAAATGTGCAATTCACATTGCAAAAAGTTCTAAAGGGTCTCTAAATGTTTATTAGAGTCTAATAAGTAAATAATAAAAGTATAACAGTTAACCAATGAAAGGTTTGTCTGTTATCGTTAAAAGAACTTAACTAAAAAATTTGCAATATACATTAGTTATATAGGTCCTAAAAAGTGCTTTGTGAACTATATGGTGCCAAATGTGCAATTCACATTGCAAAAAGTTCTAACGGGTCTCTAAATGTTTATTAGAGTCTAATAAGTAAATAATAAAAGTATAACAGTTAACCAATGATAGGTTTGTCTGTTATCGTTAAAAGAACTTAACTAAAAAATTTGCACTTTACATTAGTTATATAGGTCCTAAAAAGTACCTTGTGAACAATATGGTGCCAAATGTGCAATTCACATTGCAAAAAGTTCTAACTGGTCTCAAAATGTTTATTAGAGTCTAATAAGTAAATAATAAAAGTATAACAGTTAACCAATGAAAGGTTTGTCTGTTATCGTTAAAAGAACTTAACTAAAAAATTTGCACTATACATTAGTTATATAGGTCCTAAAAAGTATTTTGTGAACAATATGGTGCCAAATGTGCAATTCACATTGCAAAAAGTTCTAACTGGTCTCAAAATGTTTATTAGAGTCTAATAAGTAAATAATAAAAGTATAACAGTTAACCAATGAACGGTTTGTCTGTTATCGTTAAAAGAACTTAACTAAAAAATTTGCACTATACATTAGTTATATAGGTCCTAAAAAGTGCTTTGTGAACTATATGGTGCCAAATGTGCAATTCACATTGCAAAAAGTTCTAACTGGTCTCAAAATGTTTATTAGAGTCTAATAAGTAAATAATAAAAGTATAACAGTTAACCAATGAAAGGTTTGTCTGTTATTGTTAAAAGAACTTAACTAAAAAATTTGCACTATACATTAGTTATATAGGTCCTAAAAAGTGCTTTGTGAACTATATGGTGCCAAATGTGCAATTCACATTGCAAAAAGTTCTAACGGGTCTCTAAATGTTTATTAGAGTCTAATAAGTAAATAATAAAAGTATAACAGTTAACCAATGAAAGGTTTGTCTGTTATCGTTAAAAGAACTTAACTAAAAAATTTGCACTATACATTAGTTATATAGGTCCTAAAAAGTGCTTTGTGAACTATATGGTGCCAAATGTGCAATTCACATTGCAAAAAGTTCTAACGGGTCTCTAAATGTTTATTAGAGTCTAATAAGTAAATAATAAAAGTATAACAGTTAACCAATGAAAGGTTTGTCTGTTATCGTTAAAAGAACTTAACTAAAAAATTTGCACTATACATTAGTTATATAGGTCCTAAAATTGCCTTGTGAACTATATGGTGCCAAATGTGCAATTCACATTGCAAAAAGTTCTAACTGGTCTCTAAATGTTTATTAGAGTCTAATAAGTAAATAATAAAAGTATAACAGTTAACCAATAAAAGGTTTGTCTGTTATCGTTAAAAGAACTTAACTAAAAAATTTGCACTATACATTAGTTACATAGGTCCTAAAAAGTACCTTGTGAACTATATGGTGCCAAATGTGCAATTCACATAGCAAAAAGTTCTAACTGGTCTCTAAATGTTTATTAGAGTCTAATAAGTAAATAATAAAAGTATAACAGTTAACCAATGAAAGGTTTGTCTGTTATCGTTAAAAGAACTTAACTAAAAAATTTGCACTATACATTAGTTATATAGGTCCTAAAAAGTGCTTTGTGAACTATATGGTGCCAAATGTGCAATTCACATTGCAAAAAGTTCTAAAGGGTCTCTAAATGTTTATTAGAGTCTAATAAGTAAATAATAAAAGTATAACAGTTAACCAATGAAAGGTTTGTCTGTTATCGTTAAAAGAACTTAACTAAAAAATTTGCAATATACATTAGTTATATAGGTCCTAAAAAGTGCTTTGTGAACTATATGGTGCCAAATGTGCAATTCACATTGCAAAAAGTTCTAACGGGTCTCTAAATGTTTATTAGAGTCTAATAAGTAAATAATAAAAGTATAACAGTTAACCAATAAAAGCTTTGTCTGTTATCGTTAAAAGAACTTAACTAAAAAATTTGCACTTTACATTAGTTATATAGGTCCTAAAAAGTACCTTGTGAACAATATGGTGCCAAATGTGCAATTCACATTGCAAAAAGTTCTAACTGGTCTCAAAATGTTTATTAGAGTCTAATAAGTAAATAATAAAAGTATAACAGTTAACCAATGAAAGGTTTGTCTGTTATCGTTAAAAGACTTAACTAAAAAATTTGCACTATACATTAGTTATATAGGTCCTAAAAAGTATTTTGTGAACAATATGGTGCCAAATGTGCAATTCACATTGCAAAAAGTTCTAACTGGTCTCAAAATGTTTATTAGAGTCTAATAAGTAAATAATAAAAGTATAACAGTTAACCAATGAAAGGTTTGTCTGTTATCGTTAAAAGAACTTAACTAAAAAATTTGCACTATACATTAGTTATATAGGTCCTGAAAAGTACCTTTTGAACTATATGGTGCCAAATGTGCAATTCCCATTGCAAAAAGTTCTAACGGTTCTCAAAATGTTTATTAGAGTCTAATAAGTAAATAATAAAAGTATAACAGTTAACCAATGAAAGGTTTGTCTGTTATCGTTAAAAGAACTTAACTAAAAAATTTGCACTATACATTAGTTATATAGGTCCTAAAAAGTGCTTTGTGAACTATATGGTGCCAAATGTGCAATTCACATTGCAAAAAGTTCTAACGGGTCTCTAAATGTTTATTAGAGTCTAATAAGTAAATAATAAAAGTATAACAGTTAACCAATGAAAGGTTTGTCTGTTATCGTTAAAAGAACTTAACTAAAAAATTTGCACTATACATTAGTTATATAGGTCCTAAAATTGCCTTGTGAACTATATGGTGCCAAATGTGCAATTCACATTGCAAAAAGTTCTAACTGGTCTCTAAATGTTTATTAGAGTCTAATAAGTAAATAATAAAAGTATAACAGTTAACCAATAAAAGGTTTGTCTGTTATCGTTAAAAGAACTTAACTAAAAAATTTGCACTATACATTAGTTACATAGGTCCTAAAAAGTACCTTGTGAACTATATGGTGCCAAATGTGCAATTCACATAGCAAAAAGTTCTAACTGTTCTCTAAATGTTTATTAGAGTCTAATAAGTAAATAATAAAAGTATAACAGTTAACCAATGAAAGGTTTGTCTGTTATCGTTAAAAGAACTTAACTAAAAAATTTGCACTATACATTAGTTATATAGGTCCTAAAAAGTGCTTTGTGAACTATATGGTGCCAAATGTGCAATTCACATTGCAAAAAGTTCTAAAGGGTCTCTAAATGTTTATTAGAGTCTAATAAGTAAATAATAAAAGTATAACAGTTAACCAATGAAAGGTTTGTCTGTTATCGTTAAAAGAACTTAACTAAAAAATTTGCAATATACATTAGTTATATAGGTCCTAAAAAGTGCTTTGTGAACTATATGGTGCCAAATGTGCAATTCACATTGCAAAAAGTTCTAACGGGTCTCTAAATGTTTATTAGAGTCTAATAAGTAAATAATAAAAGTATAACAGTTAACCAATAAAAGCTTTGTCTGTTATCGTTAAAAGAACTTAACTAAAAAATTTGCACTTTACATTAGTTATATAGGTCCTAAAAAGTACCTTGTGAACAATATGGTGCCAAATGTGCAATTCACATTGCAAAAAGTTCTAACTGGTCTCAAAATGTTTATTAGAGTCTAATAAGTAAATAATAAAAGTATAACAGTTAACCAATGAAAGGTTTGTCTGTTATCGTTAAAAGAACTTAACTAAAAAATTTGCACTATACATTAGTTATATAGGTCCTAAAAAGTATTTTGTGAACAATATGGTGCCAAATGTGCAATTCACATTGCAAAAAGTTCTAACTGGTCTCAAAATGTTTATTAGAGTCTAATAAGTAAATAATAAAAGTATAACAGTTAACCAATGAAAGGTTTGTCTGTTATCGTTAAAAGAACTTAACTAAAAAATTTGCACTATACATTAGTTATATAGGTCCTGAAAAGTACCTTTTGAACTATATGGTGCCAAATGTGCAATTCCCATTGCAAAAAGTTCTAACGGTTCTCAAAATGTTTATTAGAGTCTAATAAGTAAATAATAAAAGTATAACAGTTAACCAATGAAAGGTTTGTCTGTTATCGTTAAAAGAACTTAACTAAAAAATTTGCACTATACATTAGTTATATAGGTCCTAAAAAGTGCTTTGTGAACTATATGGTGCCAAATGTGCAATTCACATTGCAAAAAGTTCTAACGGGTCTCTAAATGTTTATTAGAGTCTAATAAGTAAATAATAAAAGTATAACAGTTAACCAATGAAAGGTTTGTCTGTTATCGTTAAAAGAACTTAACTAAAAAATTTGCACTATACATTAGTTATATAGGTCCTAAAATTGCCTTGTGAACTATATGGTGCCAAATGTGCAATTCACATTGCAAAAAGTTCTAACTGGTCTCTAAATGTTTATTAGAGTCTAATAAGTAAATAATAAAAGTATAACAGTTAACCAATAAAAGGTTTGTCTGTTATCGTTAAAAGAACTTAACTAAAAAATTTGCACTATACATTAGTTACATAGGTCCTAAAAAGTACCTTGTGAACTATATGGTGCCAAATGTGCAATTCACATAGCAAAAAGTTCTAACTGTTCTCTAAATGTTTATTAGAGTCTAATAAGTAAATAATAAAAGTATAACAGTTAACCAATGAAAGGTTTGTCTGTTATCGTTAAAAGAACTTAACTAAAAAATTTGCACTATACATTAGTTATATAGGTCCTAAAAAGTGCTTTGTGAACTATATGGTGCCAAATGTGCAATTCACATTGCAAAAAGTTCTAAAGGGTCTCTAAATGTTTATTAGAGTCTAATAAGTAAATAATAAAAGTATAACAGTTAACCAATGAAAGGTTTGTCTGTTATCGTTAAAAGAACTTAACTAAAAAATTTGCAATATACATTAGTTATATAGGTCCTAAAAAGTGCTTTGTGAACTATATGGTGCCAAATGTGCAATTCACATTGCAAAAAGTTCTAACGGGTCTCTAAATGTTTATTAGAGTCTAATAAGTAAATAATAAAAGTATAACAGTTAACCAATAAAAGCTTTGTCTGTTATCGTTAAAAGAACTTAACTAAAAAATTTGCACTTTACATTAGTTATATAGGTCCTAAAAAGTACCTTGTGAACAATATGGTGCCAAATGTGCAATTCACATTGCAAAAAGTTCTAACTGGTCTCAAAATGTTTATTAGAGTCTAATAAGTAAATAATAAAAGTATAACAGTTAACCAATGAAAGGTTTGTCTGTTATCGTTAAAAGAACTTAACTAAAAAATTTGCACTATACATTAGTTATATAGGTCCTAAAAAGTATTTTGTGAACAATATGGTGCCAAATGTGCAATTCACATTGCAAAAAGTTCTAACTGGTCTCAAAATGTTTATTAGAGTCTAATAAGTAAATAATAAAAGTATAACAGTTAACCAATGAAAGGTTTGTCTGTTATCGTTAAAAGAACTTAACTAAAAAATTTGCACTATACATTAGTTATATAGGTCCTGAAAAGTACCTTTTGAACTATATGGTGCCAAATGTGCAATTCCCATTGCAAAAAGTTCTAACGGTTCTCAAAATGTTTATTAGAGTCTAATAAGTAAATAATAAAAGTATAACAGTTAACCAATGAAAGGTTTGTCTGTTATCGTTAAAAGAACTTAACTAAAAAATTTGCACTATACATTAGTTATATAGGTCCTAAAAAGTGCTTTGTGAACTATATGGTGCCAAATGTGCAATTCACATTGCAAAAAGTTCTAACGGTTCTCAAAATGTTTATTAGAGTCTAATAAGTAAATAATAAAAGTATAACAGTTAACCAATGAAAGGTTTGTCTGTTATCGTTAAAAGAACTTAACTAAAAAATTTGCACTATACATTAGTTATATAGGTCCTAAAAAGTGCTTTGTGAACTATATGGTGCCAAATGTGCAATTCACATTGCAAAAAGTTCTAACGGGTCTCTAAATGTTTATTAGAGTCTAATAAGTAAATAATAAAAGTATAACAGTTAACCAATGATAGGTTTGTCTGTTATCGTTAAAAGAACTTAACTAAAAAATTTGCACTTTACATTAGTTATATAGGTCCTAAAAAGTACCTTGTAAACAATATGGTGCCAAATGTGCAATTCACATTGCAAAAAGTTCTAACTGGTCTCAAAATGTTTATTAGAGTCTAATAAGTAAATAATAAAAGTATAACAGTTAACCAATGAAAGGTTTGTCTGTTATCGTTAAAAGAACTTAACTAAAAAATTTGCACTATACATTAGTTATATAGGTCCTAAAAAGTATTTTGTGAACAATATGGTGCCAAATGTGCAATTCACATTGCAAAAAGTTCTAACTGGTCTCAAAATGTTTATTAGAGTCTAATAAGTAAATAATAAAAGTATAACAGTTAACCAATGAACGGTTTGTCTGTTATCGTTAAAAGAACTTAACTAAAAAATTTGCACTATACATTAGTTATATAGGTCCTAAAAAGTGCTTTGTGAACTATATGGTGCCAAATGTGCAATTCACATTGCAAAAAGTTCTAACTGGTCTCAAAATGTTTATTAGAGTCTAATAAGTAAATAATAAAAGTATAACAGTTAACCAATGAAAGGTTTGTCTGTTATTGTTAAAAGAACTTAACTAAAAAATTTGCACTATACATTAGTTATATAGGTCCTAAAAAGTGCTTTGTGAACTATATGGTGCCAAATGTGCAATTCACATTGCAAAAAGTTCTAACGGGTCTCTAAATGTTTATTAGAGTCTAATAAGTAAATAATAAAAGTATAACAGTTAACCAATGAAAGGTTTGTCTGTTATCGTTAAAAGAACTTAACTAAAAAATTTGCACTATACATTAGTTATATAGGTCCTAAAATTGCCTTGTGAACTATATGGTGCCAAATGTGCAATTCACATTGCAAAAAGTTCTAACTGGTCTCTAAATGTTTATTAGAGTCTAATAAGTAAATAATAAAAGTATAACAGTTAACCAATAAAAGGTTTGTCTGTTATCGTTAAAAGAACTTAACTAAAAAATTTGCACTATACATTAGTTACATAGGTCCTAAAAAGTACCTTGTGAACTATATGGTGCCAAATGTGCAATTCACATAGCAAAAAGTTCTAACTGGTCTCAAAATGTTTATTAGAGTCTAATAAGTAAATAATAAAAGTATAACAGTTAACCAATGAAAGGTTTGTCTGTTATCGTTAAAAGAACTTAACTAAAAAATTTGCACTATACATTAGTTATATAGGTCCTAAAAAGTGCTTTGTGAACTATATGGTGCCAAATGTGCAATTCACATTGCAAAAAGTTCTAAAGGGTCTCTAAATGTTTATTAGAGTCTAATAAGTAAATAATAAAAGTATAACAGTTAACCAATGAAAGGTTTGTCTGTTATCGTTAAAAGAACTTAACTAAAAAATTTGCAATATACATTAGTTATATAGGTCCTAAAAAGTGCTTTGTGAACTATATGGTGCCAAATGTGCAATTCACATTGCAAAAAGTTCTAACGGGTCTCTAAATGTTTATTAGAGTCTAATAAGTAAATAATAAAAGTATAACAGTTAACCAATAAAAGCTTTGTCTGTTATCGTTAAAAGAACTTAACTAAAAAATTTGCACTTTACATTAGTTATATAGGTCCTAAAAAGTACCTTGTGAACAATATGGTGCCAAATGTGCAATTCACATTGCAAAAAGTTCTAACTGGTCTCAAAATGTTTATTAGAGTCTAATAAGTAAATAATAAAAGTATAACAGTTAACCAATGAAAGGTTTGTCTGTTATCGTTAAAAGAACTTAACTAAAAAATTTGCACTATACATTAGTTATATAGGTCCTAAAAAGTATTTTGTGAACAATATGGTGCCAAATGTGCAATTCACATTGCAAAAAGTTCTAACTGGTCTCAAAATGTTTATTAGAGTCTAATAAGTAAATAATAAAAGTATAACAGTTAACCAATGAAAGGTTTGTCTGTTATCGTTAAAAGAACTTAACTAAAAAATTTGCACTATACATTAGTTATATAGGTCCTGAAAAGTACCTTTTGAACTATATGGTGCCAAATGTGCAATTCCCATTGCAAAAAGTTCTAACGGTTCTCAAAATGTTTATTAGAGTCTAATAAGTAAATAATAAAAGTATAACAGTTAACCAATGAAAGGTTTGTCTGTTATCGTTAAAAGAACTTAACTAAAAAATTTGCACTATACATTAGTTATATAGGTCCTAAAAAGTGCTTTGTGAACTATATGGTGCCAAATGTGCAATTCACATTGCAAAAAGTTCTAACGGGTCTCTAAATGTTTATTAGAGTCTAATAAGTAAATAATAAAAGTATAACAGTTAACCAATAAAAGGTTTGTCTGTTATCGTTAAAAGAACTTAACTAAAAAATTTGCACTATACATTAGTTATATAGGTCCTAAAAAGTACCTAGTGAACAAAATGGTGCCAAATGTGCAATTCACATTGCAAAAAGTTCTAACGGGTCTCAAAATGTTTATTAGAGTCTAATAAGTAAATAATAAAAGTATAACAGTTAACCAATGAAAGGTTTGTCTGTTATCGTTAAAAGAACTTAACTAAAAAATTTGCACTATACATTAGTTATATAGGTCCTAAAAAGTGCTTTGTGAACTATATGGTGCCAAATGTGCAATTCACATTGCAAAAAGTTCTAACGGGTCTCAAAATGTTTATTAGAGTCTAATAAGTAAATAATAAAAGTATAACAGTTAACCAATGATAGGTTTGTCTCTTATCGTTAAAAGAACTTAACTAAAAAATTTGCACTATACATTAGTTATATAGGTCCTAAAAAGTGCTTTGTGAACTATATGGTGCCAAATGTGCAATTCACATTGCAAAAAGTTCTAACGGGTCTCTAAATGTTTATTAGAGTCTAATAAGTAAATAATAAAAGTATAACAGTTAACCAATAAAAGGTTTGTCTGTTATCGTTAAAAGAACTTAACTAAAAAATTTGCACTATACATTAGTTATATAGGTCCTAAAAAGTACCTTGTGAACTATATGGTGCCAAATGTGCAATTCACATTGCAAAAAGTTCTAACGGGTCTCAAAATGTTTATTAGAGTCTAATAAGTAAATAATAAAAGTATAACAGTTAACCAATGAAAGGTTTGTCTGTTATCGTTAAAAGAACTTAACTAAAAAATTTGCACTATACATTAGTTATATAGGCCCTAAAAAGTGCTTTGTGAACTATATGGTGCCAAATGTGCAATTCACATTGCAAAAAGTTCTAACGGGTCTCTAAATGTTTATTAGAGTCTAATAAGTAAATAATAAAAGTATAACAGTTAACCAATGAAAGGTTTGTCTGTTATCGTTAAAAGAACTTAACTAAAAAATTTGCACTATACATTATTTATATAGGTCCTAAAAAGTGCTTTGTGAACTATATGGTGCCAAATGTGCAATTCACATTGCAAAAAGTTCTAACGGGTCTCTAAATGTTTATTAGAGTCTAATAAGTAAATAATAAAAGTATAACAGTTAACCAATGAAAGGTTTGTCTGTTATCGTTAAAAGAACTTAACTAAAAAATTTGCACTATACATTAGTTATATAGGTCCTAAAAAGTGCTTTGTGAACTATATGGTGCCAAATGTGCAATTCACATTGCAAAAAGTTCTAACGGGTCTCTAAATGTTTATTAGAGTCTAATAAGTAAATAATAAAAGTATAACAGTTAACCAATGAAAGGTTTGTCTGTTATCGTTAAAAGAACTTAACTAAAAAATTTGCACTATACATTAGTTATATAGGTCCTAAAAAGTGCTTTGTGAACTATATGGTGCCAAATGTGCATTTCAAATTGCAAAAAGTTCTAACGGGTCTCTAAATGTTTATTAGAGTCTAATAAGTAAATAATAAAAGTATAACAGTTAACCAATGAAAGGTTTGTCTGTTATCGTTAAAAGAACTTAACTAAAAAATTTGCACTATACATTAGTTATATAGGTCCTAAAATTGCCTTGTGAACTATATGGTGCCAAATGTGCAATTCACATTGCAAAAAGTTCTAACTGGTCTCTAAATGTTTATTAGAGTCTAATAAGTAAATAATAAAAGTATAACAGTTAACCAATAAAAGGTTTGTCTGTTATCGTTAAAAGAACTTAACTAAAAAATTTGCACTATACATTAGTTACATAGGTCCTAAAAAGTACCTTGTGAACTATATGGTGCCAAATGTGCAATTCACATAGCAAAAAGTTCTAACTGGTCTCAAAATGTTTATTAGAGTCTAATAAGTAAATAATAAAAGTATAACAGTTAACCAATGAAAGGTTTGTCTGTTATCGTTAAAAGAACTTAACTAAAAAATTTGCACTATACATTAGTTATATAGGTCCTAAAAAGTGCTTTGTGAACTATATGGTGCCAAATGTGCAATTCACATTGCAAAAAGTTCTAAAGGGTCTCTAAATGTTTATTAGAGTCTAATAAGTAAATAATAAAAGTATAACAGTTAACCAATGAAAGGTTTGTCTGTTATCGTTAAAAGAACTTAACTAAAAAATTTGCAATATACATTAGTTATATAGGTCCTAAAAAGTGCTTTGTGAACTATATGGTGCCAAATGTGCAATTCACATTGCAAAAAGTTCTAACGGGTCTCTAAATGTTTATTAGAGTCTAATAAGTAAATAATAAAAGTATAACAGTTAACCAATAAAAGCTTTGTCTGTTATCGTTAAAAGAACTTAACTAAAAAATTTGCACTTTACATTAGTTATATAGGTCCTAAAAAGTACCTTGTGAACAATATGGTGCCAAATGTGCAATTCACATTGCAAAAAGTTCTAACTGGTCTCAAAATGTTTATTAGAGTCTAATAAGTAAATAATAAAAGTATAACAGTTAACCAATGAAAGGTTTGTCTGTTATCGTTAAAAGAACTTAACTAAAAAATTTGCACTATACATTAGTTATATAGGTCCTAAAAAGTATTTTGTGAACAATATGGTGCCAAATGTGCAATTCACATTGCAAAAAGTTCTAACTGGTCTCAAAATGTTTATTAGAGTCTAATAAGTAAATAATAAAAGTATAACAGTTAACCAATGAAAGGTTTGTCTGTTATCGTTAAAAGAACTTAACTAAAAAATTTGCACTATACATTAGTTATATAGGTCCTGAAAAGTACCTTTTGAACTATATGGTGCCAAATGTGCAATTCCCATTGCAAAAAGTTCTAACGGTTCTCAAAATGTTTATTAGAGTCTAATAAGTAAATAATAAAAGTATAACAGTTAACCAATGAAAGGTTTGTCTGTTATCGTTAAAAGAACTTAACTAAAAAATTTGCACTATACATTAGTTATATAGGTCCTAAAAAGTGCTTTGTGAACTATATGGTGCCAAATGTGCAATTCACATTGCAAAAAGTTCTAACGGGTCTCTAAATGTTTATTAGAGTCTAATAAGTAAATAATAAAAGTATAACAGTTAACCAATAAAAGGTTTGTCTGTTATCGTTAAAAGAACTTAACTAAAAAATTTGCACTATACATTAGTTATATAGGTCCTAAAAAGTGCTTTGTGAACTATATGGTGCCAAATGTGCAATTCACATTGCAAAAAGTTCTAACGGGTCTCAAAATGTTTATTAGAGTCTAATAAGTAAATAATAAAAGTATAACAGTTAACCAATGATAGGTTTGTCTCATATCGTTAAAAGAACTTAACTAAAAAATTTGCACTATACATTAGTTATATATGTCCTAAAAAGTGCTTTGTGAACTATATGGTGCCAAATGTGCAATTCACATTGCAAAAAGTTCTAACGGGTCTCTAAATGTTTATTAGAGTCTAATAAGTAAATAATAAAAGTATAACAGTTAACCAATAAAAGGTTTGTCTGTTATCGTTAAAAGAACTTAACTAAAAAATTTGCACTATACATTAGTTATATAGGTCCTAAAAAGTGCTTTGTGAACTATATGGTGCCAAATGTGCAATTCACATTGCAAAAAGTTCTAACGGGTCTCTAAATGTTTATTAGAGTCTAATAAGTAAATAATAAAAGTATAACAGTTAACCAATAAAAGGTTTGTCTGTTATCGTTAAAAGAACTTAACTAAAAAATTTGCACTATACATTAGTTATATAGGTCCTAAAAAGTACCTAGTGAACAATATGGTGCCAAATGTGCAATTCACATTGCAAAAAGTTCTAACGGGTCTCAAAATGTTTATTAGAGTCTAATAAGTAAATAATAAAAGTATAACAGTTAACCAATGAAAGGTTTGTCTGTTATCGTTAAAAGAACTTAACTAAAAAATTTGCACTATACATTAGTTATATAGGTCCTAAAAAGTGCTTTGTGAACTATATGGTGCCAAATGTGCAATTCACATTGCAAAAAGTTCTAACGGGTCTCAAAATGTTTATTAGAGTCTAATAAGTAAATAATAAAAGTATAACAGTTAACCAATGATAGGTTTGTCTGTTATCGTTAAAAGAACTTAACTAAAAAATTTGCACTATACATTAGTTATATAGGTCCTAAAAAGTGCTTTGTGAACTATATGGTGCCAAATGTGCAATTCACATTGCAAAAAGTTCTAACGGGTCTCTAAATGTTTATTAGAGTCTAATAAGTAAATAATAAAAGTATAACAGTTAACCAATAAAAGGTTTGTCTGTTATCGTTAAAAGAACTTAACTAAAAAATTTGCACTATACATTAGTTATATAGGTCCTAAAAAGTACCTTGTGAACTATATGGTGCCAAATGTGCAATTCACATTGCAAAAAGTTCTAACGGGTCTCAAAATGTTTATTAGAGTCTAATAAGTAAATAATAAAAGTATAACAGTTAACCAATGAAAGGTTTGTCTGTTATCGTTAAAAGAACTTAACTAAAAAATTTGCACTATACATTAGTTATATAGGCCCTAAAAAGTGCTTTGTGAACTATATGGTGCCAAATGTGCAATTCACATTGCAAAAAGTTCTAACGGGTCTCAAAATGTTTATTAGAGTCTAATAAGTAAATAATAAAAGTATAACAGTTAACCAATGAAAGGTTTGTCTGTTATCGTTAAAAGAACTTAACTAAAAAATTTGCACTATACATTAGTTATATAGGCCCTAAAAAGTGCTTTGTGAACTATATGGTGCCAAATGTGCAATTCACATTGCAAAAAGTTCTAACGGGTCTCAAAATGTTTATTAGAGTCTAATAAGTAAATAATAAAAGTATAACAGTTAACCAATGAAAGGTTTGTCTGTTATCGTTAAAAGAACTTAACTAAAAAATTTGCACTATACATTAGTTATATAGGTCCTAAAAAGTGCTTTGTGAACTATATCGTGCCAAATGTGCAATTCACATTGCAAAAACTTCTAACGGGTCTCTAAATGTTTATTAGAGTCTAATAAGTAAATAATAAAAGTATAACAGTTAACCAATAAAAGGTTTGTCTGTTATCGTTAAAAGAACTTAACTAAAAAATGTGCACTATACATTAGTTATATAGGTCCTAAAAAGTACCTTGTGAACAATATGGTGCCAAATGTGCAATTCAAATTGCACAAAGTTCTAACTGGTCTCAAAATGTTTATTAGAGTTTAATAAGTAAATAATAAAAGTATAACAGTTAACCAATGAAAGGTTTGTCTGTTATCGTTAAAAGAACTTAACTAAAAAATTTGCACTATACATTAGTTATATAGGTCCTGAAAAGTACCTTGTGAACTATATGGTGCCAAATGTGCAATTCACATTGCAAAAAGTTCTAACTGGTCTCAAAATGTTTATTAGAGTCTAATAAGTAAATAATAAAAGTATAACAGTTAACCAATAAAAGCTTTGTCTGTTATCGTTAAAAGAACTTAACTAAAAAATTTGCACTATACATTAGTTATATAGGTCCTAAAAAGTACCTTGTGAACAATATGGTGCCAAATGTGCAATTCACATTGCAAAAACTTCTAACTGGTCTCAAAATGTTTATTAGAGTCTAATAAGTAAATAATAAAAGTATAACAGTTAACCAATGAAAGGTTTGTCTGTTATCGTTAAAAGAACTTAACTAAAAAATTTGCACTATACATTAGTTATATAGGTCCTAAAAAGTACCTTGTGAACTATATGGTGCCAAATGTGCAATTCACATTGCAAAAAGTTCTAACGGGTCTCAAATTGTTTATTAGAGTCTAATAAGTAAATAATAAAAGTATAACAGTTAACCAATAAAAGGTTTGTCTGTTATCGTTAAAAGAACTTAACTAAAAAATGTGCACTGTACATTAGTTATATAGGTCCTAAAAAGTACCTTGTGAACAATATGGTGCCAAATGTGCAATTCAAATTGCACAAAGTTCTAACTGGTCTCAAAATGTTTATTAGAGTCTAATAAGTAAATAATAAAAGTATAACAGTTAACCAATGAAAGGTTTGTCTGTTATCGTTAAAAGAACTTAACTAAAAAATTTGCACTATACATTAGTTATATAGGTCCTAAAAAGTGCTTTGTGAACTATATGGTGCCAAATGTGCAATTCACATTGCAAAAAGTTCTAACGGGTCTCAAAATGTTTATTAGAGTCTAATAAGTAAATAATAAAAGTATAACAGTTAACCAATGATAGGTTTGTCTGTTATCGTTAAAAGAACTTAACTAAAAAATTTGCACTATACATTAGTTATATAGGTCCTAAAAAGTGCTTTGTGAACTATATGGTGCCAAATGTGCAATTCACATTGCAAAAAGTTCTAACGGGTCTCTAAATGTTTATTAGAGTCTAATAAGTAAATAATAAAAGTATAACAGTTAACCAATAAAAGGTTTGTCTGTTATCGTTAAAAGAACTTAACTAAAAAATTTGCACTATACATTAGTTATATAGGTCCTAAAAAGTACCTTGTGAACTATATGGTGCCAAATGTGCAATTCACATTGCAAAAAGTTCTAACGGGTCTCAAAATGTTTATTAGAGTCTAATAAGTAAATAATAAAAGTATAACAGTTAACCAATGAAAGGTTTGTCTGTTATCGTTAAAAGAACTTAACTAAAAAATTTGCACTATACATTAGTTATATAGGCCCTAAAAAGTGCTTTGTGAACTATATGGTGCCAAATGTGCAATTCACATTGCAAAAAGTTCTAACGGGTCTCTAAATGTTTATTAGAGTCTAATAAGTAAATAATAAAAGTATAACAGTTAACCAATGAAAGGTTTGTCTGTTATCGTTAAAAGAACTTAACTAAAAAATTTGCACTATACATTATTTATATAGGTCCTAAAAAGTGCTTTGTGAACTATATGGTGCCAAATGTGCAATTCACATTGCAAAAAGTTCTAACGGGTCTCTAAATGTTTATTAGAGTCTAATAAGTAAATAATAAAAGTATAACAGTTAACCAATGAAAGGTTTGTCTGTTATCGTTAAAAGAACTTAACTAAAAAATTTGCACTATACATTAGTTATATAGGTCCTAAACAGTGCTTTGTGAACTATATGGTGCCAAATGTGCAATTCACATTGCAAAAAGTTCTAACGGGTCTCTAAATGTTTATTAGAGTCTAATAAGTAAATAATAAAAGTATAACAGTTAACCAATGAAAGGTTTGTCTGTTATCGTTAAAAGAACTTAACTAAAAAATTTGCACTATACATTAGTTATATAGGTCCTAAAAAGTGCTTTGTGAACTATATGGTGCCAAATGTGCAATTCAAATTGCACAAAGTTCTAACTGGTCTCAAAATGTTTATTAGAGTCTAATAAGTAAATAATAAAAGTATAACAGTTAACCAATGAAAGGTTTGTCTGTTATCGTTAAAAGAACTTAACTAAAAAATTTGCACTATACATTAGTTATATAGGTCCTAAAAAGTGCTTTGTGAACTATATGGTGCCAAATGTGCAATTCACATTGCAAAAAGTTCTAACGGGTCTCTAAATGTTTATTAGAGTCTAATAAGTAAATAATAAAAGTATAACAGTTAACCAATGATAGGTTTGTCTGTTATCGTTAAAAGAACTTAACTAAAAAATTTGCACTATACATTAGTTATATAGGTCCTAAAAAGTGCTTTGTGAACTATATGGTGCCAAATGTGCAATTCACATTGCAAAAAGTTCTAACGGGTCTCTAAATGTTTATTAGAGTCTAATAAGTAAATAATAAAAGTATAACAGTTAACCAATGAAAGGTTTGTCTGTTATCGTTAAAAGAACTTAACTAAAAAATTTGCACTATACATTAGTTATATAGGTCCTAAAAAGTGCTTTGTGAACTATATGGTGCCAAATGTGCAATTCACATTGCAAAAAGTTCTAACGGGTCTCAAAATGTTTATTAGAGTCTAATAAGTAAATAATAAAAGTATAACAGTTAACCAATGATAGGTTTGTCTGTTATCGTTAAAAGAACTTAACTAAAAAATTTGCACTATACATTAGTTATATAGGTCCTAAAAAGTGCTTTGTGAACTATATGGTGCCAAATGTGCAATTCACATTGCAAAAAGTTCTAACGGGTCTCTAAATGTTTATTAGAGTCTAATAAGTAAATAATAAAAGTATAACAGTTAACCAATAAAAGGTTTGTCTGTTATCGTTAAAAGAACTTAACTAAAAAATTTGCACTATACATTAGTTATATAGGTCCTAAAAAGTACCTTGTGAACTATATGGTGCCAAATGTGCAATTCACATTGCAAAAAGTTCTAACGGGTCTCAAAATGTTTATTAGAGTCTAATAAGTAAATAATAAAAGTATAACAGTTAACCAATGAAAGGTTTGTCTGTTATCGTTAAAAGAACTTAACTAAAACATTTGCACTATACATTAGTTATATAGGCCCTAAAAAGTGCTTTGTGAACTATATGGTGCCAAATGTGCAATTCACATTGCAAAAAGTTCTAACGGGTCTCAAAATGTTTATTAGAGTCTAATAAGTAAATAATAAAAGTATAACAGTTAACCAATGAAAGGTTTGTCTGTTATCGTTAAAAGAACTTAACTAAAAAATTTGCACTATACATTAGTTATATAGGCCCTAAAAAGTGCTTTGTGAACTATATGGTGCCAAATGTGCAATTCACATTGCAAAAAGTTCTAACGGGTCTCAAAATGTTTATTAGAGTCTAATAAGTAAATAATAAAAGTATAACAGTTAACCAATGAAAGGTTTGTCTGTTATCGTTAAAAGAACTTAACTAAAAAATTTGCACTATACATTAGTTATATAGGTCCTAAAAAGTGCTTTGTGAACTATATGGTGCCAAATGTGCAATTCACATTGCAAAAACTTCTAACGGGTCTCTAAATGTTAATTAGAGTCCAATAAGTAAATAATAAAAGTATAACAGTTAACCAATAAAAGGTTTGTCTGTTATCGTTAAAAGAACTTAACTAAAAAATGTGCACTATACATTAGTTATATAGGTCCTAAAAAGTACCTTGTGAACAATATGGTGCCAAATGTGCAATTCAAATTGCACAAAGTTCTAACTGGTCTCAAAATGTTTATTAGAGTCTAATAAGTAAATAATAAAAGTATAACAGTTAACCAATGAAAGGTTTGTCTGTTATCGTTAAAAGAACTTAACTAAAAAATTTGCACTATACATTAGTTATATAGGTCCTGAAAAGTACCTTGTGAACTATATGGTGCCAAATGTGCAATTCACATTGCAAAAAGTTCTAACTGGTCTCAAAATGTTTATTAGAGTCTAATAAGTAAATAATAAAAGTATAACAGTTAACCAATAAAAGCTTTGTCTGTTATCGTTAAAAGAACTTAACTAAAAAATTTGCACTATACATTAGTTATATAGGTCCTAAAAAGTACCTTGTGAACAATATGGTGCCAAATGTGCAATTCACATTGCAAAAACTTCTAACTGGTCTCAAAATGTTTATTAGAGTCTAATAAGTAAATAATAAAAGTATAACAGTTAACCAATGAAAGGTTTGTCTGTTATCGTTAAAAGAACTTAACTAAAAAATTTGCACTATACATTAGTTATATAGGTCCTAAAAAGTACCTTGTGAACTATATGGTGCCAAATGTGCAATTCACATTGCAAAAAGTTCTAACGGGTCTCAAATTGTTTATTAGAGTCTAATAAGTAAATAATAAAAGTATAACAGTTAACCAATAAAAGGTTTGTCTGTTATCGTTAAAAGAACTTAACTAAAAAATGTGCACTATACATTAGTTATATAGGTCCTAAAAAGTACCTTGTGAACAATATGGTGCCAAATGTGCAATTCAAATTGCACAAAGTTCTAACTGGTCTCTAAATGTTTATTAGAGTCTAATAAGTAAATAATAAAAGTATAACAGTTAACCAATGAAAGGTTTGTCTGTTATCGTTAAAAGAACTTAACTAAAAAATTTGCACTATACATTAGTTATATAGGTCCTAAAAAGTGCTTTGTGAACTATATGGTGCCAAATGTGCAATTCACATTGCAAAAAGTTCTAACGGGTCTCAAAATGTTTATTAGAGTCTAATAAGTAAATAATAAAAGTATAACAGTTAACCAATGATAGGTTTGTCTGTTATCGTTAAAAGAACTTAACTAAAAAATTTGCACTATACATTAGTTATATAGGTCCTAAAAAGTGCTTTGTGAACTATATGGTGCCAAATGTGCAATTCACATTGCAAAAAGTTCTAACGGGTCTCTAAATGTTTATTAGAGTCTAATAAGTAAATAATAAAAGTATAACAGTTAACCAATAAAAGGTTTGTCTGTTATCGTTAAAAGAACTTAACTAAAAAATTTGCACTATACATTAGTTATATAGGTCCTAAAAAGTACCTTGTGAACTATATGGTGCCAAATGTGCAATTCACATTGCAAAAAGTTCTAACGGGTCTCAAAATGTTTATTAGAGTCTAATAAGTAAATAATAAAAGTATAACAGTTAACCAATGAAAGGTTTGTCTGTTATCGTTAAAAGAACTTAACTAAAAAATTTGCACTATACATTAGTTATATAGGCCCTAAAAAGTGCTTTGTGAACTATATGGTGCCAAATGTGCAATTCACATTGCAAAAAGTTCTAACGGGTCTCAAAATGTTTATTAGAGTCTAATAAGTAAATAATAAAAGTATAACAGTTAACCAATGAAAGGTTTGTCTGTTATCGTTAAAAGAACTTAACTAAAAAATGTGCACTATACATTAGTTATATAGGTCCTAAAAAGTACCTTGTGAACAATATGGTGCCAAATGTGCAATTCAAATTGCACAAAGTTCTAACTGGTCTCAAAATGTTTATTAGAGTTTAATAAGTAAATAATAAAAGTATAACAGTTAACCAATGAAAGGTTTGTCTGTTATCGTTAAAAGAACTTAACTAAAAAATTTGCACTATACATTAGTTATATAGGTCCTGAAAAGTACCTTGTGAACTATATGGTGCCAAATGTGCAATTCACATTGCAAAAAGTTCTAACTGGTCTCAAAATGTTTATTAGAGTCTAATAAGTAAATAATAAAAGTATAACAGTTAACCAATAAAAGCTTTGTCTGTTATCGTTAAAAGAACTTAACTAAAAAATTTGCACTATACATTAGTTATATAGGTCCTAAAAAGTACCTTGTGAACAATATGGTGCCAAATGTGCAATTCACATTGCAAAAACTTCTAACTGGTCTCAAAATGTTTATTAGAGTCTAATAAGTAAATAATAAAAGTATAACAGTTAACCAATGAAAGGTTTGTCTGTTATCGTTAAAAGAACTTAACTAAAAAATTTGCACTATACATTAGTTATATAGGTCCTAAAAAGTACCTTGTGAACTATATGGTGCCAAATGTGCAATTCACATTGCAAAAAGTTCTAACGGGTCTCAAATTGTTTATTAGAGTCTAATAAGTAAATAATAAAAGTATAACAGTTAACCAATAAAAGGTTTGTCTGTTATCGTTAAAAGAACTTAACTAAAAAATGTGCACTGTACATTAGTTATATAGGTCCTAAAAAGTACCTTGTGAACAATATGGTGCCAAATGTGCAATTCAAATTGCACAAAGTTCTAACTGGTCTCAAAATGTTTATTAGAGTCTAATAAGTAAATAATAAAAGTATAACAGTTAACCAATGAAAGGTTTGTCTGTTATCGTTAAAAGAACTTAACTAAAAAATTTGCACTATACATTAGTTATATAGGTCCTAAAAAGTGCTTTGTGAACTATATGGTGCCAAATGTGCAATTCACATTGCAAAAAGTTCTAACGGGTCTCAAAATGTTTATTAGAGTCTAATAAGTAAATAATAAAAGTATAACAGTTAACCAATGATAGGTTTGTCTGTTATCGTTAAAAGAACTTAACTAAAAAATTTGCACTATACATTAGTTATATAGGTCCTAAAAAGTGCTTTGTGAACTATATGGTGCCAAATGTGCAATTCACATTGCAAAAAGTTCTAACGGGTCTCTAAATGTTTATTAGAGTCTAATAAGTAAATAATAAAAGTATAACAGTTAACCAATAAAAGGTTTGTCTGTTATCGTTAAAAGAACTTAACTAAAAAATTTGCACTATACATTAGTTATATAGGTCCTAAAAAGTACCTTGTGAACTATATGGTGCCAAATGTGCAATTCACATTGCAAAAAGTTCTAACGGGTCTCAAAATGTTTATTAGAGTCTAATAAGTAAATAATAAAAGTATAACAGTTAACCAATGAAAGGTTTGTCTGTTATCGTTAAAAGAACTTAACTAAAAAATTTGCACTATACATTAGTTATATAGGCCCTAAAAAGTGCTTTGTGAACTATATGGTGCCAAATGTGCAATTCACATTGCAAAAAGTTCTAACGGGTCTCTAAATGTTTATTAGAGTCTAATAAGTAAATAATAAAAGTATAACAGTTAACCAATGAAAGGTTTGTCTGTTATCGTTAAAAGAACTTAACTAAAAAATTTGCACTATACATTATTTATATAGGTCCTAAAAAGTGCTTTGTGAACTATATGGTGCCAAATGTGCAATTCACATTGCAAAAAGTTCTAACGGGTCTCTAAATGTTTATTAGAGTCTAATAAGTAAATAATAAAAGTATAACAGTTAACCAATGAAAGGTTTGTCTGTTATCGTTAAAAGAACTTAACTAAAAAATTTGCACTATACATTAGTTATATAGGTCCTAAACAGTGCTTTGTGAACTATATGGTGCCAAATGTGCAATTCACATTGCAAAAAGTTCTAACGGGTCTCTAAATGTTTATTAGAGTCTAATAAGTAAATAATAAAAGTATAACAGTTAACCAATGAAAGGTTTGTCTGTTATCGTTAAAAGAACTTAACTAAAAAATTTGCACTATACATTAGTTATATAGGTCCTAAAAAGTGCTTTGTGAACTATATGGTGCCAAATGTGCAATTCAAATTGCACAAAGTTCTAACTGGTCTCAAAATGTTTATTAGAGTCTAATAAGTAAATAATAAAAGTATAACAGTTAACCAATGAAAGGTTTGTCTGTTATCGTTAAAAGAACTTAACTAAAAAATTTGCACTATACATTAGTTATATAGGTCCTAAAAAGTGCTTTGTGAACTATATGGTGCCAAATGTGCAATTCACATTGCAAAAAGTTCTAACGGGTCTCTAAATGTTTATTAGAGTCTAATAAGTAAATAATAAAAGTATAACAGTTAACCAATGATAGGTTTGTCTGTTATCGTTAAAAGAACTTAACTAAAAAATTTGCACTATACATTAGTTATATAGGTCCTAAAAAGTGCTTTGTGAACTATATGGTGCCAAATGTGCAATTCACATTGCAAAAAGTTCTAACGGGTCTCTAAATGTTTATTAGAGTCTAATAAGTAAATAATAAAAGTATAACAGTTAACCAATGAAAGGTTTGTCTGTTATCGTTAAAAGAACTTAACTAAAAAATTTGCACTATACATTAGTTATATAGGTCCTAAAAAGTGCTTTGTGAACTATATGGTGCCAAATGTGCAATTCACATTGCAAAAAGTTCTAACGGGTCTCAAAATGTTTATTAGAGTCTAATAAGTAAATAATAAAAGTATAACAGTTAACCAATGATAGGTTTGTCTGTTATCGTTAAAAGAACTTAACTAAAAAATTTGCACTATACATTAGTTATATAGGTCCTAAAAAGTGCTTTGTGAACTATATGGTGCCAAATGTGCAATTCACATTGCAAAAAGTTCTAACGGGTCTCTAAATGTTTATTAGAGTCTAATAAGTAAATAATAAAAGTATAACAGTTAACCAATAAAAGGTTTGTCTGTTATCGTTAAAAGAACTTAACTAAAAAATTTGCACTATACATTAGTTATATAGGTCCTAAAAAGTACCTTGTGAACTATATGGTGCCAAATGTGCAATTCACATTGCAAAAAGTTCTAACGGGTCTCAAAATGTTTATTAGAGTCTAATAAGTAAATAATAAAAGTATAACAGTTAACCAATGAAAGGTTTGTCTGTTATCGTTAAAAGAACTTAACTAAAACATTTGCACTATACATTAGTTATATAGGCCCTAAAAAGTGCTTTGTGAACTATATGGTGCCAAATGTGCAATTCACATTGCAAAAAGTTCTAACGGGTCTCAAAATGTTTATTAGAGTCTAATAAGTAAATAATAAAAGTATAACAGTTAACCAATGAAAGGTTTGTCTGTTATCGTTAAAAGAACTTAACTAAAAAATTTGCACTATACATTAGTTATATAGGCCCTAAAAAGTGCTTTGTGAACTATATGGTGCCAAATGTGCAATTCACATTGCAAAAAGTTCTAACGGGTCTCAAAATGTTTATTAGAGTCTAATAAGTAAATAATAAAAGTATAACAGTTAACCAATGAAAGGTTTGTCTGTTATCGTTAAAAGAACTTAACTAAAAAATTTGCACTATACATTAGTTATATAGGTCCTAAAAAGTGCTTTGTGAACTATATGGTGCCAAATGTGCAATTCACATTGCAAAAACTTCTAACGGGTCTCTAAATGTTAATTAGAGTCCAATAAGTAAATAATAAAAGTATAACAGTTAACCAATAAAAGGTTTGTCTGTTATCGTTAAAAGAACTTAACTAAAAAATGTGCACTATACATTAGTTATATAGGTCCTAAAAAGTACCTTGTGAACAATATGGTGCCAAATGTGCAATTCAAATTGCACAAAGTTCTAACTGGTCTCAAAATGTTTATTAGAGTCTAATAAGTAAATAATAAAAGTATAACAGTTAACCAATGAAAGGTTTGTCTGTTATCGTTAAAAGAACTTAACTAAAAAATTTGCACTATACATTAGTTATATAGGTCCTGAAAAGTACCTTGTGAACTATATGGTGCCAAATGTGCAATTCACATTGCAAAAAGTTCTAACTGGTCTCAAAATGTTTATTAGAGTCTAATAAGTAAATAATAAAAGTATAACAGTTAACCAATAAAAGCTTTGTCTGTTATCGTTAAAAGAACTTAACTAAAAAATTTGCACTATACATTAGTTATATAGGTCCTAAAAAGTACCTTGTGAACAATATGGTGCCAAATGTGCAATTCACATTGCAAAAACTTCTAACTGGTCTCAAAATGTTTATTAGAGTCTAATAAGTAAATAATAAAAGTATAACAGTTAACCAATGAAAGGTTTGTCTGTTATCGTTAAAAGAACTTAACTAAAAAATTTGCACTATACATTAGTTATATAGGTCCTAAAAAGTACCTTGTGAACTATATGGTGCCAAATGTGCAATTCACATTGCAAAAAGTTCTAACGGGTCTCAAATTGTTTATTAGAGTCTAATAAGTAAATAATAAAAGTATAACAGTTAACCAATAAAAGGTTTGTCTGTTATCGTTAAAAGAACTTAACTAAAAAATGTGCACTATACATTAGTTATATAGGTCCTAAAAAGTACCTTGTGAACAATATGGTGCCAAATGTGCAATTCAAATTGCACAAAGTTCTAACTGGTCTCTAAATGTTTATTAGAGTCTAATAAGTAAATAATAAAAGTATAACAGTTAACCAATGAAAGGTTTGTCTGTTATCGTTAAAAGAACTTAACTAAAAAATTTGCACTATACATTAGTTATATAGGTCCTAAAAAGTGCTTTGTGAACTATATGGTGCCAAATGTGCAATTCACATTGCAAAAAGTTCTAACGGGTCTCAAAATGTTTATTAGAGTCTAATAAGTAAATAATAAAAGTATAACAGTTAACCAATGATAGGTTTGTCTGTTATCGTTAAAAGAACTTAACTAAAAAATTTGCACTATACATTAGTTATATAGGTCCTAAAAAGTGCTTTGTGAACTATATGGTGCCAAATGTGCAATTCACATTGCAAAAAGTTCTAACGGGTCTCTAAATGTTTATTAGAGTCTAATAAGTAAATAATAAAAGTATAACAGTTAACCAATAAAAGGTTTGTCTGTTATCGTTAAAAGAACTTAACTAAAAAATTTGCACTATACATTAGTTATATAGGTCCTAAAAAGTACCTTGTGAACTATATGGTGCCAAATGTGCAATTCACATTGCAAAAAGTTCTAACGGGTCTCAAAATGTTTATTAGAGTCTAATAAGTAAATAATAAAAGTATAACAGTTAACCAATGAAAGGTTTGTCTGTTATCGTTAAAAGAACTTAACTAAAAAATTTGCACTATACATTAGTTATATAGGCCCTAAAAAGTGCTTTGTGAACTATATGGTGCCAAATGTGCAATTCACATTGCAAAAAGTTCTAACGGGTCTCAAAATGTTTATTAGAGTCTAATAAGTAAATAATAAAAGTATAACAGTTAACCAATGAAAGGTTTGTCTGTTATCGTTAAAAGAACTTAACTAAAAAATTTGCACTATACATTATTTATATAGGTCCTAAAAAGTGCTTTGTGAACTATATGGTGCCAAATGTGCAATTCACATTGCAAAAAGTTCTAACGGGTCTCTAAATGTTTATTAGAGTCTAATAAGTAAATAATAAAAGTATAACAGTTAACCAATGAAAGGTTTGTCTGTTATCGTTAAAAGAACTTAACTAAAAAATTTGCACTATACATTAGTTATATAGGTCCTAAAAAGTGCTTTGTGAACTATATGGTGCCAAATGTGCAATTCAAATTGCACAAAGTTCTAACTGGTCTCAAAATGTTTATTAGAGTCTAATAAGTAAATAATAAAAGTATAACAGTTAACCAATGAAAGGTTTGTCTGTTATCGTTAAAAGAACTTAACTAAAAAATTTGCACTATACATTAGTTATATAGGTCCTAAAAAGTGCTTTGTGAACTATATGGTGCCAAATGTGCAATTCACATTGCAAAAAGTTCTAACGGGTCTCAAAATGTTTATTAGAGTCTAATAAGTAAATAATAAAAGTATAACAGTTAACCAATGATAGGTTTGTCTGTTATCGTTAAAAGAACTTAACTAAAAAATTTGCACTATACATTAGTTATATAGGTCCTAAAAAGTGCTTTGTGAACTATATGGTGCCAAATGTGCAATTCACATTGCAAAAAGTTCTAACGGGTCTCTAAATGTTTATTAGAGTCTAATAAGTAAATAATAAAAGTATAACAGTTAACCAATAAAAGGTTTGTCTGTTATCGTTAAAAGAACTTAACTAAAAAATTTGCACTATACATTAGTTATATAGGTCCTAAAAAGTACCTTGTGAACTATATGGTGCCAAATGTGCAATTCACATTGCAAAAAGTTCTAACGGGTCTCAAAATGTTTATTTGAGTCTAATAAGTAAATAATAAAAGTATAACAGTTAACCAATGAAAGGTTTGTCTGTTATCGTTAAAAGAACTTAACTAAAAAATTTGCACTATACATTAGTTATATAGGCCCTAAAAAGTGCTTTGTGAACTATATGGTGCCAAATGTGCAATTCACATTGCAAAAAGTTCTAACGGGTCTCTAAATGTTTATTAGAGTCTAATAAGTAAATAATAAAAGTATAACAGTTAACCAATGAAAGGTTTGTCTGTTATCGTTAAAAGAACTTAACTAAAAAATTTGCACTATACATTAGTTATATAGGTCCTAAAAAGTGCTTTGTGAACTATATGGTGCCAAATGTGCATTTCAAATTGCAAAAAGTTCTAACGGGTCTCTAAATGTTTATTAGAGTCTAATAAGTAAATAATAAAAGTATAACAGTTAACCAATGAAAGGTTTGTCTGTTATCGTTAAAAGAACTTAACTAAAAAATTTGCACTATACATTAGTTATATAGGTCCTAAAAAGTGCTTTGTGAACTATATGGTGCCAAATGTGCAATTCAAATTGCACAAAGTTCTAACTGGTCTCAAAATGTTTATTAGAGTCTAATAAGTAAATAATAAAAGTATAACAGTTAACCAATGAAAGGTTTGTCTGTTATCGTTAAAAGAACTTAACTAAAAAATTTGCACTATACATTAGTTATATAGGTCCTAAAAAGTGCTTTGTGAACTATATGGTGCCAAATGTGCAATTCACATTGCAAAAAGTTCTAACGGGTCTCAAAATGTTTATTAGAGTCTAATAAGTAAATAATAAAAGTATAACAGTTAACCAATGATAGGTTTGTCTGTTATCGTTAAAAGAACTTAACTAAAAAATTTGCACTATACATTAGTTATATAGGTCCTAAAAAGTGCTTTGTGAACTATATGGTGCCAAATGTGCAATTCACATTGCAAAAAGTTCTAACGGGTCTCTAAATGTTTATTAGAGTCTAATAAGTAAATAATAAAAGTATAACAGTTAACCAATAAAAGGTTTGTCTGTTATCGTTAAAAGAACTTAACTAAAAAATTTGCACTATACATTAGTTATATAGGTCCTAAAAAGTACCTTGTGAACTATATGGTGCCAAATGTGCAATTCACATTGCAAAAAGTTCTAACGGGTCTCAAAATGTTTATTAGAGTCTAATAAGTAAATAATAAAAGTATAACAGTTAACCAATGAAAGGTTTGTCTGTTATCGTTAAAAGAACTTAACTAAAAAATTTGCACTATACATTAGTTATATAGGCCCTAAAAAGTGCTTTGTGAACTATATGGTGCCAAATGTGCAATTCACATTGCAAAAAGTTCTAACGGGTCTCTAAATGTTTATTAGAGTCTAATAAGTAAATAATAAAAGTATAACAGTTAACCAATGAAAGGTTTGTCTGTTATCGTTAAAAGAACTTAACTAAAAAATTTGCACTATACATTAGTTATATAGGTCCTAAAAAGTGCTTTGTGAACTATATGGTGCCAAATGTGCATTTCAAATTGCAAAAAGTTCTAACGGGTCTCTAAATGTTTATTAGAGTCTAATAAGTAAATAATAAAAGTATAACAGTTAACCAATGAAAGGTTTGTCTGTTATCGTTAAAAGAACTTAACTAAAAAATTTGCACTATACATTAGTTATATAGGTCCTAAAAAGTGCTTTGTGAACTATATGGTGCCAAATGTGCAATTCAAATTGCACAAAGTTCTAACTGGTCTCAAAATGTTTATTAGAGTCTAATAAGTAAATAATAAAAGTATAACAGTTAACCAATGAAAGGTTTGTCTGTTATCGTTAAAAGAACTTAACTAAAAAATTTGCACTATACATTAGTTATATAGGTCCTAAAAAGTGCTTTGTGAACTATATGGTGCCAAATGTGCAATTCACATTGCAAAAAGTTCTAACGGGTCTCAAAATGTTTATTAGAGTCTAATAAGTAAATAATAAAAGTATAACAGTTAACCAATGATAGGTTTGTCTGTTATCGTTAAAAGAACTTAACTAAAAAATTTGCACTATACATTAGTTATATAGGTCCTAAAAAGTGCTTTGTGAACTATATGGTGCCAAATGTGCAATTCACATTGCAAAAAGTTCTAACGGGTCTCTAAATGTTTATTAGAGTCTAATAAGTAAATAATAAAAGTATAACAGTTAACCAATAAAAGGTTTGTCTGTTATCGTTAAAAGAACTTAACTAAAAAATTTGCACTATACATTAGTTATATAGGTCCTAAAAAGTACCTTGTGAACTATATGGTGCCAAATGTGCAATTCACATTGCAAAAAGTTCTAACGGGTCTCAAAATGTTTATTAGAGTCTAATAAGTAAATAATAAAAGTATAACAGTTAACCAATGAAAGGTTTGTCTGTTATCGTTAAAAGAACTTAACTAAAAAATTTGCACTATACATTAGTTATATAGGCCCTAAAAAGTGCTTTGTGAACTATATGGTGCCAAATGTGCAATTCACATTGCAAAAAGTTCTAACGGGTCTCTAAATGTTTATTAGAGTCTAATAAGTAAATAATAAAAGTATAACAGTTAACCAATGAAAGGTTTGTCTGTTATCGTTAAAAGAACTTAACTAAAAAATTTGCACTATACATTAGTTATATAGGTCCTAAAAAGTGCTTTGTGAACTATATGGTGCCAAATGTGCATTTCAAATTGCAAAAAGTTCTAACGGGTCTCTAAATGTTTATTAGAGTCTAATAAGTAAATAATAAAAGTATAACAGTTAACCAATGAAAGGTTTGTCTGTTATCGTTAAAAGAACTTAACTAAAAAATTTGCACTATACATTAGTTATATAGGTCCTAAAAAGTGCTTTGTGAACTATATGGTGCCAAATGTGCAATTCACATTGCAAAAAGTTCTAACGGGTCTCTAAATGTTTATTAGAGTCTAATAAGTAAATAATAAAAGTATAACAGTTAACCAATGAAAGGTTTGTCTGTTATCGTTAAAAGAACTTAACTAAAAAATTTGCACTATACATTAGTTATATAGGTCCTAAAAAGTGCTTTGTGAACTATATGGTGCCAAATGTGCAATTCACATTGCAAAAAGTTCTAACGGGTCTCTAAATGTTTATTAGAGTCTAATAAGTAAATAATAAAAGTATAACAGTTAACCAATAAAAGGTTTGTCTGTTATCGTTAAAAGAACTTAACTAAAAAATTTGCACTATACATTAGTTATATAGGTCCTAAAAAGTACCTAGTGAACAATATGGTGCCAAATGTGCAATTCACATTGCAAAAAGTTCTAACGGGTCTCAAAATGTTTATTAGAGTCTAATAAGTAAATAATAAAAGTATAACAGTTAACCAATGAAAGGTTTGTCTGTTATCGTTAAAAGAACTTAACTAAAAAATTTGCACTATACATTAGTTATATAGGTCCTAAAAAGTGCTTTGTGAACTATATGGTGCCAAATGTGCAATTCACATTGCAAAAAGTTCTAACGGGTCTCAAAATGTTTATTAGAGTCTAATAAGTAAATAATAAAAGTATAACAGTTAACCAATGATAGGTTTGTCTGTTATCGTTAAAAGAACTTAACTAAAAAATTTGCACTATACATTAGTTATATAGGTCCTAAAAAGTACCTTGTGAACTATATGGTGCCAAATGTGCAATTCACATTGCAAAAAGTTCTAACGGGTCTCAAAATGTTTATTAGAGTCTAATAAGTAAATAATAAAAGTATAACAGTTAACCAATGAAAGGTTTGTCTGTTATCGTTAAAAGAACTTAACTAAAAAATTTGCACTATACATTAGTTATATAGGCCATAAAAAGTGATTTGTGAACTATATGGTGCCAAATGTGCAATTCACATTGCAAAAAGTTCTAACGGGTCTCAAAATGTTTATTAGAGTCTAATAAGTAAATAATAAAAGTATAACAGTTAACCAATGAAAGGTTTGTCTGTTATCGTTAAAAGAACTTAACTAAAAAATGTGCACTATACATTAGTTATATAGGCCCTAAAAAGTGCTTTGTGAACTATATGGTGCCAAATGTGCAATTCACATTGCAAAAAGTTCTAACGGGTCTCAAAATGTTTATTAGAGTCTAATAAGTAAATAATAAAAGTATAACAGTTAACCAATGAAAGGTTTGTCTGTTATCGTTAAAAGAACTTAACTAAAAAATTTGCACTATACATTAGTTATATAGGTCCTAAAAAGTGCTTTGTGAACTATATCGTGCCAAATGTGCAATTCACATTGCAAAAACTTCTAACGGGTCTCTAAATGTTTATTAGAGTCTAATAAGTAAATAATAAAAGTATAACAGTTAACCAATGAAAGGTTTGTCTGTTATCGTTAAAAGAACTTAACTAAAAAATGTGCACTATACATTAGTTATATAGGTCCTAAAAAGTACCTTGTGAACAATATGGTGCCAAATGTGCAATTCAAATTGCACAAAGTTCTAACTGGTCTCAAAATGTTTATTAGAGTCTAATAAGTAAATAATAAAAGTATAACAGTTAACCAATGAAAGGTTTGTCTGTTATCGTTAAAAGAACTTAACTAAAAAATTTGCACTATACATTAGTTATATAGGTCCTGAAAAGTACCTTGTGAACTATATGGTGCCAAATGTGCAATTCACATTGCAAAAAGTTCTAACTGGTCTCAAAATGTTTATTAGAGTCTAATAAGTAAATAATAAAAGTATAACAGTTAACCAATAAAAGCTTTGTCTGTTATCGTTAAAAGAACTTAACTAAAAAATTTGCACTATACATTAGTTATATAGGTCCTAAAAAGTACCTTGTGAACAATATGGTGCCAAATGTGCAATTCACATTGCAAAAACTTCTAACTGGTCTCAAAATGTTTATTAGAGTCTAATAAGTAAATAATAAAAGTATAACAGTTAACCAATGAAAGGTTTGTCTGTTATCGTTAAAAGAACTTAACTAAAAAATTTGCACTATACATTAGTTATATAGGTCCTAAAAAGTACCTTGTGAACTATATGGTGCCAAATGTGCAATTCACATTGCAAAAAGTTCTAACGGGTCTCAAATTGTTTATTAGAGTCTAATAAGTAAATAATAAAAGTATAACAGTTAACCAATAAAAGGTTTGTCTGTTATCGTTAAAAGAACTTAACTAAAAAATGTGCACTATACATTAGTTATATAGGTCCTAAAAAGTACCTTGTGAACAATATGGTGCCAAATGTGCAATTCAAATTGCACAAAGTTCTAAATGGTCTCAAAATGTTTATTAGAGTCTAATAAGTAAATAATAAAAGTATAACAGTTAACCAATGAAAGGTTTGTCTGTTATCGTTAAAAGAACTTAACTAAAAAATTTGCACTATACATTAGTTATATAGGTCCTGAAAAGTACCTTGTGAACTATATGGTGCCAAATGTGCAATTCACATTGCAAAAAGTTCTAACTGGTCTCAAAATGTTTATTAGAGTCTAATAAGTAAATAATAAAAGTATAACAGTTAACCAATGAAAGGTTTGTCTGTTATCGTTAAAAGAACTTAACTAAAAAATTTGCACTATACATTAGTTATATAGGTCCTAAAAAGTGCTTTGTGAACTATATGGTGCCAAATGTGCAATTCACATTGCAAAAAGTTCTAACGGGTCTCAAAATGTTTATTAGAGTCTAATAAGTAAATAATAAAAGTATAACAGTCAACCAATGATAGGTTTGTCTGTTATCGTTAAAAGAACTTAACTAAAAAATTTGCACTATACATTAGTTATATAGGTCCTAAAAAGTGCTTTGTGAACTATATGGTGCCAAATGTGCAATTCACATTGCAAAAAGTTCTAACGGGTCTCTAAATGTTTATTAGAGTCTAATAAGTAAATAATAAAAGTATAACAGTTAACCAATAAAAGGTTTGTCTGTTATCGTTAAAAGAACTTAACTAAAAAATTTGCACTATACATTAGTTATATAGGTCCTAAAAAGTACCTTGTCAACTATATGGTGCCAAATGTGCAATTCACATTGCAAAAAGTTCTAACGGGTCTCTAAATGTTTATTAGAGTCTAATAAGTAAATAATAAAAGTATAACAGTTAACCAATGAAAGGTTTGTCTGTTATCGTTAAAAGAACTTAACTAAAAAATTTGCACTATACATTAGTTATATAGGCCCTAAAAAGTGCTTTGTGAACTATATGGTGCCAAATGTGCAATTCACATTGCAAAAAGTTCTAACGGGTCTCTAAATGTTTATTAGAGTCTAATAAGTAAATAATAAAAGTATAACAGTTAACCAATGAAAGGTTTATCTGTTATCGTTAAAAGAACTTAACTAAAAAATTTGCACTATACATTATTTATATAGGTCCTAAAAAGTGCTTTGTGAACTATATGGTGCCAAATGTGCAATTCACATTGCAAAAAGTTCTAACGGGTCTCTAAATGTTTATTAGAGTCTAATAAGTAAATAATAAAAGTATAACAGTTAACCAATGAAAGGTTTGTCTGTTATCGTTAAAAGAACTTAACTAAAAAATTTGCACTATACATTAGTTATATAGGTCCTAAAAAGTGCTTTGTGAACTATATGGTGCCAAATGTGCAATTCACATTGCAAAAAGTTCTAACGGGTCTCTAAATGTTTATTAGAGTCTAATAAGTAAATAATAAAAGTATAACAGTTAACCAATGAAAGGTTTGTCTGTTATCGTTAAAAGAACTTAACTAAAAAATTTGCACTATACATTAGTTATATAGGTCCTAAAAAGTGCTTTGTGAACTATATGGTGCCAAATGTGCATTTCAAATTGCAAAAAGTTCTAACGGGTCTCTAAATGTTTATTAGAGTCTAATAAGTAAATAATAAAAGTATAACAGTTAACCAATGAAAGGTTTGTCTGTTATCGTTAAAAGAACTTAACTAAAAAATTTGCACTATACATTAGTTATATAGGTCCTAAAAAGTGCTTTGTGAACTATATGGTGCCAAATGTGCAATTCTCATTGCAAAAAGTTCTAACGGGTCTCTAAATGTTTATTAGAGTCTAATAAGTAAATAATAAAAGTATAACAGTTAACCAATGAAAGGTTTGTCTGTTATCGTTAAAAGAACTTAACTAAAAAATTTGCACTATACATTAGTTATATAGGTCCTAAAAAGTGCTTTGTGAACTATATGGTGCCAAATGTGCAATTCACATTGCAAAAAGTTCTAACGGGTCTCTAAATGTTTATTAGAGTCTAATAAGTAAATAATAAAAGTATAACAGTTAACCAATAAAAGGTTTGTCTGTTATCGTTAAAAGAACTTAACTAAAAAATTTGCACTATACATTAGTTATATAGGTCCTAAAAAGTGCTTTGTGAACTATATGGTGCCAAATGTGCAATTCACATTGCAAAAAGTTCTAACGGGTCTCAAAATGTTTATTAGAGTCTAATAAGTAAATAATAAAAGTATAACAGTTAACCAATGATAGGTTTGTCTGTTATCGTTAAAAGAACTTAACTAAAAAATTTGCACTATACATTAGTTATATAGGTCCTAAAAAGTGCTTTGTGAACTATATGGTGCCAAATGTGCAATTCACATTGCAAAAAGTTCTAACGGGTCTCTAAATGTTTATTAGAGTCTAATAAGTAAATAATAAAAGTATAACAGTTAACCAATAAAAGGTTTGTCTGTTATCGTTAAAAGAACTTAACTAAAAAATTTGCACTATACATTAGTTATATAGGTCCTAAAAAGTACCTTGTGAACTATATGGTGCCAAATGTGCAATTCACATTGCAAAAAGTTCTAACGGGTCTCAAAATGTTTATTAGAGTCTAATAAGTAAATAATAAAAGTATAACAGTTAACCAATGAAAGGTTTGTCTGTTATCGTTAAAAGAACTTAACTAAAAAATTTGCACTATACATTAGTTATATAGGCCCTAAAAAGTGCTTTGTGAACTATATGGTGCCAAATGTGCAATTCACATTGCAAAAAGTTCTAACGGGTCTCTAAATGTTTATTAGAGTCTAATAAGTAAATAATAAAAGTATAACAGTTAACCAATGAAAGGTTTGTCTGTTATCGTTAAAAGAACTTAACTAAAAAATTTGCACTATACATTAGTTATATAGGTCCTAAAAAGTGCTTTGTGAACTATATGGTGCCAAATGTGCATTTCAAATTGCAAAAAGTTCTAACGGGTCTCTAAATGTTTATTAGAGTCTAATAAGTAAATAATAAAAGTATAACAGTTAACCAATGAAAGGTTTGTCTGTTATCGTTAAAAGAACTTAACTAAAAAATTTGCACTATACATTAGTTATATAGGTCCTAAAAAGTGCTTTGTGAACTATATGGTGCCAAATGTGCAATTCAAATTGCACAAAGTTCTAACTGGTCTCAAAATGTTTATTAGAGTCTAATAAGTAAATAATAAAAGTATAACAGTTAACCAATGAAAGGTTTGTCTGTTATCGTTAAAAGAACTTAACTAAAAAATTTGCACTATACATTAGTTATATAGGTCCTAAAAAGTGCTTTGTGAACTATATGGTGCCAAATGTGCAATTCACATTGCAAAAAGTTCTAACGGGTCTCAAAATGTTTATTAGAGTCTAATAAGTAAATAATAAAAGTATAACAGTTAACCAATGATAGGTTTGTCTGTTATCGTTAAAAGAACTTAACTAAAAAATTTGCACTATACATTAGTTATATAGGTCCTAAAAAGTGCTTTGTGAACTATATGGTGCCAAATGTGCAATTCACATTGCAAAAAGTTCTAACGGGTCTCTAAATGTTTATTAGAGTCTAATAAGTAAATAATAAAAGTATAACAGTTAACCAATAAAAGGTTTGTCTGTTATCGTTAAAAGAACTTAACTAAAAAATTTGCACTATACATTAGTTATATAGGTCCTAAAAAGTACCTTGTGAACTATATGGTGCCAAATGTGCAATTCACATTGCAAAAAGTTCTAACGGGTCTCAAAATGTTTATTAGAGTCTAATAAGTAAATAATAAAAGTATAACAGTTAACCAATGAAAGGTTTGTCTGTTATCGTTAAAAGAACTTAACTAAAAAATTTGCACTATACATTAGTTATATAGGCCCTAAAAAGTGCATTGTGAACTATATGGTGCCAAATGTGCAATTCACATTGCAAAAAGTTCTAACGGGTCTCTAAATGTTTATTAGAGTCTAATAAGTAAATAATAAAAGTATAACAGTTAACCAATGAAAGGTTTGTCTGTTATCGTTAAAAGAACTTAACTAAAAAATTTGCACTATACATTAGTTATATAGGTCCTAAAAAGTGCTTTGTGAACTATATGGTGCCAAATGTGCATTTCAAATTGCAAAAAGTTCTAACGGGTCTCTAAATGTTTATTAGAGTCTAATAAGTAAATAATAAAAGTATAACAGTTAACCAATGAAAGGTTTGTCTGTTATCGTTAAAAGAACTTAACTAAAAAATTTGCACTATACATTAGTTATATAGGTCCTAAAAAGTGCTTTGTGAACTATATGGTGCCAAATGTGCAATTCACATTGCAAAAAGTTCTAACGGGTCTCTAAATGTTTATTAGAGTCTAATAAGTAAATAATAAAAGTATAACAGTTAACCAATGAAAGGTTTGTCTGTTATCGTTAAAAGAACTTAACTAAAAAATTTGCACTATACATTAGTTATATAGGTCCTAAAAAGTGCTTTGTGAACTATATGGTGCCAAATGTGCAATTCACATTGCAAAAAGTTCTAACGGGTCTCTAAATGTTTATTAGAGTCTAATAAGTAAATAATAAAAGTATAACAGTTAACCAATAAAAGGTTTGTCTGTTATCGTTAAAAGAACTTAACTAAAAAATTTGCACTATACATTAGTTATATAGGTCCTAAAAAGTACCTAGTGAACAATATGGTGCCAAATGTGCAATTCACATTGCAAAAAGTTCTAACGGGTCTCAAAATGTTTATTAGAGTCTAATAAGTAAATAATAAAAGTATAACAGTTAACCAATGAAAGGTTTGTCTGTTATCGTTAAAAGAACTTAACTAAAAAATTTGCACTATACATTAGTTATATAGGTCCTAAAAAGTGCTTTGTGAACTATATGGTGCCAAATGTGCAATTCACATTGCAAAAAGTTCTAACGGGTCTCAAAATGTTTATTAGAGTCTAATAAGTAAATAATAAAAGTATAACAGTTAACCAATGATAGGTTTGTCTGTTATCGTTAAAAGAACTTAACTAAAAAATTTGCACTATACATTAGTTATATAGGTCCTAAAAAGTACCTTGTGAACTATATGGTGCCAAATGTGCAATTCACATTGCAAAAAGTTCTAACGGGTCTCAAAATGTTTATTAGAGTCTAATAAGTAAATAATAAAAGTATAACAGTTAACCAATGAAAGGTTTGTCTGTTATCGTTAAAAGAACTTAACTAAAAAATTTGCACTATACATTAGTTATATAGGCCATAAAAAGTGATTTGTGAACTATATGGTGCCAAATGTGCAATTCACATTGCAAAAAGTTCTAACGGGTCTCAAAATGTTTATTAGAGTCTAATAAGTAAATAATAAAAGTATAACAGTTAACCAATGAAAGGTTTGTCTGTTATCGTTAAAAGAACTTAACTAAAAAATGTGCACTATACATTAGTTATATAGGCCCTAAAAAGTGCTTTGTGAACTATATGGTGCCAAATGTGCAATTCACATTGCAAAAAGTTCTAACGGGTCTCAAAATGTTTATTAGAGTCTAATAAGTAAATAATAAAAGTATAACAGTTAACCAACGAAAGGTTTGTCTGTTATCGTTAAAAGAACTTAACTAAAAAATTTGCACTATACATTAGTTATATAGGTCCTAAAAAGTGCTTTGTGAACTATATCGTGCCAAATGTGCAATTCACATTGCAAAAACTTCTAACGGGTCTCTAAATGTTTATTAGAGTCTAATAAGTAAATAATAAAAGTATAACAGTTAACCAATAAAAGGTTTGTCTGTTATCGTTAAAAGAACTTAACTAAAAAATGTGCACTATACATTAGTTATATAGGTCCTAAAAAGTACCTTGTGAACAATATGGTGCCAAATGTGCAATTCAAATTGCACAAAGTTCTAACTGGTCTCAAAATGTTTATTAGAGTCTAATAAGTAAATAATAAAAGTATAACAGTTAACCAATGAAAGGTTTGTCTGTTATCGTTAAAAGAACTTAACTAAAAAATTTGCACTATACATTAGTTATATAGGTCCTGAAAAGTACCTTGTGAACTATATGGTGCCAAATGTGCAATTCACATTGCAAAAAGTTCTAACTGGTCTCAAAATGTTTATTAGAGTCTAATAAGTAAATAATAAAAGTATAACAGTTAACCAATAAAAGCTTTGTCTGTTATCGTTAAAAGAACTTAACTAAAAAATTTGCACTATACATTAGTTATATAGGTCCTAAAAAGTACCTTGTGAACAATATGGTGCCAAATGTGCAATTCACATTGCAAAAACTTCTAACTGGTCTCAAAATGTTTATTAGAGTCTAATAAGTAAATAATAAAAGTATAACAGTTAACCAATGAAAGGTTTGTCTGTTATCGTTAAAAGAACTTAACTAAAAAATTTGCACTATACATTAGTTATATAGGTCCTAAAAAGTACCTTGTGAACTATATGGTGCCAAATGTGCAATTCACATTGCAAAAAGTTCTAACGGGTCTCAAATTGTTTATTAGAGTCTAATAAGTAAATAATAAAAGTATAACAGTTAACCAATAAAAGGTTTGTCTGTTATCGTTAAAAGAACTTAACTAAAAAATGTGCACTATACATTAGTTATATAGGTCCTAAAAAGTACCTTGTGAACAATATGGTGCCAAATGTGCAATTCAAATTGCACAAAGTTCTAACTGGTCTCAAAATGTTTATTAGAGTCTAATAAGTAAATAATAAAAGTATAACAGTTAACCAATGAAAGGTTTGTCTGTTATCGTTAAAAGAACTTAACTAAAAAATTTGCACTATACATTAGTTATATAGGTCCTAAAAAGTGCTTTGTGAACTATATGGTGCCAAATGTGCAATTCACATTGCAAAAAGTTCTAACGGGTCTCAAAATGTTTATTAGAGTCTAATAAGTAAATAATAAAAGTATAACAGTTAACCAATGATAGGTTTGTCTGTTATCGTTAAAAGAACTTAACTAAAAAATTTGCACTATACATTAGTTATATAGGTCCTAAAAAGTGCTTTGTGAACTATATGGTGCCAAATGTGCAATTCACATTGCAAAAAGTTCTAACGGGTCTCTAAATGTTTATTAGAGTCTAATAAGTAAATAATAAAAGTATAACAGTTAACCAATAAAAGGTTTGTCTGTTATCGTTAAAAGAACTTAACTAAAAAATTTGCACTATACATTAGTTATATAGGTCCTAAAAAGTACCTTGTGAACTATATGGTGCCAAATGTGCAATTCACATTGCAAAAAGTTCTAACGGGTCTCAAAATGTTTATTAGAGTCTAATAAGTAAATAATAAAAGTATAACAGTTAACCAATGAAAGGTTTGTCTGTTATCGTTAAAAGAACTTAACTAAAAAATTTGCACTATACATTAGTTATATAGGCCCTAAAAAGTGCTTTGTGAACTATATGGTGCCAAATGTGCAATTCACATTGCAAAAAGTTCTAACGGGTCTCTAAATGTTTATTAGAGTCTAATAAGTAAATAATAAAAGTATAACAGTTAACCAATGAAAGGTTTGTCTGTTATCGTTAAAAGAACTTAACTAAAAAATTTGCACTATACATTAGTTATATAGGTCCTAAAAAGTGCTTTGTGAACTATATGGTGCCAAATGTGCATTTCAAATTGCAAAAAGTTCTAACGGGTCTCTAAATGTTTATTAGAGTCTAATAAGTAAATAATAAAAGTATAACAGTTAACCAATGAAAGGTTTGTCTGTTATCGTTAAAAGAACTTAACTAAAAAATTTGCACTATACATTAGTTATATAGGTCCTAAAAAGTGCTTTGTGAACTATATGGTGCCAAATGTGCAATTCTCATTGCAAAAAGTTCTAACGGGTCTCTAAATGTTTATTAGAGTCTAATAAGTAAATAATAAAAGTATAACAGTTAACCAATGAAAGGTTTGTCTGTTATCGTTAAAAGAACTTAACTAAAAAATTTGCACTATACATTAGTTATATAGGTCCTAAAAAGTGCTTTGTGAACTATATGGTGCCAAATGTGCAATTCACATTGCAAAAAGTTCTAACGGGTCTCTAAATGTTTATTAGAGTCTAATAAGTAAATAATAAAAGTATAACAGTTAACCAATAAAAGGTTTGTCTGTTATCGTTAAAAGAACTTAACTAAAAAATTTGCACTATACATTAGTTATATAGGTCCTAAAAAGTGCTTTGTGAACTATATGGTGCCAAATGTGCAATTCACATTGCAAAAAGTTCTAACGGGTCTCAAAATGTTTATTAGAGTCTAATAAGTAAATAATAAAAGTATAACAGTTAACCAATGATAGGTTTGTCTGTTATCGTTAAAAGAACTTAACTAAAAAATTTGCACTATACATTAGTTATATAGGTCCTAAAAAGTGCTTTGTGAACTATATGGTGCCAAATGTGCAATTCACATTGCAAAAAGTTCTAACGGGTCTCTAAATGTTTATTAGAGTCTAATAAGTAAATAATAAAAGTATAACAGTTAACCAATAAAAGGTTTGTCTGTTATCGTTAAAAGAACTTAACTAAAAAATTTGCACTATACATTAGTTATATAGGTCCTAAAAAGTACCTTGTGAACTATATGGTGCCAAATGTGCAATTCACATTGCAAAAAGTTCTAACGGGTCTCAAAATGTTTATTAGAGTCTAATAAGTAAATAATAAAAGTATAACAGTTAACCAATGAAAGGTTTGTCTGTTATCGTTAAAAGAACTTAACTAAAAAATTTGCACTATACATTAGTTATATAGGCCCTAAAAAGTGCTTTGTGAACTATATGGTGCCAAATGTGCAATTCACATTGCAAAAAGTTCTAACGGGTCTCTAAATGTTTATTAGAGTCTAATAAGTAAATAATAAAAGTATAACAGTTAACCAATGAAAGGTTTGTCTGTTATCGTTAAAAGAACTTAACTAAAAAATTTGCACTATACATTAGTTATATAGGTCCTAAAAAGTGCTTTGTGAACTATATGGTGCCAAATGTGCATTTCAAATTGCAAAAAGTTCTAACGGGTCTCTAAATGTTTATTAGAGTCTAATAAGTAAATAATAAAAGTATAACAGTTAACCAATGAAAGGTTTGTCTGTTATCGTTAAAAGAACTTAACTAAAAAATTTGCACTATACATTAGTTATATAGGTCCTAAAAAGTGCTTTGTGAACTATATGGTGCCAAATGTGCAATTCAAATTGCACAAAGTTCTAACTGGTCTCAAAATGTTTATTAGAGTCTAATAAGTAAATAATAAAAGTATAACAGTTAACCAATGAAAGGTTTGTCTGTTATCGTTAAAAGAACTTAACTAAAAAATTTGCACTATACATTAGTTATATAGGTCCTAAAAAGTGCTTTGTGAACTATATGGTGCCAAATGTGCAATTCACATTGCAAAAAGTTCTAACGGGTCTCAAAATGTTTATTAGAGTCTAATAAGTAAATAATAAAAGTATAACAGTTAACCAATGATAGGTTTGTCTGTTATCGTTAAAAGAACTTAACTAAAAAATTTGCACTATACATTAGTTATATAGGTCCTAAAAAGTGCTTTGTGAACTATATGGTGCCAAATGTGCAATTCACATTGCAAAAAGTTCTAACGGGTCTCTAAATGTTTATTAGAGTCTAATAAGTAAATAATAAAAGTATAACAGTTAACCAATAAAAGGTTTGTCTGTTATCGTTAAAAGAACTTAACTAAAAAATTTGCACTATACATTAGTTATATAGGTCCTAAAAAGTACCTTGTGAACTATATGGTGCCAAATGTGCAATTCACATTGCAAAAAGTTCTAACGGGTCTCAAAATGTTTATTAGAGTCTAATAAGTAAATAATAAAAGTATAACAGTTAACCAATGAAAGGTTTGTCTGTTATCGTTAAAAGAACTTAACTAAAAAATTTGCACTATACATTAGTTATATAGGCCCTAAAAAGTGCATTGTGAACTATATGGTGCCAAATGTGCAATTCACATTGCAAAAAGTTCTAACGGGTCTCTAAATGTTTATTAGAGTCTAATAAGTAAATAATAAAAGTATAACAGTTAACCAATGAAAGGTTTGTCTGTTATCGTTAAAAGAACTTAACTAAAAAATTTGCACTATACATTAGTTATATAGGTCCTAAAAAGTGCTTTGTGAACTATATGGTGCCAAATGTGCATTTCAAATTGCAAAAAGTTCTAACGGGTCTCTAAATGTTTATTAGAGTCTAATAAGTAAATAATAAAAGTATAACAGTTAACCAATGAAAGGTTTGTCTGTTATCGTTAAAAGAACTTAACTAAAAAATTTGCACTATACATTAGTTATATAGGTCCTAAAAAGTGCTTTGTGAACTATATGGTGCCAAATGTGCAATTCACATTGCAAAAAGTTCTAACGGGTCTCTAAATGTTTATTAGAGTCTAATAAGTAAATAATAAAAGTATAACAGTTAACCAATGAAAGGTTTGTCTGTTATCGTTAAAAGAACTTAACTAAAAAATTTGCACTATACATTAGTTATATAGGTCCTAAAAAGTGCTTTGTGAACTATATGGTGCCAAATGTGCAATTCACATTGCAAAAAGTTCTAACGGGTCTCTAAATGTTTATTAGAGTCTAATAAGTAAATAATAAAAGTATAACAGTTAACCAATAAAAGGTTTGTCTGTTATCGTTAAAAGAACTTAACTAAAAAATTTGCACTATACATTAGTTATATAGGTCCTAAAAAGTACCTAGTGAACAATATGGTGCCAAATGTGCAATTCACATTGCAAAAAGTTCTAACGGGTCTCAAAATGTTTATTAGAGTCTAATAAGTAAATAATAAAAGTATAACAGTTAACCAATGAAAGGTTTGTCTGTTATCGTTAAAAGAACTTAACTAAAAAATTTGCACTATACATTAGTTATATAGGTCCTAAAAAGTGCTTTGTGAACTATATGGTGCCAAATGTGCAATTCACATTGCAAAAAGTTCTAACGGGTCTCAAAATGTTTATTAGAGTCTAATAAGTAAATAATAAAAGTATAACAGTTAACCAATGATAGGTTTGTCTGTTATCGTTAAAAGAACTTAACTAAAAAATTTGCACTATACATTAGTTATATAGGTCCTAAAAAGTACCTTGTGAACTATATGGTGCCAAATGTGCAATTCACATTGCAAAAAGTTCTAACGGGTCTCAAAATGTTTATTAGAGTCTAATAAGTAAATAATAAAAGTATAACAGTTAACCAATGAAAGGTTTGTCTGTTATCGTTAAAAGAACTTAACTAAAAAATTTGCACTATACATTAGTTATATAGGCCATAAAAAGTGATTTGTGAACTATATGGTGCCAAATGTGCAATTCACATTGCAAAAAGTTCTAACGGGTCTCAAAATGTTTATTAGAGTCTAATAAGTAAATAATAAAAGTATAACAGTTAACCAATGAAAGGTTTGTCTGTTATCGTTAAAAGAACTTAACTAAAAAATGTGCACTATACATTAGTTATATAGGCCCTAAAAAGTGCTTTGTGAACTATATGGTGCCAAATGTGCAATTCACATTGCAAAAAGTTCTAACGGGTCTCAAAATGTTTATTAGAGTCTAATAAGTAAATAATAAAAGTATAACAGTTAACCAACGAAAGGTTTGTCTGTTATCGTTAAAAGAACTTAACTAAAAAATTTGCACTATACATTAGTTATATAGGTCCTAAAAAGTGCTTTGTGAACTATATCGTGCCAAATGTGCAATTCACATTGCAAAAACTTCTAACGGGTCTCTAAATGTTTATTAGAGTCTAATAAGTAAATAATAAAAGTATAACAGTTAACCAATAAAAGGTTTGTCTGTTATCGTTAAAAGAACTTAACTAAAAAATGTGCACTATACATTAGTTATATAGGTCCTAAAAAGTACCTTGTGAACAATATGGTGCCAAATGTGCAATTCAAATTGCACAAAGTTCTAACTGGTCTCAAAATGTTTATTAGAGTCTAATAAGTAAATAATAAAAGTATAACAGTTAACCAATGAAAGGTTTGTCTGTTATCGTTAAAAGAACTTAACTAAAAAATTTGCACTATACATTAGTTATATAGGTCCTGAAAAGTACCTTGTGAACTATATGGTGCCAAATGTGCAATTCACATTGCAAAAAGTTCTAACTGGTCTCAAAATGTTTATTAGAGTCTAATAAGTAAATAATAAAAGTATAACAGTTAACCAATAAAAGCTTTGTCTGTTATCGTTAAAAGAACTTAACTAAAAAATTTGCACTATACATTAGTTATATAGGTCCTAAAAAGTACCTTGTGAACAATATGGTGCCAAATGTGCAATTCACATTGCAAAAACTTCTAACTGGTCTCAAAATGTTTATTAGAGTCTAATAAGTAAATAATAAAAGTATAACAGTTAACCAATGAAAGGTTTGTCTGTTATCGTTAAAAGAACTTAACTAAAAAATTTGCACTATACATTAGTTATATAGGTCCTAAAAAGTACCTTGTGAACTATATGGTGCCAAATGTGCAATTCACATTGCAAAAAGTTCTAACGGGTCTCAAATTGTTTATTAGAGTCTAATAAGTAAATAATAAAAGTATAACAGTTAACCAATAAAAGGTTTGTCTGTTATCGTTAAAAGAACTTAACTAAAAAATGTGCACTATACATTAGTTATATAGGTCCTAAAAAGTACCTTGTGAACAATATGGTGCCAAATGTGCAATTCAAATTGCACAAAGTTCTAACTGGTCTCAAAATGTTTATTAGAGTCTAATAAGTAAATAATAAAAGTATAACAGTTAACCAATGAAAGGTTTGTCTGTTATCGTTAAAAGAACTTAACTAAAAAATTTGCACTATACATTAGTTATATAGGTCCTAAAAAGTGCTTTGTGAACTATATGGTGCCAAATGTGCAATTCACATTGCAAAAAGTTCTAACGGGTCTCAAAATGTTTATTAGAGTCTAATAAGTAAATAATAAAAGTATAACAGTTAACCAATGATAGGTTTGTCTGTTATCGTTAAAAGAACTTAACTAAAAAATTTGCACTATACATTAGTTATATAGGTCCTAAAAAGTGCTTTGTGAACTATATGGTGCCAAATGTGCAATTCACATTGCAAAAAGTTCTAACGGGTCTCTAAATGTTTATTAGAGTCTAATAAGTAAATAATAAAAGTATAACAGTTAACCAATAAAAGGTTTGTCTGTTATCGTTAAAAGAACTTAACTAAAAAATTTGCACTATACATTAGTTATATAGGTCCTAAAAAGTACCTTGTGAACTATATGGTGCCAAATGTGCAATTCACATTGCAAAAAGTTCTAACGGGTCTCAAAATGTTTATTAGAGTCTAATAAGTAAATAATAAAAGTATAACAGTTAACCAATGAAAGGTTTGTCTGTTATCGTTAAAAGAACTTAACTAAAAAATTTGCACTATACATTAGTTATATAGGCCCTAAAAAGTGCTTTGTGAACTATATGGTGCCAAATGTGCAATTCACATTGCAAAAAGTTCTAACGGGTCTCTAAATGTTTATTAGAGTCTAATAAGTAAATAATAAAAGTATAACAGTTAACCAATGAAAGGTTTGTCTGTTATCGTTAAAAGAACTTAACTAAAAAATTTGCACTATACATTAGTTATATAGGTCCTAAAAAGTGCTTTGTGAACTATATGGTGCCAAATGTGCATTTCAAATTGCAAAAAGTTCTAACGGGTCTCTAAATGTTTATTAGAGTCTAATAAGTAAATAATAAAAGTATAACAGTTAACCAATGAAAGGTTTGTCTGTTATCGTTAAAAGAACTTAACTAAAAAATTTGCACTATACATTAGTTATATAGGTCCTAAAAAGTGCTTTGTGAACTATATGGTGCCAAATGTGCAATTCAAATTGCACAAAGTTCTAACTGGTCTCAAAATGTTTATTAGAGTCTAATAAGTAAATAATAAAAGTATAACAGTTAACCAATGAAAGGTTTGTCTGTTATCGTTAAAAGAACTTAACTAAAAAATTTGCACTATACATTAGTTATATAGGTCCTAAAAAGTGCTTTGTGAACTATATGGTGCCAAATGTGCAATTCACATTGCAAAAAGTTCTAACGGGTCTCAAAATGTTTATTAGAGTCTAATAAGTAAATAATAAAAGTATAACAGTTAACCAATGATAGGTTTGTCTGTTATCGTTAAAAGAACTTAACTAAAAAATTTGCACTATACATTAGTTATATAGGTCCTAAAAAGTGCTTTGTGAACTATATGGTGCCAAATGTGCAATTCACATTGCAAAAAGTTCTAACGGGTCTCTAAATGTTTATTAGAGTCTAATAAGTAAATAATAAAAGTATAACAGTTAACCAATAAAAGGTTTGTCTGTTATCGTTAAAAGAACTTAACTAAAAAATTTGCACTATACATTAGTTATATAGGTCCTAAAAAGTACCTTGTGAACTATATGGTGCCAAATGTGCAATTCACATTGCAAAAAGTTCTAACGGGTCTCAAAATGTTTATTAGAGTCTAATAAGTAAATAATAAAAGTATAACAGTTAACCAATGAAAGGTTTGTCTGTTATCGTTAAAAGAACTTAACTAAAAAATTTGCACTATACATTAGTTATATAGGCCCTAAAAAGTGCATTGTGAACTATATGGTGCCAAATGTGCAATTCACATTGCAAAAAGTTCTAACGGGTCTCTAAATGTTTATTAGAGTCTAATAAGTAAATAATAAAAGTATAACAGTTAACCAATGAAAGGTTTGTCTGTTATCGTTAAAAGAACTTAACTAAAAAATTTGCACTATACATTAGTTATATAGGTCCTAAAAAGTGCTTTGTGAACTATATGGTGCCAAATGTGCATTTCAAATTGCAAAAAGTTCTAACGGGTCTCTAAATGTTTATTAGAGTCTAATAAGTAAATAATAAAAGTATAACAGTTAACCAATGAAAGGTTTGTCTGTTATCGTTAAAAGAACTTAACTAAAAAATTTGCACTATACATTAGTTATATAGGTCCTAAAAAGTGCTTTGTGAACTATATGGTGCCAAATGTGCAATTCACATTGCAAAAAGTTCTAACGGGTCTCTAAATGTTTATTAGAGTCTAATAAGTAAATAATAAAAGTATAACAGTTAACCAATGAAAGGTTTGTCTGTTATCGTTAAAAGAACTTAACTAAAAAATTTGCACTATACATTAGTTATATAGGTCCTAAAAAGTGCTTTGTGAACTATATGGTGCCAAATGTGCAATTCACATTGCAAAAAGTTCTAACGGGTCTCTAAATGTTTATTAGAGTCTAATAAGTAAATAATAAAAGTATAACAGTTAACCAATAAAAGGTTTGTCTGTTATCGTTAAAAGAACTTAACTAAAAAATTTGCACTATACATTAGTTATATAGGTCCTAAAAAGTACCTAGTGAACAATATGGTGCCAAATGTGCAATTCACATTGCAAAAAGTTCTAACGGGTCTCAAAATGTTTATTAGAGTCTAATAAGTAAATAATAAAAGTATAACAGTTAACCAATGAAAGGTTTGTCTGTTATCGTTAAAAGAACTTAACTAAAAAATTTGCACTATACATTAGTTATATAGGTCCTAAAAAGTGCTTTGTGAACTATATGGTGCCAAATGTGCAATTCACATTGCAAAAAGTTCTAACGGGTCTCAAAATGTTTATTAGAGTCTAATAAGTAAATAATAAAAGTATAACAGTTAACCAATGATAGGTTTGTCTGTTATCGTTAAAAGAACTTAACTAAAAAATTTGCACTATACATTAGTTATATAGGTCCTAAAAAGTACCTTGTGAACTATATGGTGCCAAATGTGCAATTCACATTGCAAAAAGTTCTAACGGGTCTCAAAATGTTTATTAGAGTCTAATAAGTAAATAATAAAAGTATAACAGTTAACCAATGAAAGGTTTGTCTGTTATCGTTAAAAGAACTTAACTAAAAAATTTGCACTATACATTAGTTATATAGGCCATAAAAAGTGATTTGTGAACTATATGGTGCCAAATGTGCAATTCACATTGCAAAAAGTTCTAACGGGTCTCAAAATGTTTATTAGAGTCTAATAAGTAAATAATAAAAGTATAACAGTTAACCAATGAAAGGTTTGTCTGTTATCGTTAAAAGAACTTAACTAAAAAATGTGCACTATACATTAGTTATATAGGCCCTAAAAAGTGCTTTGTGAACTATATGGTGCCAAATGTGCAATTCACATTGCAAAAAGTTCTAACGGGTCTCAAAATGTTTATTAGAGTCTAATAAGTAAATAATAAAAGTATAACAGTTAACCAATGAAAGGTTTGTCTGTTATCGTTAAAAGAACTTAACTAAAAAATTTGCACTATACATTAGTTATATAGGTCCTAAAAAGTGCTTTGTGAACTATATCGTGCCAAATGTGCAATTCACATTGCAAAAACTTCTAACGGGTCTCTAAATGTTTATTAGAGTCTAATAAGTAAATAATAAAAGTATAACAGTTAACCAATAAAAGGTTTGTCTGTTATCGTTAAAAGAACTTAACTAAAAAATGTGCACTATACATTAGTTATATAGGTCCTAAAAAGTACCTTGTGAACAATATGGTGCCAAATGTGCAATTCAAATTGCACAAAGTTCTAACTGGTCTCAAAATGTTTATTAGAGTCTAATAAGTAAATAATAAAAGTATAACAGTTAACCAATGAAAGGTTTGTCTGTTATCGTTAAAAGAACTTAACTAAAAAATTTGCACTATACATTAGTTATATAGGTCCTGAAAAGTACCTTGTGAACTATATGGTGCCAAATGTGCAATTCACATTGCAAAAAGTTCTAACTGGTCTCAAAATGTTTATTAGAGTCTAATAAGTAAATAATAAAAGTATAACAGTTAACCAATAAAAGCTTTGTCTGTTATCGTTAAAAGAACTTAACTAAAAAATTTGCACTATACATTAGTTATATAGGTCCTAAAAAGTACCTTGTGAACAATATGGTGCCAAATGTGCAATTCACATTGCAAAAACTTCTAACTGGTCTCAAAATGTTTATTAGAGTCTAATAAGTAAATAATAAAAGTATAACAGTTAACCAATGAAAGGTTTGTCTGTTATCGTTAAAAGAACTTAACTAAAAAATTTGCACTATACATTAGTTATATAGGTCCTAAAAAGTACCTTGTGAACTATATGGTGCCAAATGTGCAATTCACATTGCAAAAAGTTCTAACGGGTCTCAAATTGTTTATTAGAGTCTAATAAGTAAATAATAAAAGTATAACAGTTAACCAATAAAAGGTTTGTCTGTTATCGTTAAAAGAACTTAACTAAAAAATGTGCACTATACATTAGTTATATAGGTCCTAAAAAGTACCTTGTGAACAATATGGTGCCAAATGTGCAATTCAAATTGCACAAAGTTCTAACTGGTCTCAAAATGTTTATTAGAGTCTAATAAGTAAATAATAAAAGTATAACAGTTAACCAATGAAAGGTTTGTCTGTTATCGTTAAAACAACTTAACTAAAAAATTTGCACTATACATTAGTTATATAGGTCCTGAAAAGTACCTTGTGAACTATATGGTGCCAAATGTGCAATTCACATTGCAAAAAGTTCTAACTGGTCTCAAAATGTTTATTAGAGTCTAATAAGTAAATAATAAAAGTATAACAGTTAACCAATGAAAGGTTTGTCTGTTATCGTTAAAAGAACTTAACTAAAAAATTTGCACTATACATTAGTTATATAGGTCCTAAAAAGTGCTTTGTGAACTATATGGTGCCAAATGTGCAATTCACATTGCAAAAAGTTCTAACGGGTCTCAAAATGTTTATTAGAGTCTAATAAGTAAATAATAAAAGTATAACAGTCAACCAATAAAAGGTTTGTCTGTTATCGTTAAAAGAACTTAACTAAAAAATTTGCACTATACATTAGTTATATAGGTCCTAAAAAGTGCTTTGTGAACTATATGGTGCCAAATGTGCAATTCACATTGCAAAAAGTTCTAACGGGTCTCTAAATGTTTATTAGAGTCTAATAAGTAAATAATAAAAGTATAACAGTTAACCAATAAAAGGTTTGTCTGTTATCGTTAAAAGAACTTAACTAAAAAATTTGCACTATACATTAGTTATATAGGTCCTAAAAAGTACCTTGTGAACTATATGGTGCCAAATGTGCAATTCACATTGCAAAAAGTTCTAACGGGTCTCTAAATGTTTATTAGAGTCTAATAAGTAAATAATAAAAGTATAACAGTTAACCAATGAAAGGTTTGTCTGTTATCGTTAAAAGAACTTAACTAAAAAATTTGCACTATACATTAGTTATATAGGCCCTAAAAAGTGCTTTGTGAACTATATGGTGCCAAATGTGCAATTCACATTGCAAAAAGTTCTAACGGGTCTCTAAATGTTTATTAGAGTCTAATAAGTAAATAATAAAAGTATAACAGTTAACCAATGAAAGGTTTATCTGTTATCGTTAAAAGAACTTAACTAAAAAATTTGCACTATACATTATTTATATAGGTCCTAAAAAGTGCTTTGTGAACTATATGGTGCCAAATGTGCAATTCACATTGCAAAAAGTTCTAACGGGTCTCTAAATGTTTATTAGAGTCTAATAAGTAAATAATAAAAGTATAACAGTTAACCAATGAAAGGTTTGTCTGTTATCGTTAAAAGAACTTAACTAAAAAATTTGCACTATACATTAGTTATATAGGTCCTAAAAAGTGCTTTGTGAACTATATGGTGCCAAATGTGCATTTCAAATTGCAAAAAGTTCTAACGGGTCTCTAAATGTTTATTAGAGTCTAATAAGTAAATAATAAAAGTATAACAGTTAACCAATGAAAGGTTTGTCTGTTATCGTTAAAAGAACTTAACTAAAAAATTTGCACTATACATTAGTTATATAGGTCCTAAAAAGTGCTTTGTGAACTATATGGTGCCAAATGTGCAATTCACATTGCAAAAACTTCTAACTGGTCTCTAAATGTTTATTAGAGTCTAATAAGTAAATAATAAAAGTATAACAGTTAACCAATGAAAGGTTTGTCTGTTATCGTTAAAAGAACTTAACTAAAAAATTTGCACTATACATTAGTTATATAGGTCCTAAAAAGTGCTTTGTGAACTATATGGTGCCAAATGTGCAATTCACATTGCAAAAAGTTCTAACGGGTCTCTAAATGTTTATTAGAGTCTAATAAGTAAATAATAAAAGTATAACAGTTAACCAATAAAAGGTTTGTCTGTTATCGTTAAAAGAACTTAACTAAAAAATTTGCACTATACATTAGTTATATAGGTCCTAAAAAGTACCTTGTGAACAATATGGTGCCAAATGTGCAATTCACATTGCAAAAACTTCTAACTGGTCTCAAAATGTTTATTAGAGTCTAATAAGTAAATAATAAAAGTATAACAGTTAACCAATGAAAGGTTTGTCTGTTATCGTTAAAAGAACTTAACTAAAAAATTTGCACTATACATTAGTTATATAGGTCCTAAAAAGTACCTTGTGAACTATATGGTGCCAAATGTGCAATTCACATTGCAAAAAGTTCTAACGGGTCTCAAATTGTTTATTAGAGTCTAATAAGTAAATAATAAAAGTATAACAGTTAACCAATAAAAGGTTTGTCTGTTATCGTTAAAAGAACTTAACTAAAAAATGTGCACTATACATTAGTTATATAGGTCCTAAAAAGTACCTTGTGAACAATATGGTGCCAAATGTGCAATTCAAATTGCACAAAGTTCTAACTGGTCTCAAAATGTTTATTAGAGTCTAATAAGTAAATAATAAAAGTATAACAGTTAACCAATGAAAGGTTTGTCTGTTATCGTTAAAAGAACTTAACTAAAAAATTTGCACTATACATTAGTTATATAGGTCCTGAAAAGTACCTTGTGAACTATATGGTGGCAAATGTGCAATTCACATTGCAAAAAGTTCTAACTGGTCTCAAAATGTTTATTAGAGTCTAATAAGTAAATAATAAAAGTATAACAGTTAACCAATGAAAGGTTTGTCTGTTATCGTTAAAAGAACTTAACTAAAAAATTTGCACTATACATTAGTTATATAGGTCCTAAAAAGTGCTTTGTGAACTATATGGTGCCAAATGTGCAATTCACATTGCAAAAAGTTCTAACGGGTCTCAAAATGTTTATTAGAGTCTAATAAGTAAATAATAAAAGTATAACAGTCAACCAATGATAGGTTTGTCTGTTATCGTTAAAAGAACTTAACTAAAAAATTTGCACTATACATTAGTTATATAGGTCCTAAAAAGTGCTTTGTGAACTATATGGTGCCAAATGTGCAATTCACATTGCAAAAAGTTCTAACGGGTCTCTAAATGTTTATTAGAGTCTAATAAGTAAATAATAAAAGTATAACAGTTAACCAATAAAAGGTTTGTCTGTTATCGTTAAAAGAACTTAACTAAAAAATTTGCACTATACATTAGTTATATAGGTCCTAAAAAGTACCTTGTGAACTATATGGTGCCAAATGTGCAATTCACATTGCAAAAAGTTCTAACGGGTCTCTAAATGTTTATTAGAGTCTAATAAGTAAATAATAAAAGTATAACAGTTAACCAATGAAAGGTTTGTCTGTTATCGTTAAAAGAACTTAACTAAAAAATTTGCACTATACATTAGTTATATAGGCCCTAAAAAGTGCTTTGTGAACTATATGGTGCCAAATGTGCAATTCACATTGCAAAAAGTTCTAACGGGTCTCTAAATGTTTATTAGAGTCTAATAAGTAAATAATAAAAGTATAACAGTTAACCAATGAAAGGTTTATCTGTTATCGTTAAAAGAACTTAACTAAAAAATTTGCACTATACATTATTTATATAGGTCCTAAAAAGTGCTTTGTGAACTATATGGTGCCAAATGTGCAATTCACATTGCAAAAAGTTCTAACGGGTCTCTAAATGTTTATTAGAGTCTAATAAGTAAATAATAAAAGTATAACAGTTAACCAATGAAAGGTTTGTCTGTTATCGTTAAAAGAACTTAACTAAAAAATTTGCACTATACATTAGTTATATAGGTCCTAAAAAGTGCTTTGTGAACTATATGGTGCCAAATGTGCAATTCACATTGCAAAAAGTTCTAACGGGTCTCTAAATGTTTATTAGAGTCTAATAAGTAAATAATAAAAGTATAACAGTTAACCAATGAAAGGTTTGTCTGTTATCGTTAAAAGAACTTAACTAAAAAATTTGCACTATACATTAGTTATATAGGTCCTAAAAAGTGCTTTGTGAACTATATGGTGCCAAATGTGCATTTCAAATTGCAAAAAGTTCTAACGGGTCTCTAAATGTTTATTAGAGTCTAATAAGTAAATAATAAAAGTATAACAGTTAACCAATGAAAGGTTTGTCTGTTATCGTTAAAAGAACTTAACTAAAAAATTTGCACTATACATTAGTTATATAGGTCCTAAAAAGTGCTTTGTGAACTATATGGTGCCAAATGTGCAATTCACATTGCAAAAAGTTCTAACGGGTCTCTAAATGTTTATTAGAGTCTAATAAGTAAATAATAAAAGTATAACAGTTAACCAATGAAAGGTTTGTCTGTTATCGTTAAAAGAACTTAACTAAAAAATTTGCACTATACATTAGTTATATAGGTCCTAAAAAGTGCTTTGTGAACTATATGGTGCCAAATGTGCAATTCACATTGCAAAAAGTTCTAACGGGTCTCTAAATGTTTATTAGAGTCTAATAAGTAAATAATAAAAGTATAACAGTTAACCAATAAAAGGTTTGTCTGTTATCGTTAAAAGAACTTAACTAAAAAATTTGCACTATACATTAGTTATATAGGTCCTAAAAAGTACCTAGTGAACAATATGGTGCCAAATGTGCAATTCACATTGCAAAAAGTTCTAACGGGTCTCAAAATGTTTATTAGAGTCTAATAAGTAAATAATAAAAGTATAACAGTTAACCAATGAAAGGTTTGTCTGTTATCGTTAAAAGAACTTAACTAAAAAATTTGCACTATACATTAGTTATATAGGTCCTAAAAAGTGCTTTGTGAACTATATGGTGCCAAATGTGCAATTCACATTGCAAAAAGTTCTAACGGGTCTCAAAATGTTTATTAGAGTCTAATAAGTAAATAATAAAAGTATAACAGTTAACCAATGATAGGTTTGTCTGTTATCGTTAAAAGAACTTAACTAAAAAATTTGCACTATACATTAGTTATATAGGTCCTAAAAAGTACCTTGTGAACTATATGGTGCCAAATGTGCAATTCACATTGCAAAAAGTTCTAACGGGTCTCAAAATGTTTATTAGAGTCTAATAAGTAAATAATAAAAGTATAACAGTTAACCAATGAAAGGTTTGTCTGTTATCGTTAAAAGAACTTAACTAAAAAATTTGCACTATACATTAGTTATATAGGCCCTAAAAAGTGCTTTGTGAACTATATGGTGCCAAATGTGCAATTCACATTGCAAAAAGTTCTAACGGGTCTCAAAATGTTTATTAGAGTCTAATAAGTAAATAATAAAAGTATAACAGTTAACCAATGAAAGGTTTGTCTGTTATCGTTAAAAGAACTTAACTAAAAAATTTGCACTATACATTAGTTATATAGGTCCTAAAAAGTGCTTTGTGAACTATATCGTGCCAAATGTGCAATTCACATTGCAAAAACTTCTAACGGGTCTCTAAATGTTTATTAGAGTCTAATAAGTAAATAATAAAAGTATAACAGTTAACCAATAAAAGGTTTGTCTGTTATCGTTAAAAGAACTTAACTAAAAAATGTGCACTATACATTAGTTATATAGGTCCTAAAAAGTACCTTGTGAACAATATGGTGCCAAATGTGCAATTCAAATTGCACAAAGTTCTAACTGGTCTCAAAATGTTTATTAGAGTCTAATAAGTAAATAATAAAAGTATAACAGTTAACCAATGAACGGTTTGTCTGTTATCGTTAAAAGAACTTAACTAAAAAATTTGCACTATACATTAGTTATATAGGTCCTGAAAAGTACCTTGTGAACTATATGGTGCCAAATGTGCAATTCACATTGCAAAAACTTCTAACTGGTCTCAAAATGTTTATTAGAGTCTAATAAGTAAATAATAAAAGTATAACAGTTAACCAATGAAAGGTTTGTCTGTTATCGTTAAAAGAACTTAACTAAAAAATTTGCACTATACATTAGTTATATAGGTCCTAAAAAGTACCTTGTGAACTATATGGTGCCAAATGTGCAATTCACATTGCAAAAACTTCTAACTGGTCTCAAAATGTTTATTAGAGTCTAATAAGTAAATAATAAAAGTATAACAGTTAACCAATGAAAGGTTTGTCTGTTATCGTTAAAAGAACTTAACTAAAAAATTTGCACTATACATTAGTTATATAGGTCCTAAAAAGTACCTTGTGAACTATATGGTGCCAAATGTGCAATTCACATTGCAAAAAGTTCTAACGGGTCTCAAATTGTTTATTAGAGTCTAATAAGTAAATAATAAAAGTATAACAGTTAACCAATAAAAGGTTTGTCTGTTATCGTTAAAAGAACTTAACTAAAAAATGTGCACTATACATTAGTTATATAGGTCCTAAAAAGTACCTTGTGAACAATATGGTGCCAAATGTGCAATTCAAATTGCACAAAGTTCTAACTGGTCTCAAAATGTTTATTAGAGTCTAATAAGTAAATAATAAAAGTATAACAGTTAACCAATGAAAGGTTTGTCTGTTATCGTTAAAAGAACTTAACTAAAAAATTTGCACTATACATTAGTTATATAGGTCCTGAAAAGTACCTTGTGAACTATATGGTGCCAAATGTGCAATTCACATTGCAAAAAGTTCTAACTGGTCTCAAAATGTTTATTAGAGTCTAATAAGTAAATAATAAAAGTATAACAGTTAACCAATGAAAGGTTTGTCTGTTATCGTTAAAAGAACTTAACTAAAAAATTTGCACTATACATTAGTTATATAGGTCCTAAAAAGTGCTTTGTGAACTATATGGTGCCAAATGTGCAATTCACATTGCAAAAAGTTCTAACGGGTCTCAAAATGTTTATTAGAGTCTAATAAGTAAATAATAAAAGTATAACAGTCAACCAATGATAGGTTTGTCTGTTATCGTTAAAAGAACTTAACTAAAAAATTTGCACTATACATTAGTTATATAGGTCCTAAAAAGTGCTTTGTGAACTATATGGTGCCAAATGTGCAATTCACATTGCAAAAAGTTCTAACGGGTCTCTAAATGTTTATTAGAGTCTAATAAGTAAATAATAAAAGTATAACAGTTAACCAATAAAAGGTTTGTCTGTTATCGTTAAAAGAACTTAACTAAAAAATTTGCACTATACATTAGTTATATAGGTCCTAAAAAGTACCTTGTGAACTATATGGTGCCAAATGTGCAATTCACATTGCAAAAAGTTCTAACGGGTCTCTAAATGTTTATTAGAGTCTAATAAGTAAATAATAAAAGTATAACAGTTAACCAATGAAAGGTTTGTCTGTTATCGTTAAAAGAACTTAACTAAAAAATTTGCACTATACATTAGTTATATAGGCCCTAAAAAGTGCTTTGTGAACTATATGGTGCCAAATGTGCAATTCACATTGCAAAAAGTTCTAACGGGTCTCTAAATGTTTATTAGAGTCTAATAAGTAAATAATAAAAGTATAACAGTTAACCAATGAAAGGTTTATCTGTTATCGTTAAAAGAACTTAACTAAAAAATTTGCACTATACATTATTTATATAGGTCCTAAAAAGTACCTAGTGAACTATATGGTGCCAAATGTGCAATTCACATTGCAAAAAGTTCTAACGGGTCTCTAAATGTTTATTAGAGTCTAATAAGTAAATAATAAAAGTATAACAGTTAACCAATGAAAGGTTTGTCTGTTATCGTTAAAAGAACTTAACTAAAAAATTTGCACTATACATTAGTTATATAGGTCCTAAAAAGTGCTTTGTGAACTATATGGTGCCAAATGTGCAATTCACATTGCAAAAAGTTCTAACGGGTCTCTAAATGTTTATTAGAGTCTAATAAGTAAATAATAAAAGTATAACAGTTAACCAATGAAAGGTTTGTCTGTTATCGTTAAAAGAACTTAACTAAAAAATTTGCACTATACATTAGTTATATAGGTCCTAAAAAGTGCTTTGTGAACTATATGGTGCCAAATGTGCATTTCAAATTGCAAAAAGTTCTAACGGGTCTCTAAATGTTTATTAGAGTCTAATAAGTAAATAATAAAAGTATAACAGTTAACCAATGAAAGGTTTGTCTGTTATCGTTAAAAGAACTTAACTAAAAAATTTGCACTATACATTAGTTATATAGGTCCTAAAAAGTGCTTTGTGAACTATATGGTGCCAAATGTGCAATTCACATTGCAAAAAGTTCTAACGGGTCTCTAAATGTTTATTAGAGTCTAATAAGTAAATAATAAAAGTATAACAGTTAACCAATGAAAGGTTTGTCTGTTATCGTTAAAAGAACTTAACTAAAAAATTTGCACTATACATTAGTTATATAGGTCCTAAAAAGTGCTTTGTGAACTATATGGTGCCAAATGTGCAATTCACATTGCAAAAAGTTCTAACGGGTCTCTAAATGTTTATTAGAGTCTAATAAGTAAATAATAAAAGTATAACAGTTAACCAATAAAAGGTTTGTCTGTTATCGTTAAAAGAACTTAACTAAAAAATTTGCACTATACATTAGTTATATAGGTCCTAAAAAGTACCTAGTGAACAATATGGTGCCAAATGTGCAATTCACATTGCAAAAAGTTCTAACGGGTCTCAAAATGTTTATTAGAGTCTAATAAGTAAATAATAAAAGTATAACAGTTAACCAATGAAAGGTTTGTCTGTTATCGTTAAAAGAACTTAACTAAAAAATTTGCACTATACATTAGTTATATAGGTCCTAAAAAGTGCTTTGTGAACTATATGGTGCCAAATGTGCAATTCACATTGCAAAAAGTTCTAACGGGTCTCAAAATGTTTATTAGAGTCTAATAAGTAAATAATAAAAGTATAACAGTTAACCAATGATAGGTTTGTCTGTTATCGTTAAAAGAACTTAACTAAAAAATTTGCACTATACATTAGTTATATAGGTCCTAAAAAGTACCTTGTGAACTATATGGTGCCAAATGTGCAATTCACATTGCAAAAAGTTCTAACGGGTCTCAAAATGTTTATTAGAGTCTAATAAGTAAATAATAAAAGTATAACAGTTAACCAATGAAAGGTTTGTCTGTTATCGTTAAAAGAACTTAACTAAAAAATTTGCACTATACATTAGTTATATAGGCCCTAAAAAGTGCTTTGTGAACTATATGGTGCCAAATGTGCAATTCACATTGCAAAAAGTTCTAACGGGTCTCAAAATGTTTATTAGAGTCTAATAAGTAAATAATAAAAGTATAACAGTTAACCAATGAAAGGTTTGTCTGTTATCGTTAAAAGAACTTAACTAAAAAATTTGCACTATACATTAGTTATATAGGTCCTAAAAAGTGCTTTGTGAACTATATCGTGCCAAATGTGCAATTCACATTGCAAAAACTTCTAACGGGTCTCTAAATGTTTATTAGAGTCTAATAAGTAAATAATAAAAGTATAACAGTTAACCAATAAAAGGTTTGTCTGTTATCGTTAAAAGAACTTAACTAAAAAATGTGCACTATACATTAGTTATATAGGTCCTAAAAAGTACCTTGTGAACAATATGGTGCCAAATGTGCAATTCAAATTGCACAAAGTTCTAACTGGTCTCAAAATGTTTATTAGAGTCTAATAAGTAAATAATAAAAGTATAACAGTTAACCAATGAACGGTTTGTCTGTTATCGTTAAAAGAACTTAACTAAAAAATTTGCACTATACATTAGTTATATAGGTCCTGAAAAGTACCTTGTGAACTATATGGTGCCAAATGTGCAATTCACATTGCAAAAACTTCTAACTGGTCTCAAAATGTTTATTAGAGTCTAATAAGTAAATAATAAAAGTATAACAGTTAACCAATGAAAGGTTTGTCTGTTATCGTTAAAAGAACTTAACTAAAAAATTTGCACTATACATTAGTTATATAGGTCCTAAAAAGTACCTTGTGAACTATATGGTGCCAAATGTGCAATTCACATTGCAAAAACTTCTAACTGGTCTCAAAATGTTTATTAGAGTCTAATAAGTAAATAATAAAAGTATAACAGTTAACCAATGAAAGGTTTGTCTGTTATCGTTAAAAGAACTTAACTAAAAAATTTGCACTATACATTAGTTATATAGGTCCTAAAAAGTACCTTGTGAACTATATGGTGCCAAATGTGCAATTCACATTGCAAAAAGTTCTAACGGGTCTCAAATTGTTTATTAGAGTCTAATAAGTAAATAATAAAAGTATAACAGTTAACCAATAAAAGGTTTGTCTGTTATCGTTAAAAGAACTTAACTAAAAAATGTGCACTATACATTAGTTATATAGGTCCTAAAAAGTACCTTGTGAACAATATGGTGCCAAATGTGCAATTCAAATTGCACAAAGTTCTAACTGGTCTCAAAATGTTTATTAGAGTCTAATAAGTAAATAATAAAAGTATAACAGTTAACCAATGAAAGGTTTGTCTGTTATCGTTAAAAGAACTTAACTAAAAAATTTGCACTATACATTAGTTATATAGGTCCTGAAAAGTACCTTGTGAACTATATGGTGCCAAATGTGCAATTCACATTGCAAAAAGTTCTAACTGGTCTCAAAATGTTTATTAGAGTCTAATAAGTAAATAATAAAAGTATAACAGTTAACCAATGAAAGGTTTGTCTGTTATCGTTAAAAGAACTTAACTAAAAAATTTGCACTATACATTAGTTATATAGGTCCTAAAAAGTGCTTTGTGAACTATATGGTGCCAAATGTGCAATTCACATTGCAAAAAGTTCTAACGGGTCTCAAAATGTTTATTAGAGTCTAATAAGTAAATAATAAAAGTATAACAGTCAACCAATGATAGGTTTGTCTGTTATCGTTAAAAGAACTTAACTAAAAAATTTGCACTATACATTAGTTATATAGGTCCTAAAAAGTGCTTTGTGAACTATATGGTGCCAAATGTGCAATTCACATTGCAAAAAGTTCTAACGGGTCTCTAAATGTTTATTAGAGTCTAATAAGTAAATAATAAAAGTATAACAGTTAACCAATAAAAGGTTTGTCTGTTATCGTTAAAAGAACTTAACTAAAAAATTTGCACTATACATTAGTTATATAGGTCCTAAAAAGTACCTTGTGAACTATATGGTGCCAAATGTGCAATTCACATTGCAAAAAGTTCTAACGGGTCTCTAAATGTTTATTAGAGTCTAATAAGTAAATAATAAAAGTATAACAGTTAACCAATGAAAGGTTTGTCTGTTATCGTTAAAAGAACTTAACTAAAAAATTTGCACTATACATTAGTTATATAGGCCCTAAAAAGTGCTTTGTGAACTATATGGTGCCAAATGTGCAATTCACATTGCAAAAAGTTCTAACGGGTCTCTAAATGTTTATTAGAGTCTAATAAGTAAATAATAAAAGTATAACAGTTAACCAATGAAAGGTTTATCTGTTATCGTTAAAAGAACTTAACTAAAAAATTTGCACTATACATTATTTATATAGGTCCTAAAAAGTACCTAGTGAACTATATGGTGCCAAATGTGCAATTCACATTGCAAAAAGTTCTAACGGGTCTCTAAATGTTTATTAGAGTCTAATAAGTAAATAATAAAAGTATAACAGTTAACCAATGAAAGGTTTGTCTGTTATCGTTAAAAGAACTTAACTAAAAAATTTGCACTATACATTAGTTATATAGGTCCTAAAAAGTGCTTTGTGAACTATATGGTGCCAAATGTGCAATTCACATTGCAAAAAGTTCTAACGGGTCTCTAAATGTTTATTAGAGTCTAATAAGTAAATAATAAAAGTATAACAGTTAACCAATGAAAGGTTTGTCTGTTATCGTTAAAAGAACTTAACTAAAAAATTTGCACTATACATTAGTTATATAGGTCCTAAAAAGTGCTTTGTGAACTATATGGTGCCAAATGTGCATTTCAAATTGCAAAAAGTTCTAACGGGTCTCTAAATGTTTATTAGAGTCTAATAAGTAAATAATAAAAGTATAACAGTTAACCAATGAAAGGTTTGTCTGTTATCGTTAAAAGAACTTAACTAAAAAATTTGCACTATACATTAGTTATATAGGTCCTAAAAAGTGCTTTGTGAACTATATGGTGCCAAATGTGCAATTCACATTGCAAAAAGTTCTAACGGGTCTCTAAATGTTTATTAGAGTCTAATAAGTAAATAATAAAAGTATAACAGTTAACCAATGAAAGGTTTGTCTGTTATCGTTAAAAGAACTTAACTAAAAAATTTGCACTATACATTAGTTATATAGGTCCTAAAAAGTGCTTTGTGAACTATATGGTGCCAAATGTGCAATTCACATTGCAAAAAGTTCTAACGGGTCTCTAAATGTTTATTAGAGTCTAATAAGTAAATAATAAAAGTATAACAGTTAACCAATAAAAGGTTTGTCTGTTATCGTTAAAAGAACTTAACTAAAAAATTTGCACTATACATTAGTTATATAGGTCCTAAAAAGTACCTAGTGAACAATATGGTGCCAAATGTGCAATTCACATTGCAAAAAGTTCTAACGGGTCTCAAAATGTTTATTAGAGTCTAATAAGTAAATAATAAAAGTATAACAGTTAACCAATGAAAGGTTTGTCTGTTATCGTTAAAAGAACTTAACTAAAAAATTTGCACTATACATTAGTTATATAGGTCCTAAAAAGTGCTTTGTGAACTATATGGTGCCAAATGTGCAATTCACATTGCAAAAAGTTCTAACGGGTCTCAAAATGTTTATTAGAGTCTAATAAGTAAATAATAAAAGTATAACAGTTAACCAATGATAGGTTTGTCTGTTATCGTTAAAAGAACTTAACTAAAAAATTTGCACTATACATTAGTTATATAGGTCCTAAAAAGTACCTTGTGAACTATATGGTGCCAAATGTGCAATTCACATTGCAAAAAGTTCTAACGGGTCTCAAAATGTTTATTAGAGTCTAATAAGTAAATAATAAAAGTATAACAGTTAACCAATGAAAGGTTTGTCTGTTATCGTTAAAAGAACTTAACTAAAAAATTTGCACTATACATTAGTTATATAGGCCCTAAAAAGTGCTTTGTGAACTATATGGTGCCAAATGTGCAATTCACATTGCAAAAACTTCTAACGGGTCTCTAAATGTTTATTAGAGTCTAATAAGTAAATAATAAAAGTATAACAGTTAACCAATGAAAGGTTTGTCTGTTATCGTTAAAAGAACTTAACTAAAAAATTTGCACTATACATTAGTTATATAGGTCCTAAAAAGTGCTTTGTGAACTATATCGTGCCAAATGTGCAATTCACATTGCAAAAACTTCTAACGGGTCTCTAAATGTTTATTAGAGTCTAATAAGTAAATAATAAAAGTATAACAGTTAACCAATAAAAGGTTTGTCTGTTATCGTTAAAAGAACTTAACTAAAAAATGTGCACTATACATTAGTTATATAGGTCCTAAAAAGTACCTTGTGAACAATATGGTGCCAAATGTGCAATTCAAATTGCACAAAGTTCTAACTGGTCTCAAAATGTTTATTAGAGTCTAATAAGTAAATAATAAAAGTATAACAGTTAACCAATGAACGGTTTGTCTGTTATCGTTAAAAGAACTTAACTAAAAAATTTGCACTATACATTAGTTATATAGGTCCTGAAAAGTACCTTGTGAACTATATGGTGCCAAATGTGCAATTCACATTGCAAAAACTTCTAACTGGTCTCAAAATGTTTATTAGAGTCTAATAAGTAAATAATAAAAGTATAACAGTTAACCAATGAAAGGTTTGTCTGTTATCGTTAAAAGAACTTAACTAAAAAATTTGCACTATACATTAGTTATATAGGTCCTAAAAAGTGCTTTGTGAACTATATGGTGCCAAATGTGCAATTCACATTGCAAAAAGTTCTAACGGGTCTCAAAATGTTTATTAGAGTCTAATAAGTAAATAATAAAAGTATAACAGTTAACCAATGAAAGGTTTGTCTGTTATCGTTAAAAGAACTTAACTAAAAAATTTGCACTATACATTAGTTATATAGGTCCTAAAAAGTGCTTTGTGAACTATATGGTGCCAAATGTGCAATTCACATTGCAAAAAGTTCTAACGGGTCTCAAAATGTTTATTAGAGTCTAATAAGTAAATAATAAAAGTATAACAGTTAACCAATGATAGGTTTGTCTGTTATCGTTAAAAGAACTTAACTAAAAAATTTGCACTATACATTAGTTATATAGGTCCTAAAAAGTACCTTGTGAACTATATGGTGCCAAATGTGCAATTCACATTGCAAAAAGTTCTAACGGGTCTCAAAATGTTTATTAGAGTCTAATAAGTAAATAATAAAAGTATAACAGTTAACCAATGAAAGGTTTGTCTGTTATCGTTAAAAGAACTTAACTAAAAAATTTGCACTATACATTAGTTATATAGGCCCTAAAAAGTGCTTTGTGAACTATATGGTGCCAAATGTGCAATTCACATTGCAAAAACTTCTAACGGGTCTCTAAATGTTTATTAGAGTCTAATAAGTAAATAATAAAAGTATAACAGTTAACCAATGAAAGGTTTGTCTGTTATCGTTAAAAGAACTTAACTAAAAAATTTGCACTATACATTAGTTATATAGGTCCTAAAAAGTGCTTTGTGAACTATATCGTGCCAAATGTGCAATTCACATTGCAAAAACTTCTAACGGGTCTCTAAATGTTTATTAGAGTCTAATAAGTAAATAATAAAAGTATAACAGTTAACCAATAAAAGGTTTGTCTGTTATCGTTAAAAGAACTTAACTAAAAAATGTGCACTATACATTAGTTATATAGGTCCTAAAAAGTACCTTGTGAACAATATGGTGCCAAATGTGCAATTCAAATTGCACAAAGTTCTAACTGGTCTCAAAATGTTTATTAGAGTCTAATAAGTAAATAATAAAAGTATAACAGTTAACCAATGAACGGTTTGTCTGTTATCGTTAAAAGAACTTAACTAAAAAATTTGCACTATACATTAGTTATATAGGTCCTGAAAAGTACCTTGTGAACTATATGGTGCCAAATGTGCAATTCACATTGCAAAAACTTCTAACTGGTCTCAAAATGTTTATTAGAGTCTAATAAGTAAATAATAAAAGTATAACAGTTAACCAATGAAAGGTTTGTCTGTTATCGTTAAAAGAACTTAACTAAAAAATTTGCACTATACATTAGTTATATAGGTCCTAAAAAGTACCTTGTGAACTATATGGTGCCAAATGTGCAATTCACATTGCAAAAACTTCTAACTGGTCTCAAAATGTTTATTAGAGTCTAATAAGTAAATAATAAAAGTATAACAGTTAACCAATGAAAGGTTTGTCTGTTATCGTTAAAAGAACTTAACTAAAAAATGTGCACTATACATTAGTTATATAGGTCCTAAAAAGTACCTTGTGAACTATATGGTGCCAAATGTGCAATTCACATTGCAAAAAGTTCTAACGGGTCTCAAATTGTTTATTAGAGTCTAATAAGTAAATAATAAAAGTATAACAGTTAACCAATAAAAGGTTTGTCTGTTATCGTTAACAGAACTTAACTAAAAAATGTGCACTATACATTAGTTATATAGGTCCTAAAAAGTACCTTGTGAACAATATGGTGCCAAATGTGCAATTCAAATTGCACAAAGTTCTAACTGGTCTCAAAATGTTTATTAGAGTCTAATAAGTAAATAATAAAAGTATAACAGTTAACCAATGAAAGGTTTGTCTGTTATCGTTAAAAGAACTTAACTAAAAAATTTGCACTATACATTAGTTATATAGGTCCTAAAAAGTACCTTGTGAACTATATGGTGCCAAATGTGCAATTCACATTGCAAAAAGTTCTAACGGGTCTCAAATTGTTTATTAGAGTCTAATAAGTAAATAATAAAAGTATAACAGTTAACCAATAAAAGGTTTGTCTGTTATCGTTAAAAGAACTTAACTAAAAAATGTGCACTATACATTAGTTATATAGGTCCTAAAAAGTACCTTGTGAACAATATGGTGCCAAATGTGCAATTCAAATTGCACAAAGTTCTAACTGGTCTCAAAATGTTTATTAGAGTCTAATAAGTAAATAATAAAAGTATAACAGTTAACCAATGAAAGGTTTGTCTGTTATCGTTAAAAGAACTTAACTAAAAAATTTGCACTATACATTAGTTATATAGGTCCTGAAAAGTACCTTGTGAACTATATGGTGCCAAATGTGCAATTCACATTGCAAAAAGTTCTAACTGGTCTCAAAATGTTTATTAGAGTCTAATAAGTAAATAATAAAAGTATAACAGTTAACCAATGAAAGGTTTGTCTGTTATCGTTAAAAGAACTTAACTAAAAAATTTGCACTATACATTAGTTATATAGGTCCTAAAAAGTGCTTTGTGAACTATATGGTGCCAAATGTGCAATTCACATTGCAAAAAGTTCTAACGGGTCTCAAAATGTTTATTAGAGTCTAATAAGTAAATAATAAAAGTATAACAGTCAACCAATGATAGGTTTGTCTGTTATCGTTAAAAGAACTTAACTAAAAAATTTGCACTATACATTAGTTATATAGGTCCTAAAAAGTGCTTTGTGAACTATATGGTGCCAAATGTGCAATTCACATTGCAAAAAGTTCTAACGGGTCTCTAAATGTTTATTAGAGTCTAATAAGTAAATAATAAAAGTATAACAGTTAACCAATAAAAGGTTTGTCTGTTATCGTTAAAAGAACTTAACTAAAAAATTTGCACTATACATTAGTTATATAGGTCCTAAAAAGTACCTTGTGAACTATATGGTGCCAAATGTGCAATTCACATTGCAAAAAGTTCTAACGGGTCTCTAAATGTTTATTAGAGTCTAATAAGTAAATAATAAAAGTATAACAGTTAACCAATGAAAGGTTTGTCTGTTATCGTTAAATGAACTTAACTAAAAAATTTGCACTATACATTAGTTATATAGGCCCTAAAAAGTGCTTTGTGAACTATATGGTGCCAAATGTGCAATTCACATTGCAAAAAGTTCTAACGGGTCTCTAAATGTTTATTAGAGTCTAATAAGTAAATAATAAAAGTATAACAGTTAACCAATAAAAGGTTTATCTGTTATCGTTAAAAGAACTTAACTAAAAAATTTGCACTATACATTATTTATATAGGTCCTAAAAAGTGCTTTGTGAACTATATGGTGCCAAATGTGCAATTCACATTGCAAAAAGTTCTAACGGGTCTCTAAATGTTTATTAGAGTCTAATAAGTAAATAATAAAAGTATAACAGTTAACCAATGAAAGGTTTGTCTGTTATCGTTAAAAGAACTTAACTAAAAAATTTGCACTATACATTAGTTATATAGGTCCTAAAAAGTGCTTTGTGAACTATATGGTGCCAAATGTGCAATTCACATTGCAAAAAGTTCTAACGGGTCTCTAAATGTTTATTAGAGTCTAATAAGTAAATAATAAAAGTATAACAGTTAACCAATGAAAGGTTTGTCTGTTATCGTTAAAAGAACTTAACTAAAAAATTTGCACTATACATTAGTTATATAGGTCCTAAAAAGTGCTTTGTGACTATATGGTGCCAAATGTGCATTTCAAATTGCAAAAAGTTCTAACGGGTCTCTAAATGTTTATTAGAGTCTAATAAGTAAATAATAAAAGTATAACAGTTAACCAATGAAAGGTTTGTCTGTTATCGTTAAAAGAACTTAACTAAAAAATTTGCACTATACATTAGTTATATAGGTCCTAAAAAGTGCTTTGTGAACTATATGGTGCCAAATGTGCAATTCACATTGCAAAAAGTTCTAACGGGTCTCTAAATGTTTATTAGAGTCTAATAAGTAAATAATAAAAGTATAACAGTTAACCAATGAAAGGTTTGTCTGTTATCGTTAAAAGAACTTAACTAAAAAATTTGCACTATACATTAGTTATATAGGTCCTAAAAAGTGCTTTGTGAACTATATGGTGCCAAATGTGCAATTCACATTGCAAAAAGTTCTAACGGGTCTCTAAATGTTTATTAGAGTCTAATAAGTAAATAATAAAAGTATAACAGTTAACCAATAAAAGGTTTGTCTGTTATCGTTAAAAGAACTTAACTAAAAAATTTGCACTATACATTAGTTATATAGGTCCTAAAAAGTACCTAGTGAACAATATGGTGCCAAATGTGCAATTCACATTGCAAAAAGTTCTAACGGGTCTCAAAATGTTTATTAGAGTCTAATAAGTAAATAATAAAAGTATAACAGTTAACCAATGAAAGGTTTGTCTGTTATCGTTAAAAGAACTTAACTAAAAAATTTGCACTATACATTAGTTATATAGGTCCTAAAAAGTGCTTTGTGAACTATATGGTGCCAAATGTGCAATTCACATTGCAAAAAGTTCTAACGGGTCTCAAAATGTTTATTAGAGTCTAATAAGTAAATAATAAAAGTATAACAGTTAACCAATGATAGGTTTGTCTGTTATCGTTAAAAGAACTTAACTAAAAAATTTGCACTATACATTAGTTATATAGGTCCTAAAAAGTACCTTGTGAACTATATGGTGCCAAATGTGCAATTCACATTGCAAAAAGTTCTAACGGGTCTCAAAATGTTTATTAGAGTCTAATAAGTAAATAATAAAAGTATAACAGTTAACCAATGAAAGGTTTGTCTGTTATCGTTAAAAGAACTTAACTAAAAAATTTGCACTATACATTAGTTATATAGGCCCTAAAAAGTGCTTTGTGAACTATATGGTGCCAAATGTGCAATTCACATTGCAAAAAGTTCTAACGGGTCTCAAAATGTTTATTAGAGTCTAATAAGTAAATAATAAAAGTATAACAGTTAACCAATGAAAGGTTTGTCTGTTATCGTTAAAAGAACTTAACTAAAAAATTTGCACTATACATTAGTTATATAGGCCCTAAAAAGTGCTTTGTGAACTATATGGTGCCAAATGTGCAATTCACATTGCAAAAAGTTCTAACGGGTCTCAAAATGTTTATTAGAGTCTAATAAGTAAATAATAAAAGTATAACAGTTAACCAATGAAAGGTTTGTCTGTTATCGTTAAAAGAACTTAACTAAAAAATTTGCACTATACATTAGTTATATAGGTCCTAAAAAGTGCTTTGTGAACTATATCGTGCCAAATGTGCAATTCACATTGCAAAAACTTCTAACGGGTCTCTAAATGTTTATTAGAGTCTAATAAGTAAATAATAAAAGTATAACAGTTAACCAATAAAAGGTTTGTCTGTTATCGTTAAAAGAACTTAACTAAAAAATGTGCACTATACATTAGTTATATAGGTCCTAAAAAGTACCTTGTGAACAATATGGTGCCAAATGTGCAATTCAAATTGCACAAAGTTCTAACTGGTCTCAAAATGTTTATTAGAGTCTAATAAGTAAATAATAAAAGTATAACAGTTAACCAATGAAAGGTTTGTCTGTTATCGTTAAAAGAACTTAACTAAAAAATTTGCACTATACATTAGTTATATAGGTCCTGAAAAGTACCTTGTGAACTATATGGTGCCAAATGTGCAATTCACATTGCAAAAACTTCTAACTGGTCTCAAAATGTTTATTAGAGTCTAATAAGTAAATAATAAAAGTATAACAGTTAACCAATGAAAGGTTTGTCTGTTATCGTTAAAAGAACTTAACTAAAAAATTTGCACTATACATTAGTTATATAGGTCCTAAAAAGTACCTTGTGAACTATATGGTGCCAAATGTGCAATTCACATTGCAAAAACTTCTAACTGGTCTCAAAATGTTTATTAGAGTCTAATAAGTAAATAATAAAAGTATAACAGTTAACCAATGAAAGGTTTGTCTGTTATCGTTAAAAGAACTTAACTAAAAAATTTGCACTATACATTAGTTATATAGGTCCTAAAAAGTACCTTGTGAACTATATGGTGCCAAATGTGCAATTCACATTGCAAAAAGTTCTAACGGGTCTCAAATTGTTTATTAGAGTCTAATAAGTAAATAATAAAAGTATAACAGTTAACCAATAAAAGGTTTGTCTGTTATCGTTAACAGAACTTAACTAAAAAATGTGCACTATACATTAGTTATATAGGTCCTAAAAAGTACCTTGTGAACAATATGGTGCCAAATGTGCAATTCAAATTGCACAAAGTTCTAACTGGTCTCAAAATGTTTATTAGAGTCTAATAAGTAAATAATAAAAGTATAACAGTTAACCAATGAAAGGTTTGTCTGTTATCGTTAAAAGAACTTAACTAAAAAATTTGCACTATACATTAGTTATATAGGTCCTGAAAAGTACCTTGTGAACTATATGGTGCCAAATGTGCAATTCACATTGCAAAAAGTTCTAACTGGTCTCAAAATGTTTATTAGAGTCTAATAAGTAAATAATAAAAGTATAACAGTTAACCAATGAAAGGTTTGTCTGTTATCGTTAAAAGAACTTAACTAAAAAATTTGCACTATACATTAGTTATATAGGTCCTAAAAAGTGCTTTGTGAACTATATGGTGCCAAATGTGCAATTCACATTGCAAAAAGTTCTAACGGGTCTCAAAATGTTTATTAGAGTCTAATAAGTAAATAATAAAAGTATAACAGTTAACCAATGGTAGGTTTGTCTGTTATCGTTAAAAGAACTTAACTAAAAAATTTGCACTATACATTAGTTATATAGGTCCTAAAAAGTGCTTTGTGAACTATATGGTGCCAAATGTGCAATTCACATTGCAAAAAGTTCTAACGGGTCTCTAAATGTTTATTAGAGTCTAATAAGTAAATAATAAAAGTATAACAGTTAACCAATGAAAGGTTTGTCTGTTATCGTTAAAAGAACTTAACTAAAAAATTTGCACTATACATTAGTTATATAGGTCCTAAAAAGTGCTTTGTGACTATATGGTGCCAAATGTGCATTTCAAATTGCAAAAAGTTCTAACGGGTCTCTAAATGTTTATTAGAGTCTAATAAGTAAATAATAAAAGTATAACAGTTAACCAATGAAAGGTTTGTCTGTTATCGTTAAAAGAACTTAACTAAAAAATTTGCACTATACATTAGTTATATAGGTCCTAAAAAGTGCTTTGTGAACTATATGGTGCCAAATGTGCAATTCACATTGCAAAAAGTTCTAACGGGTCTCTAAATGTTTATTAGAGTCTAATAAGTAAATAATAAAAGTATAACAGTTAACCAATGAAAGGTTTGTCTGTTATCGTTAAAAGAACTTAACTAAAAAATTTGCACTATACATTAGTTATATAGGTCCTAAAAAGTGCTTTGTGAACTATATGGTGCCAAATGTGCAATTCACATTGCAAAAAGTTCTAACGGGTCTCTAAATGTTTATTAGAGTCTAATAAGTAAATAATAAAAGTATAACAGTTAACCAATAAAAGGTTTGTCTGTTATCGTTAAAAGAACTTAACTAAAAAATTTGCACTATACATTAGTTATATAGGTCCTAAAAAGTACCTAGTGAACAATATGGTGCCAAATGTGCAATTCACATTGCAAAAAGTTCTAACGGGTCTCAAAATGTTTATTAGAGTCTAATAAGTAAATAATAAAAGTATAACAGTTAACCAATGAAAGGTTTGTCTGTTATCGTTAAAAGAACTTAACTAAAAAATTTGCACTATACATTAGTTATATAGGTCCTAAAAAGTGCTTTGTGAACTATATGGTGCCAAATGTGCAATTCACATTGCAAAAAGTTCTAACGGGTCTCAAAATGTTTATTAGAGTCTAATAAGTAAATAATAAAAGTATAACAGTTAACCAATGATAGGTTTGTCTGTTATCGTTAAAAGAACTTAACTAAAAAATTTGCACTATACATTAGTTATATAGGTCCTAAAAAGTACCTTGTGAACTATATGGTGCCAAATGTGCAATTCACATTGCAAAAAGTTCTAACGGGTCTCAAAATGTTTATTAGAGTCTAATAAGTAAATAATAAAAGTATAACAGTTAACCAATGAAAGGTTTGTCTGTTATCGTTAAAAGAACTTAACTAAAAAATTTGCACTATACATTAGTTATATAGGCCCTAAAAAGTGCTTTGTGAACTATATGGTGCCAAATGTGCAATTCACATTGCAAAAAGTTCTAACGGGTCTCAAAATGTTTATTAGAGTCTAATAAGTAAATAATAAAAGTATAACAGTTAACCAATGAAAGGTTTGTCTGTTATCGTTAAAAGAACTTAACTAAAAAATTTGCACTATACATTAGTTATATAGGCCCTAAAAAGTGCTTTGTGAACTATATGGTGCCAAATGTGCAATTCACATTGCAAAAAGTTCTAACGGGTCTCAAAATGTTTATTAGAGTCTAATAAGTAAATAATAAAAGTATAACAGTTAACCAATGAAAGGTTTGTCTGTTATCGTTAAAAGAACTTAACTAAAAAATTTGCACTATACATTAGTTATATAGGTCCTAAAAAGTGCTTTGTGAACTATATCGTGCCAAATGTGCAATTCACATTGCAAAAACTTCTAACGGGTCTCTAAATGTTTATTAGAGTCTAATAAGTAAATAATAAAAGTATAACAGTTAACCAATAAAAGGTTTGTCTGTTATCGTTAAAAGAACTTAACTAAAAAATGTGCACTATACATTAGTTATATAGGTCCTAAAAAGTACCTTGTGAACAATATGGTGCCAAATGTGCAATTCAAATTGCACAAAGTTCTAACTGGTCTCAAAATGTTTATTAGAGTCTAATAAGTAAATAATAAAAGTATAACAGTTAACCAATGAAAGGTTTGTCTGTTATCGTTAAAAGAACTTAACTAAAAAATTTGCACTATACATTAGTTATATAGGTCCTGAAAAGTACCTTGTGAACTATATGGTGCCAAATGTGCAATTCACATTGCAAAAACTTCTAACTGGTCTCAAAATGTTTATTAGAGTCTAATAAGTAAATAATAAAAGTATAACAGTTAACCAATGAAAGGTTTGTCTGTTATCGTTAAAAGAACTTAACTAAAAAATTTGCACTATACATTAGTTATATAGGTCCTAAAAAGTACCTTGTGAACTATATGGTGCCAAATGTGCAATTCACATTGCAAAAACTTCTAACTGGTCTCAAAATGTTTATTAGAGTCTAATAAGTAAATAATAAAAGTATAACAGTTAACCAATGAAAGGTTTGTCTGTTATCGTTAAAAGAACTTAACTAAAAAATTTGCACTATACATTAGTTATATAGGTCCTAAAAAGTACCTTGTGAACTATATGGTGCCAAATGTGCAATTCACATTGCAAAAAGTTCTAACGGGTCTCAAATTGTTTATTAGAGTCTAATAAGTAAATAATAAAAGTATAACAGTTAACCAATAAAAGGTTTGTCTGTTATCGTTAACAGAACTTAACTAAAAAATGTGCACTATACATTAGTTATATAGGTCCTAAAAAGTACCTTGTGAACAATATGGTGCCAAATGTGCAATTCAAATTGCACAAAGTTCTAACTGGTCTCAAAATGTTTATTAGAGTCTAATAAGTAAATAATAAAAGTATAACAGTTAACCAATGAAAGGTTTGTCTGTTATCGTTAAAAGAACTTAACTAAAAAATTTGCACTATACATTAGTTATATAGGTCCTGAAAAGTACCTTGTGAACTATATGGTGCCAAATGTGCAATTCACATTGCAAAAAGTTCTAACTGGTCTCAAAATGTTTATTAGAGTCTAATAAGTAAATAATAAAAGTATAACAGTTAACCAATGAAAGGTTTGTCTGTTATCGTTAAAAGAACTTAACTAAAAAATTTGCACTATACATTAGTTATATAGGTCCTAAAAAGTGCTTTGTGAACTATATGGTGCCAAATGTGCAATTCACATTGCAAAAAGTTCTAACGGGTCTCAAAATGTTTATTAGAGTCTAATAAGTAAATAATAAAAGTATAACAGTTAACCAATGGTAGGTTTGTCTGTTATCGTTAAAAGAACTTAACTAAAAAATTTGCACTATACATTAGTTATATAGGTCCTAAAAAGTGCTTTGTGAACTATATGGTGCCAAATGTGCAATTCACATTGCAAAAAGTTCTAACGGGTCTCTAAATGTTTATTAGAGTCTAATAAGTAAATAATAAAAGTATAACAGTTAACCAATAAAAGGTTTGTCTGTTATCGTTAAAAGAACTTAACTAAAAAATTTGCACTATACATTAGTTATATAGGTCCTAAAAAGTACCTTGTGAACTATATGGTGCCAAATGTGCAATTCACATTGCAAAAAGTTCTAACGGGTCTCAAAATGTTTATTAGAGTCTAATAAGTAAATAATAAAAGTATAACAGTTAACCAATGAAAGGTTTGTCTGTTATCGTTAAAAGAACTTAACTAAAAAATTTGCACTATACATTAGTTATATAGGCCCTAAAAAGTGCTTTGTGAACTATATGGTGCCAAATGTGCAATTCACATTGCAAAAAGTTCTAACGGGTCTCTAAATGTTTATTAGAGTCTAATAAGTAAATAATAAAAGTATAACAGTTAACCAATGAAAGGTTTGTCTGTTATCGTTAAAAGAACTTAACTAAAAAATTTGCACTATACATTATTTATATAGGTCCTAAAAAGTGCTTTGTGAAGTATATGGTGCCAAATGTGCAATTCACATTGCAAAAAGTTCTAACGGGTCTCTAAATGTTTATTAGAGTCTAATAAGTAAATAATAAAAGTATAACAGTTAACCAATGAAAGGTTTGTCTGTTATCGTTAAAAGAACTTAACTAAAAAATTTGCACTATACATTAGTTATATAGGTCCTAAAAAGTGCTTTGTGAACTATATGGTGCCAAATGTGCAATTCACATTGCAAAAAGTTCTAACGGGTCTCTAAATGTTTATTAGAGTCTAATAAGTAAATAATAAAAGTATAACAGTTAACCAATGAAAGGTTTGTCTGTTATCGTTAAAAGAACTTAACTAAAAAATTTGCACTATACATTAGTTATATAGGTCCTAAAAAGTGCTTTGTGAACTATATGGTGCCAAATGTGCATTTCAAATTGCAAAAAGTTCTAACGGGTCTCTAAATGTTTATTAGAGTCTAATAAGTAAATAATAAAAGTATAACAGTTAACCAATGAAAGGTTTGTCTGTTATCGTTAAAAGAACTTAACTAAAAAATTTGCACTATACATTAGTTATATAGGTCCTAAAAAGTGCTTTGTGAACTATATGGTGCCAAATGTGCAATTCACATTGCAAAAAGTTCTAACGGGTCTCTAAATGTTTATTAGAGTCTAATAAGTAAATAATAAAAGTATAACAGTTAACCAATGAAAGGTTTGTCTGTTATCGTTAAAAGAACTTAACTAAAAAATTTGCACTATACATTAGTTATATAGGTCCTAAAAAGTGCTTTGTGAACTATATGGTGCCAAATGTGCAATTCACATTGCAAAAAGTTCTAACGGGTCTCTAAATGTTTATTAGAGTCTAATAAGTAAATAATAAAAGTATAACAGTTAACCAATAAAAGGTTTGTCTGTTATCGTTAAAAGAACTTAACTAAAAAATTTGCACTATACATTAGTTATATAGGTCCTAAAAAGTACCTAGTGAACAATATGGTGCCAAATGTGCAATTCACATTGCAAAAAGTTCTAACGGGTCTCAAAATGTTTATTAGAGTCTAATAAGTAAATAATAAAAGTATAACAGTTAACCAATAAAAGGTTTGTCTGTTATCGTTAAAAGAACTTAACTAAAAAATTTGCACTATACATTAGTTATATAGGTCCTAAAAAGTACCTAGTGAACAATATGGTGCCAAATGTGCAATTCACATTGCAAAAAGTTCTAACGGGTCTCAAAATGTTTATTAGAGTCTAATAAGTAAATAATAAAAGTATAACAGTTAACCAATGAAAGGTTTGTCTGTTATCGTTAAAAGAACTTAACTAAAAAATTTGCACTATACATTAGTTATATAGGTCCTAAAAAGTACCTTGTGAACTATATGGTGCCAAATGTGCAATTCACATTGCAAAAAGTTCTAACGGGTCTCAAAATGTTTATTAGAGTCTAATAAGTAAATAATAAAAGTATAACAGTTAACCAATGAAAGGTTTGTCTGTTATCGTTAAAAGAACTTAACTAAAAAATTTGCACTATACATTAGTTATATAGGCCCTAAAAAGTGCTTTGTGAACTATATGGTGCCAAATGTGCAATTCACATTGCAAAAAGTTCTAACGGGTCTCAAAATGTTTATTAGAGTCTAATAAGTAAATAATAAAAGTATAACAGTTAACCAATGAAAGGTTTGTCTGTTATCGTTAAAAGAACTTAACTAAAAAATTTGCACTATACATTAGTTATATAGGCCCTAAAAAGTGCTTTGTGAACTATATGGTGCCAAATGTGCAATTCACATTGCAAAAAGTTCTAACGGGTCTCAAAATGTTTATTAGAGTCTAATAAGTAAATAATAAAAGTATAACAGTTAACCAATGAAAGGTTTGTCTGTTATCGTTAAAAGAACTTAACTAAAAAATTTGCACTATACATTAGTTATATAGGTCCTAAAAAGTGCTTTGTGAACTATATCGTGCCAAATGTGCAATTCACATTGCAAAAACTTCTAACGGGTCTCTAAATGTTTATTAGAGTCTAATAAGTAAATAATAAAAGTATAACAGTTAACCAATAAAAGCTTTGTCTGTTATCGTTAAAAGAACTTAACTAAAAAATGTGCACTATACATTAGTTATATAGGTCCTAAAAAGTACCTTGTGAACAATATGGTGCCAAATGTGCAATTCAAATTGCACAAAGTTCTAACTGGTCTCTAAATGTTTATTAGAGTCTAATAAGTAAATAATAAAAGTATAACAGTTAACCAATGAAAGGTTTGTCTGTTATCGTTAAAAGAACTTAACTAAAAAATTTGCACTATACATTAGTTATATAGGTCCTGAAAAGTACCTTGTGAACTATATGGTGCCAAATGTGCAATTCACATTGCAAAAAGTTCTAACTGGTCTCAAAATGTTTATTAGAGTCTAATAAGTAAATAATAAAAGTATAACAGTTAACCAATAAAAGCTTTGTCTGTTATCGTTAAAAGAACTTAACTAAAAAATTTGCACTATACATTAGTTATATAGGTCCTAAAAAGTACCTTGTGAACAATATGGTGCCAAATGTGCAATTCACATTGCAAAAACTTCTAACTGGTCTCAAAATGTTTATTAGAATCTAATAAGTAAATAATAAAAGTATAACAGTTAACCAATGAAAGGTTTGTCTGTTATCGTTAAAAGAACTTAACTAAAAAATTTGCACTATACATTAGTTATATAGGCCCTAAAAAGTGCTTTGTGAACTATATGGTGCCAAATGTGCAATTCACATTGCAAAAAGTTCTAACGGGTCTCAAAATGTTTATTAGAGTCTAATAAGTAAATAATAAAAGTATAACAGTTAACCAATGAAAGGTTTGTCTGTTATCGTTAAAAGAACTTAACTAAAAAATTTGCACTATACATTAGTTATATAGGCCCTAAAAAGTGCTTTGTGAACTATATGGTGCCAAATGTGCAATTCACATTGCAAAAAGTTCTAACGGGTCTCAAAATGTTTATTAGAGTCTAATAAGTAAATAATAAAAGTATAACAGTTAACCAATGAAAGGTTTGTCTGTTATCGTTAAAAGAACTTAACTAAAAAATTTGCACTATACATTAGTTATATAGGTCCTAAAAAGTGCTTTGTGAACTATATCGTGCCAAATGTGCAATTCACATTGCAAAAACTTCTAACGGGTCTCTAAATGTTTATTAGAGTCTAATAAGTAAATAATAAAAGTATAACAGTTAACCAATAAAAGCTTTGTCTGTTATCGTTAAAAGAACTTAACTAAAAAATGTGCACTATACATTAGTTATATAGGTCCTAAAAAGTACCTTGTGAACAATATGGTGCCAAATGTGCAATTCAAATTGCACAAAGTTCTAACTGGTCTCTAAATGTTTATTAGAGTCTAATAAGTAAATAATAAAAGTATAACAGTTAACCAATGAAAGGTTTGTCTGTTATCGTTAAAAGAACTTAACTAAAAAATTTGCACTATACATTAGTTATATAGGTCCTGAAAAGTACCTTGTGAACTATATGGTGCCAAATGTGCAATTCACATTGCAAAAAGTTCTAACTGGTCTCAAAATGTTTATTAGAGTCTAATAAGTAAATAATAAAAGTATAACAGTTAACCAATAAAAGCTTTGTCTGTTATCGTTAAAAGAACTTAACTAAAAAATTTGCACTATACATTAGTTATATAGGTCCTAAAAAGTACCTTGTGAACAATATGGTGCCAAATGTGCAATTCACATTGCAAAAACTTCTAACTGGTCTCAAAATGTTTATTAGAATCTAATAAGTAAATAATAAAAGTATAACAGTTAACCAATGAAAGGTTTGTCTGTTATCGTTAAAAGAACTTAACTAAAAAATTTGCACTATACATTAGTTATATAGGTCCTAAAAAGTACCTTGTGAACTATATGGTGCCAAATGTGCAATTCACATTGCAAAAAGTTCTAACGGGTCTCAAATTGTTTATTAGAGTCTAATAAGTAAATAATAAAAGTATAACAGTTAACCAATAAAAGCTTTGTCTGTTATCGTTAAAAGAACTTAACTAAAAAATGTGCACTATACATTAGTTATATAGGTCCTAAAAAGTACCTTGTGAACAATATGGTGCCAAATGTGCAGTTCAAATTGCACAAAGTTCTAACTGTTCTCAAAATGTTTATTAGAGTCTAATAAGTAAATAATAAAAGTATAACAGTTAACCAATGAAAGGTTTGTCTGTTATCGTTAAAAGAACTTAACTAAAAAATTTGCACTATACATTAGTTATATAGGTCCTGAAAAGTACCTTGTGAACTATATGGTGCCAAATGTGCAATTCACATTGCAAAAAGTTCTAACGGGTCTCAAAATGTTTATTAGAGTCTAATAAGTAAATAATAAAAGTATAACAGTTAACCAATAAAAGCTTTGTCTGTTATCGTTAAAAGAACTTAACTAAAAAATTTGCACTATACATTAGTTATATAGGTCCTAAAAAGTACCTTGTGAACAATATGGTGCCAAATGTGCAATTCACATTGCAAAAACTTCTAACTGGTCTCAAAATGTTTATTAGAGTCTAATAAGTAAATAATAAAAGTATAACAGTTAACCAATGAAAGGTTTGTCTGTTATCGTTAAAAGAACTTAACTAAAAAATTTGCACTATACATTAGTTATATAGGTCCTAAAAAGTACCTTGTGAACTATATGGTGCCAAATGTGCAATTCACATTGCAAAAAGTTCTAACGGGTCTCAAAATGTTTATTAGAGTCTAATAAGTAAATAATAAAAGTATAACAGTTAACCAATAAAAGCTTTGTCTGTTATCGTTAAAAGAACTTAACTAAAAAATTTGCACTATACATTAGTTATATAGGTCCTAAAAAGTGCCTTGTGACCTATATGGTGCCAAATGTGCAATTCACATTGCAAAAAGTTCTAACGGGTCTTAAAATGTTTATTAGAGTCTAATAAGTAAATAATAAAAGTATAACAGTTAAACAATGAAAGGTTTGTCTGTTATTGTTAAAAGAACTTAACTAAAAAATTTGCACTATACATTAGTTACATAGGTCCTAAAAAGTAACTTGTAAACTATATGGTGCCAAATGTGCAATTCACATTGCAAAAAGTTCTAACTGGTCTCAAAATTTTTATTAGAGTCTAATAAGTAAATAATTAAAGTATAACAGTTAACCAATGAAAGGTTTGTCTGTTATCGTTAAAAGAACTTAACTAAAAAATTTGCTCTATACATTAGTTATATAGGTCCTAAAAAGTGCTTTGTGAACTATATGGTGCCAAATGTGCAATTCACATTGCAAAAAGTTCTAACGGGTCTCTAAATGTTTATTAGAGTCTAATAAGTAAATAATAAAAGTATAACAGTTAACCAATAAAAGGTTTGTCTGTTATCGTTAAAAGAACTTAACTAAAAAATTTGCACTATACATTAGTTATATAGGTCCTAAAAAGTACCTTGTGAACTATATGGTGCCAAATGTGCAATTCACATTGCAAAAAGTTCTAACGGGTCTCAAAATGTTTATTAGAGTCTAATAAGTAAATAATAAAAGTATAACAGTTAACCAATGATAGATTTGTCTGTTATCGTTAAAAGAACTTAACTAAAAAATTTGCACTATACATTAGTTATATAGGTCCTAAAAAGTGCTTTGTGAACTATATGGTGCCAAATGTGCAATTCACATTGCAAAAAGTTCTAACGGGTCTCTAAATGTTTATTAGAGTCTAATAAGTAAATAATAAAAGTATAACAGTTAACCAATGAACGGTTTGTCTGTTATCGTTAAAAGAACTTAACTAAAAAATTTGCACTATACATTAGTTATATAGGTCCTAAAAAGTGCTTTGTGAACTATATGGTGCCAAATGTGCAATTCACAATGCAAAAAGTTCTAACTGGTCTCAAAATGTTTATTAGAGTCTAATAAGTAAATAATAAAAGTATAACAGTTAACCAATGAAAGGTTTGTCTGTTATCGTTAAAAGAACTTAACTAAAAAATTTGCACTATACATTAGTTACATAGGTCCTAAAAAGTACCTTGTGAACAATATGGTGCCAAATGTGCAATTCACATTGCAAAAAGTTCTAACTGGTCTCAAAATGTTTATTAGAGTCTAATAAGTAAATAATAAAAGTATATCAGTTAACCAATGAAAGGTTTGTCTGTTATCGTTAAAAGAACTTAACTAAAAAATTTGCACTATACATTAGTTATATAGGTCCTAAAAAGTGCTTTGTGAACTATATGGTGCCAAATGTGCAATTCAAATTGCACAAAGTTCTAACTGGTCTCTAAATGTTTATTAGAGTCTAATAAGTAAATAATAAAAGTATAACAGTTAACCAATGAAAGGTTTGTCTGTTATCGTTAAAAGAACTTAACTAAAAAATTTGCACTATACATTAGTTATATAGGTCCTGAAAAGTACCTTGTGAACTATATGGTGCCAAATGTGCAATTCACATTGCAAAAAGTTCTAACTGGTCTCAAAATGTTTATTAGAGTCTAATAAGTAAATAATAAAAGTATAACAGTTAACCAATAAAAGCTTTGTCTGTTATCGTTAAAAGAACTTAACTAAAAAATTTGCACTATACATTAGTTATATAGGTCCTAAAAAGTACCTTGTGAACAATATGGTGCCAAATGTGCAATTCACATTGCAAAAACTTCTAACTGGTCTCAAAATGTTTATTAGAATCTAATAAGTAAATAATAAAAGTATAACAGTTAACCAATGAAAGGTTTGTCTGTTATCGTTAAAAGAACTTAACTAAAAAATTTGCACTATACATTAGTTATATAGGTCCTAAAAAGTACCTTGTGAACTATATGGTGCCAAATGTGCAATTCACATTGCAAAAAGTTCTAACGGGTCTCAAATTGTTTATTAGAGTCTAATAAGTAAATAATAAAAGTATAACAGTTAACCAATAAAAGCTTTGTCTGTTATCGTTAAAAGAACTTAACTAAAAAATGTGCACTATACATTAGTTATATAGGTCCTAAAAAGTACCTTGTGAACAATATGGTGCCAAATGTGCAGTTCAAATTGCACAAAGTTCTAACTGTTCTCAAAATGTTTATTAGAGTCTAATAAGTAAATAATAAAAGTATAACAGTTAACCAATGAAAGGTTTGTCTGTTATCGTTAAAAGAACTTAACTAAAAAATTTGCACTATACATTAGTTATATAGGTCCTGAAAAGTACCTTGTGAACTATATGGTGCCAAATGTGCAATTCACATTGCAAAAAGTTCTAACGGGTCTCAAAATGTTTATTAGAGTCTAATAAGTAAATAATAAAAGTATAACAGTTAACCAATAAAAGCTTTGTCTGTTATCGTTAAAAGAACTTAACTAAAAAATTTGCACTATACATTAGTTATATAGGTCCTAAAAAGTACCTTGTGAACAATATGGTGCCAAATGTGCAATTCACATTGCAAAAACTTCTAACTGGTCTCAAAATGTTTATTAGAGTCTAATAAGTAAATAATAAAAGTATAACAGTTAACCAATGAAAGGTTTGTCTGTTATCGTTAAAAGAACTTAACTAAAAAATTTGCACTATACATTAGTTATATAGGTCCTAAAAAGTACCTTGTGAACTATATGGTGCCAAATGTGCAATTCACATTGCAAAAAGTTCTAACGGGTCTCAAAATGTTTATTAGAGTCTAATAAGTAAATAATAAAAGTATAACAGTTAACCAATAAAAGCTTTGTCTGTTATCGTTAAAAGAACTTAACTAAAAAATTTGCACTATACATTAGTTATATAGGTCCTAAAAAGTGCCTTGTGACCTATATGGTGCCAAATGTGCAATTCACATTGCAAAAAGTTCTAACGGGTCTTAAAATGTTTATTAGAGTCTAATAAGTAAATAATAAAAGTATAACAGTTAAACAATGAAAGGTTTGTCTGTTATTGTTAAAAGAACTTAACTAAAAAATTTGCACTATACATTAGTTACATAGGTCCTAAAAAGTAACTTGTAAACTATATGGTGCCAAATGTGCAATTCACATTGCAAAAAGTTCTAACTGGTCTCAAAATTTTTATTAGAGTCTAATAAGTAAATAATTAAAGTATAACAGTTAACCAATGAAAGGTTTGTCTGTTATCGTTAAAAGAACTTAACTAAAAAATTTGCTCTATACATTAGTTATATAGGTCCTAAAAAGTGCTTTGTGAACTATATGGTGCCAAATGTGCAATTCACATTGCAAAAAGTTCTAACGGGTCTCTAAATGTTTATTAGAGTCTAATAAGTAAATAATAAAAGTATAACAGTTAACCAATAAAAGGTTTGTCTGTTATCGTTAAAAGAACTTAACTAAAAAATTTGCACTATACATTAGTTATATAGGTCCTAAAAAGTACCTTGTGAACTATATGGTGCCAAATGTGCAATTCACATTGCAAAAAGTTCTAACGGGTCTCAAAATGTTTATTAGAGTCTAATAAGTAAATAATAAAAGTATAACAGTTAACCAATGATAGATTTGTCTGTTATCGTTAAAAGAACTTAACTAAAAAATTTGCACTATACATTAGTTATATAGGTCCTAAAAAGTGCTTTGTGAACTATATGGTGCCAAATGTGCAATTCACATTGCAAAAAGTTCTAACGGGTCTCTAAATGTTTATTAGAGTCTAATAAGTAAATAATAAAAGTATAACAGTTAACCAATGAACGGTTTGTCTGTTATCGTTAAAAGAACTTAACTAAAAAATTTGCACTATACATTAGTTATATAGGTCCTAAAAAGTGCTTTGTGAACTATATGGTGCCAAATGTGCAATTCACAATGCAAAAAGTTCTAACTGGTCTCAAAATGTTTATTAGAGTCTAATAAGTAAATAATAAAAGTATAACAGTTAACCAATGAAAGGTTTGTCTGTTATCGTTAAAAGAACTTAACTAAAAAATTTGCACTATACATTAGTTACATAGGTCCTAAAAAGTACCTTGTGAACAATATGGTGCCAAATGTGCAATTCACATTGCAAAAAGTTCTAACTGGTCTCAAAATGTTTATTAGAGTCTAATAAGTAAATAATAAAAGTATATCAGTTAACCAATGAAAGGTTTGTCTGTTATCGTTAAAAGAACTTAACTAAAAAATTTGCACTATACATTAGTTATATAGGTCCTAAAAAGTGCTTTGTGAACTATATGGTGCCAAATGTGCAATTCACATTGCAAAAAGTTCTAACGGGTCTCTAAATGTTTATTAGAGTCTAATAAGTAAATAATAAAAGTATAACAGTTAACCAATGAAAGGTTTGTCTGTTATCGTTAAAAGAACTTAACTAAAAAATTTGCACTATACATTAGTTATATAGGTCCTAAAAAGTGCTTTGTGAACTATATGGTGCCAAATGTGCAATTCACATTGCAAAAAGTTCTAACGGGTCTCTAAATGTTTATTAGAGTCTAATAAGTAAATAATAAAAGTATAACAGTTAACCAATGAAAGGTTTGTCTGTTATCGTTAAAAGAACTTAACTAAAAAATTTGCACTATACATTAGTTATATAGGTCCTAAAAAGTGCTTTGTGAACTATATGGTGCCAAATGTGCAATTCACATTGCAAAAAGTTCTAACGGGTCTCAAAATGTTTATTAGAGTCTAATAAGTAAATAATAAAAGTATAACAGTTAACCAATGAAAGGTTTGTCTGTTATCGTTAAAAGAACTTAACTAAAAAATTTGCACTATACATTAGTTATATAGGTCCTAAAAAGTACCTTGTGAACTATATGGTGCCAAATGTGCAATTCACATTGCAAAAAGTTCTAACGGGTCTCTAAATGTTTATTAGAGTCTAATAAGTAAATAATAAAAGTATAACAGTTAACCAATGAAAGGTTTGTCTGTTATCGTTAAAAGAACTTAACTAAAAAATTTGCACTATACATTAGTTATATAGGTCCTAAAAAGTGCTTTGTGAACTATATGGTGCCAAATGTGCAATTCACATTGCAAAAAGTTCTAACGGGTCTCTAAATGTTTATTAGAGTCTAATAAGTAAATAATAAAAGTATAACAGTTAACCAATAAAAGCTTTGTCTGTTATCGTTTAAAGAACTTAACTAAAAAATTTGCACTATACATTAGTTATATAGGTCCTGAAAAGTACCTTGTGAACTATATGGTGCCAAATGTGCAATTCACATTGCAAAAAGTTCTAACGGGTCTCTAAATGTTTATTAGAGTCTAATAAGTAAATAATAAAAGTATAACAGTTAACCAATGAAAGGTTTGTCTGTTATCGTTAAAAGAACTTAACTAAAAAATTTGCACTATACATTAGTTATATAGGTCCTAAAAAGTGCTTTGTGAACTATATGGTGCCAAATGTGCATTTCAAATTGCAAAAAGTTCTAACAGGTCTCTTAATGTTTATTAGAGTCTAATAAGTAAATAATAAAAGTATAACAGTTAACCAATGAACGGTTTGTCTGTTATCGTTAAAAGAACTTAACTAAAAAATTTGCACTATACATTAGTTATATAGGTCCTAAAAAGTGCTTTGTGAACTATATGGTGCCAAATGTGCAATTCACATTGCAAAAAGTTCTAACTGGTCTCAAAATGTTTATTAGAGTCTAATAAGTAAATAATAAAAGTATAACAGTTAACCAATAAAAGCTTTGTCTGTTATCGTTAAAAGAACTTAACTAAAAAATTTGCACTATACATTAGTTAAATAGGTCCTAAAAAGTACCTTGTGAACAATATGGTGCCAAATGTGCAATTCACATTGCAAAAACTTCTAACTGGTCTCAAAATGTTTATTAGAGTCTAATAAGTAAATAATAAAAGTATAACAGTTAACCAATGAAAGGTTTGTCTGTTATCGTTAAAAGAACTTAACTAAAAAATTTGCACTATACATTAGTTATATAGGTCCTAAAAAGTACCTTGTGAACTATATGGTGCCAAATGTGCAATTCACATTGCAAAAAGTTCTAACGGGTCTCAAATTGTTTATTAGAGTCTAATAAGTAAATAATAAAAGTATAACAGTTAACCAATAAAAGGTTTGTCTGTTATCGTTAAAAGAACTTAACTAAAAAATGTGCACTATACATTAGTTATATAGGTCCTAAAAAGTACCTTGTGAACAATATGGTGCCAAATGTGCAATTCAAATTGCACAAAGTTCTAACTGGTCTCAAAATGTTTATTAGAGTCTAATAAGTAAATAATAAAAGTATAACAGTTAACCAATGAAAGGTTTGTCTGTTATCGTTAAAAGAACTTAACTAAAAAATGTGCACTATACATTAGTTATATAGGTCCTAAAAAGTACCTTGTGAACAATATGGTGCCAAATGTGCAATTCAAATTGCACAAAGTTCTAACTGGTCTCAAAATGTTTATTAGAGTCTAATAAGTAAATAATAAAAGTATAACAGTTAACCAATGAACGGTTTGTCTGTTATCGTTAAAAGAACTTAACTAAAAAATTTGCACTATACATTAGTTATATAGGTCCTAAAAAGTGCTTTGTGAACAATATGGTGCCAAATGTGCAATTCACATTGCAAAAAGTTCTAACTGGTCTCAAAATGTTTATTAGAGTCTAATAAGTAAATAATAAAAGTATAACAGTTAACCAATAAAAGCTTTGTCTGTTATCGTTAAAAGAACTTAACTAAAAAATTTGCACTATACATTAGTTAAATAGGTCCTAAAAAGTACCTTGTGAACAATATGGTGCCAAATGTGCAATTCACATTGCAAAAACTTCTAACTGGTCTCAAAATGTTTATTAGAGTCTAATAAGTAAATAATAAAAGTATAACAGTTAACCAATGAAAGGTTTGTCTGTTATCGTTAAAAGAACTTAACTAAAAAATTTGCACTATACATTAGTTATATAGGTCCTAAAAAGTACCTTGTGAACTATATGGTGCCAAATGTGCAATTCACATTGCAAAAAGTTCTAACGGGTCTCAAATTGTTTATTAGAGTCTAATAAGTAAATAATAAAAGTATAACAGTTAACCAATAAAAGGTTTGTCTGTTATCGTTAAAAGAACTTAACTAAAAAATGTGCACTATACATTAGTTATATAGGTCCTAAAAAGTACCTTGTGAACAATATGGTGCCAAATGTGCAATTCAAATTGCACAAAGTTCTAACTGGTCTCAAAATGTTTATTAGAGTCTAATAAGTAAATAATAAAAGTATAACAGTTAACCAATGAAAGGTTTGTCTGTTATCGTTAAAAGAACTTAACTAAAAAATTTGCACTATACATTAGTTATATAGGTCCTAAAAAGTGCTTTGTGAACTATATGGTGCCAAATGTGCAATTCACATTGCAAAAAGTTCTAACGGGTCTCAAAATGTTTATTAGAGTCTAATAAGTAAATAATAAAAGTATAACAGTTAACCAATGAAAGGTTTGTCTGTTATCGTTAAAAGAACTTAACTAAAAAATTTGCACTATACATTAGTTATATAGGTCCTAAAAAGTGCTTTGTGAACTATATGGTGCCAAATGTGCAATTCACATTGCAAAAAGTTCTAACGGGTCTCTAAATGTTTATTAGAGTCTAATAAGTAAATAATAAAAGTATAACAGTTAACCAATGAACGGTTTGTCTGTTATCGTTAAAAGAACTTAACTAAAAAATTTGCACTATACATTAGTTATATAGGTCCTAAAAAGTGCTTTGTGAACTATATGGTGCCAAATGTGCAATTCACAATGCAAAAAGTTCTAACTGGTCTCAAAATGTTTATTAGAGTCTAATAAGTAAATAATAAAAGTATAACAGTTAACCAATGAAAGGTTTGTCTGTTATCGTTAAAAGAACTTAACTAAAAAATTTGCACTATACATTAGTTACATAGGTCCTAAAAAGTACCTTGTGAACAATATGGTGCCAAATGTGCAATTCACATTGCAAAAAGTTCTAACTGGTCTCAAAATGTTTATTAGAGTCTAATAAGTAAATAATAAAAGTATATCAGTTAACCAATGAAAGGTTTGTCTGTTATCGTTAAAAGAACTTAACTAAAAAATTTGCACTATACATTAGTTATATAGGTCCTAAAAAGTGCTTTGTGAACTATATGGTGCCAAATGTGCAATTCACATTGCAAAAAGTTCTAACGGGTCTCTAAATGTTTATTAGAGTCTAATAAGTAAATAATAAAAGTATAACAGTTAACCAATGAAAGGTTTGTCTGTTATCGTTAAAAGAACTTAACTAAAAAATTTGCACTATACATTAGTTATATAGGTCCTAAAAAGTGCTTTGTGAACTATATGGTGCCAAATGTGCAATTCACATTGCAAAAAGTTCTAACGGGTCTCAAAATGTTTATTAGAGTCTAATAAGTAAATAATAAAAGTATAACAGTTAACCAATGAAAGGTTTGTCTGTTATCGTTAAAAGAACTTAACTAAAAAATTTGCACTATACATTAGTTATATAGGTCCTAAAAAGTACCTTGTGAACTATATGGTGCCAAATGTGCAATTCACATTGCAAAAAGTTCTAACGGGTCTCTAAATGTTTATTAGAGTCTAATAAGTAAATAATAAAAGTATAACAGTTAACCAATGAAAGGTTTGTCTGTTATCGTTAAAAGAACTTAACTAAAAAATTTGCACTATACATTAGTTATATAGGTCCTAAAAAGTGCTTTGTGAACTATATGGTGCCAAATGTGCAATTCACATTGCAAAAAGTTCTAACGGGTCTCTAAATGTTTATTAGAGTCTAATAAGTAAATAATAAAAGTATAACAGTTAACCAATAAAAGCTTTGTCTGTTATCGTTTAAAGAACTTAACTAAAAAATTTGCACTATACATTAGTTATATAGGTCCTGAAAAGTACCTTGTGAACTATATGGTGCCAAATGTGCAATTCACATTGCAAAAAGTTCTAACGGGTCTCTAAATGTTTATTAGAGTCTAATAAGTAAATAATAAAAGTATAACAGTTAACCAATGAAAGGTTTGTCTGTTATCGTTAAAAGAACTTAACTAAAAAATTTGCACTATACATTAGTTATATAGGTCCTAAAAAGTGCTTTGTGAACTATATGGTGCCAAATGTGCATTTCAAATTGCAAAAAGTTCTAACAGGTCTCTTAATGTTTATTAGAGTCTAATAAGTAAATAATAAAAGTATAACAGTTAACCAATGAACGGTTTGTCTGTTATCGTTAAAAGAACTTAACTAAAAAATTTGCACTATACATTAGTTATATAGGTCCTAAAAAGTGCTTTGTGAACTATATGGTGCCAAATGTGCAATTCACATTGCAAAAAGTTCTAACTGGTCTCAAAATGTTTATTAGAGTCTAATAAGTAAATAATAAAAGTATAACAGTTAACCAATAAAAGCTTTGTCTGTTATCGTTAAAAGAACTTAACTAAAAAATTTGCACTATACATTAGTTAAATAGGTCCTAAAAAGTACCTTGTGAACAATATGGTGCCAAATGTGCAATTCACATTGCAAAAACTTCTAACTGGTCTCAAAATGTTTATTAGAGTCTAATAAGTAAATAATAAAAGTATAACAGTTAACCAATGAAAGGTTTGTCTGTTATCGTTAAAAGAACTTAACTAAAAAATTTGCACTATACATTAGTTATATAGGTCCTAAAAAGTACCTTGTGAACTATATGGTGCCAAATGTGCAATTCACATTGCAAAAAGTTCTAACGGGTCTCAAATTGTTTATTAGAGTCTAATAAGTAAATAATAAAAGTATAACAGTTAACCAATAAAAGGTTTGTCTGTTATCGTTAAAAGAACTTAACTAAAAAATGTGCACTATACATTAGTTATATAGGTCCTAAAAAGTACCTTGTGAACAATATGGTGCCAAATGTGCAATTCAAATTGCACAAAGTTCTAACTGGTCTCAAAATGTTTATTAGAGTCTAATAAGTAAATAATAAAAGTATAACAGTTAACCAATGAAAGGTTTGTCTGTTATCGTTAAAAGAACTTAACTAAAAAATGTGCACTATACATTAGTTATATAGGTCCTAAAAAGTACCTTGTGAACAATATGGTGCCAAATGTGCAATTCAAATTGCACAAAGTTCTAACTGGTCTCAAAATGTTTATTAGAGTCTAATAAGTAAATAATAAAAGTATAACAGTTAACCAATGAACGGTTTGTCTGTTATCGTTAAAAGAACTTAACTAAAAAATTTGCACTATACATTAGTTATATAGGTCCTAAAAAGTGCTTTGTGAACAATATGGTGCCAAATGTGCAATTCACATTGCAAAAAGTTCTAACTGGTCTCAAAATGTTTATTAGAGTCTAATAAGTAAATAATAAAAGTATAACAGTTAACCAATAAAAGCTTTGTCTGTTATCGTTAAAAGAACTTAACTAAAAAATTTGCACTATACATTAGTTAAATAGGTCCTAAAAAGTACCTTGTGAACAATATGGTGCCAAATGTGCAATTCACATTGCAAAAACTTCTAACTGGTCTCAAAATGTTTATTAGAGTCTAATAAGTAAATAATAAAAGTATAACAGTTAACCAATGAAAGGTTTGTCTGTTATCGTTAAAAGAACTTAACTAAAAAATTTGCACTATACATTAGTTATATAGGTCCTAAAAAGTACCTTGTGAACTATATGGTGCCAAATGTGCAATTCACATTGCAAAAAGTTCTAACGGGTCTCAAATTGTTTATTAGAGTCTAATAAGTAAATAATAAAAGTATAACAGTTAACCAATAAAAGGTTTGTCTGTTATCGTTAAAAGAACTTAACTAAAAAATGTGCACTATACATTAGTTATATAGGTCCTAAAAAGTACCTTGTGAACAATATGGTGCCAAATGTGCAATTCAAATTGCACAAAGTTCTAACTGGTCTCAAAATGTTTATTAGAGTCTAATAAGTAAATAATAAAAGTATAACAGTTAACCAATGAAAGGTTTGTCTGTTATCGTTAAAAGAACTTAACTAAAAAATTTGCACTATACATTAGTTATATAGGTCCTAAAAAGTGCTTTGTGAACTATATGGTGCCAAATGTGCAATTCACATTGCAAAAAGTTCTAACGGGTCTCAAAATGTTTATTAGAGTCTAATAAGTAAATAATAAAAGTATAACAGTTAACCAATGAAAGGTTTGTCTGTTATCGTTAAAAGAACTTAACTAAAAAATTTGCACTATACATTAGTTATATAGGTCCTAAAAAGTGCTTTGTGAACTATATGGTGCCAAATGTGCAATTCACATTGCAAAAAGTTCTAACGGGTCTCTAAATGTTTATTAGAGTCTAATAAGTAAATAATAAAAGTATAACAGTTAACCAATAAAAGGTTTGTCTGTTATCGTTAAAAGAACTTAACTAAAAAATTTGCACTATACATTAGTTATATAGGTCCTAAAAAGTACCTAGTGAACAATATGGTGCCAAATGTGCAATTCACATTGCAAAAAGTTCTAACGGGTCTCAAAATGTTTATTAGAGTCTAATAAGTAAATAATAAAAGTATAACAGTTAACCAACGAAAGGTTTGTCTGTTATCGTTAAAAGAACTTAACTAAAAAATTTGCACTATACATTAGTTATATAGGTCCTAAAAAGTGCTTTGTGAACTATATGGTGCCAAATGTGCAATTCACATTGCAAAAAGTTCTAACGGGTCTCAAAATGTTTATTAGAGTCTAATAAGTAAATAATAAAAGTATAACAGTTAACCAATGATAGGTTTGTCTGTTATCGTTAAAAGAACTTAACTAAAAAATTTGCACTATACATTAGTTATATAGGTCCTAAAAAGTACCTTGTGAACTATATGGTGCCAAATGTGCAATTCACATTGCAAAAAGTTCTAACGGGTCTCTAAATGTTTATTAGAGTCTAATAAGTAAATAATAAAAGTATAACAGTTAACCAATGAAAGGTTTGTCTGTTATCGTTAAAAGAACTTAACTAAAAAATTTGCACTATACATTAGTTATATAGGTCCTAAAAAGTGCTTTGTGAACTATATGGTGCCAAATGTGCAATTCACATTGCAAAAAGTTCTAACGGGTCTCTAAATGTTTATTAGAGTCTAATAAGTAAATAATAAAAGTATAACAGTTAACCAATAAAAGGTTTGTCTGTTATCGTTAAAAGAACTTAACTAAAAAATTTGCACTATACATTAGTTATATAGGTCCTAAAAAGTACCTAGTGAACAATATGGTGCCAAATGTGCAATTCACATTGCAAAAAGTTCTAACGGGTCTCAAAATGTTTATTAGAGTCTAATAAGTAAATAATAAAAGTATAACAGTTAACCAATAAAAGGTTTGTCTGTTATCGTTAAAAGAACTTAACTAAAAAATTTGCACTATACATTAGTTATATAGGTCCTAAAAAGTACCTAGTGAACAATATGGTGCCAAATGTGCAATTCACATTGCAAAAAGTTCTAACGGGTCTCAAAATGTTTATTAGAGTCTAATAAGTAAATAATAAAAGTATAACAGTTAACCAATGAAAGGTTTGTCTGTTATCGTTAAAAGAACTTAACTAAAAAATTTGCACTATACATTAGTTATATAGGTCCTAAAAAGTACCTTGTGAACTATATGGTGCCAAATGTGCAATTCACATTGCAAAAAGTTCTAACGGGTCTCAAAATGTTTATTAGAGTCTAATAAGTAAATAATAAAAGTATAACAGTTAACCAATGAAAGGTTTGTCTGTTATCGTTAAAAGAACTTAACTAAAAAATTTGCACTATACATTAGTTATATAGGCCCTAAAAAGTGCTTTGTGAACTATATGGTGCCAAATGTGCAATTCACATTGCAAAAAGTTCTAACGGGTCTCAAAATGTTTATTAGAGTCTAATAAGTAAATAATAAAAGTATAACAGTTAACCAATGAAAGGTTTGTCTGTTATCGTTAAAAGAACTTAACTAAAAAATTTGCACTATACATTAGTTATATAGGCCCTAAAAAGTGCTTTGTGAACTATATGGTGCCAAATGTGCAATTCACATTGCAAAAAGTTCTAACGGGTCTCAAAATGTTTATTAGAGTCTAATAAGTAAATAATAAAAGTATAACAGTTAACCAATGAAAGGTTTGTCTGTTATCGTTAAAAGAACTTAACTAAAAAATTTGCACTATACATTAGTTATATAGGTCCTAAAAAGTGCTTTGTGAACTATATCGTGCCAAATGTGCAATTCACATTGCAAAAACTTCTAACGGGTCTCTAAATGTTTATTAGAGTCTAATAAGTAAATAATAAAAGTATAACAGTTAACCAATAAAAGCTTTGTCTGTTATCGTTAAAAGAACTTAACTAAAAAATGTGCACTATACATTAGTTATATAGGTCCTAAAAAGTACCTTGTGAACAATATGGTGCCAAATGTGCAATTCAAATTGCACAAAGTTCTAACTGGTCTCTAAATGTTTATTAGAGTCTAATAAGTAAATAATAAAAGTATAACAGTTAACCAATGAAAGGTTTGTCTGTTATCGTTAAAAGAACTTAACTAAAAAATTTGCACTATACATTAGTTATATAGGTCCTGAAAAGTACCTTGTGAACTATATGGTGCCAAATGTGCAATTCACATTGCAAAAAGTTCTAACTGGTCTCAAAATGTTTATTAGAGTCTAATAAGTAAATAATAAAAGTATAACAGTTAACCAATAAAAGCTTTGTCTGTTATCGTTAAAAGAACTTAACTAAAAAATTTGCACTATACATTAGTTATATAGGTCCTAAAAAGTACCTTGTGAACAATATGGTGCCAAATGTGCAATTCACATTGCAAAAACTTCTAACTGGTCTCAAAATGTTTATTAGAATCTAATAAGTAAATAATAAAAGTATAACAGTTAACCAATGAAAGGTTTGTCTGTTATCGTTAAAAGAACTTAACTAAAAAATTTGCACTATACATTAGTTATATAGGTCCTAAAAAGTACCTTGTGAACTATATGGTGCCAAATGTGCAATTCACATTGCAAAAAGTTCTAACGGGTCTCAAATTGTTTATTAGAGTCTAATAAGTAAATAATAAAAGTATAACAGTTAACCAATAAAAGCTTTGTCTGTTATCGTTAAAAGAACTTAACTAAAAAATGTGCACTATACATTAGTTATATAGGTCCTAAAAAGTACCTTGTGAACAATATGGTGCCAAATGTGCAATTCAAATTGCACAAAGTTCTAACTGGTCTCAAAATGTTTATTAGAGTCTAATAAGTAAATAATAAAAGTATAACAGTTAACCAATGAAAGGTTTGTCTGTTATCGTTAAAAGAACTTAACTAAAAAATTTGCACTATACATTAGTTATATAGGTCCTGAAAAGTACCTTGTGAACTATATGGTGCCAAATGTGCAATTCACATTGCAAAAAGTTCTAACGGGTCTCAAAATGTTTATTAGAGTCTAATAAGTAAATAATAAAAGTATAACAGTTAACCAATAAAAGCTTTGTCTGTTATCGTTAAAAGAACTTAACTAAAAAATTTGCACTATACATTAGTTATATAGGTCCTAAAAAGTACCTTGTGAACAATATGGTGCCAAATGTGCAATTCACATTGCAAAAACTTCTAACTGGTCTCAAAATGTTTATTAGAGTCTAATAAGTAAATAATAAAAGTATAACAGTTAACCAATGAAAGGTTTGTCTGTTATCGTTAAAAGAACTTAACTAAAAAATTTGCACTATACATTAGTTATATAGGTCCTAAAAAGTACCTTGTGAACTATATGGTGCCAAATGTGCAATTCACATTGCAAAAAGTTCTAACGGGTCTCAAAATGTTTATTAGAGTCTAATAAGTAAATAATAAAAGTATAACAGTTAACCAATAAAAGCTTTGTCTGTTATCGTTAAAAGAACTTAACTAAAAAATTTGCACTATACATTAGTTATATAGGTCCTAAAAAGTGCCTTGTGACCTATATGGTGCCAAATGTGCAATTCACATTGCAAAAAGTTCTAACGGGTCTTAAAATGTTTATTAGAGTCTAATAAGTAAATAATAAAAGTATAACAGTTAAACAATGAAAGGTTTGTCTGTTATTGTTAAAAGAACTTAACTAAAAAATTTGCACTATACATTAGTTACATAGGTCCTAAAAAGTAACTTGTAAACTATATGGTGCCAAATGTGCAATTCACATTGCAAAAAGTTCTAACTGGTCTCAAAATTTTTATTAGAGTCTAATAAGTAAATAATTAAAGTATAACAGTTAACCAATGAAAGGTTTGTCTGTTATCGTTAAAAGAACTTAACTAAAAAATTTGCTCTATACATTAGTTATATAGGTCCTAAAAAGTGCTTTGTGAACTATATGGTGCCAAATGTGCAATTCACATTGCAAAAAGTTCTAACGGGTCTCTAAATGTTTATTAGAGTCTAATAAGTAAATAATAAAAGTATAACAGTTAACCAATAAAAGGTTTGTCTGTTATCGTTAAAAGAACTTAACTAAAAAATTTGCACTATACATTAGTTATATAGGTCCTAAAAAGTACCTTGTGAACTATATGGTGCCAAATGTGCAATTCACATTGCAAAAAGTTCTAACGGGTCTCAAAATGTTTATTAGAGTCTAATAAGTAAATAATAAAAGTATAACAGTTAACCAATGATAGATTTGTCTGTTATCGTTAAAAGAACTTAACTAAAAAATTTGCACTATACATTAGTTATATAGGTCCTAAAAAGTGCTTTGTGAACTATATGGTGCCAAATGTGCAATTCACATTGCAAAAAGTTCTAACGGGTCTCTAAATGTTTATTAGAGTCTAATAAGTAAATAATAAAAGTATAACAGTTAACCAATGAACGGTTTGTCTGTTATCGTTAAAAGAACTTAACTAAAAAATTTGCACTATACATTAGTTATATAGGTCCTAAAAAGTGCTTTGTGAACTATATGGTGCCAAATGTGCAATTCACAATGCAAAAAGTTCTAACTGGTCTCAAAATGTTTATTAGAGTCTAATAAGTAAATAATAAAAGTATAACAGTTAACCAATGAAAGGTTTGTCTGTTATCGTTAAAAGAACTTAACTAAAAAATTTGCACTATACATTAGTTATATAGGTCCTAAAAAGTGCTTTGTGAACTATATGGTGCCAAATGTGCAATTCACATTGCAAAAAGTTCTAACGGGTCTCTAAATGTTTATTAGAGTCTAATAAGTAAATAATAAAAGTATAACAGTTAACCAATGAAAGGTTTGTCTGTTATCGTTAAAAGAACTTAACTAAAAAATTTGCACTATACATTAGTTATATAGGTCCTAAAAAGTGCTTTGTGAACTATATGGTGCCAAATGTGCAATTCACATTGCAAAAAGTTCTAACGGGTCTCTAAATGTTTATTAGAGTCTAATAAGTAAATAATAAAAGTATAACAGTTAACCAATGAAAGGTTTGTCTGTTATCGTTAAAAGAACTTAACTAAAAAATTTGCACTATACATTAGTTATATAGGCCCTAAAAAGTGCTTTGTGAACTATATGGTGCCAAATGTGCAATTCACATTGCAAAAAGTTCTAACGGGTCTCAAAATGTTTATTAGAGTCTAATAAGTAAATAATAAAAGTATAACAGTTAACCAATGAAAGGTTTGTCTGTTATCGTTAAAAGAACTTAACTAAAAAATTTGCACTATACATTAGTTATATAGGTCCTAAAAAGTACCTTGTGAACTATATGGTGCCAAATGTGCAATTCACATTGCAAAAAGTTCTAACGGGTCTCTAAATGTTTATTAGAGTCTAATAAGTAAATAATAAAAGTATAACAGTTAACCAATGAAAGGTTTGTCTGTTATCGTTAAAAGAACTTAACTAAAAAATTTGCACTATACATTAGTTATATAGGTCCTAAAAAGTGCTTTGTGAACTATATGGTGCCAAATGTGCAATTCACATTGCAAAAAGTTCTAACGGGTCTCTAAATGTTTATTAGAGTCTAATAAGTAAATAATAAAAGTATAACAGTTAACCAATAAAAGCTTTGTCTGTTATCGTTTAAAGAACTTAACTAAAAAATTTGCACTATACATTAGTTATATAGGTCCTGAAAAGTACCTTGTGAACTATATGGTGCCAAATGTGCAATTCACATTGCAAAAAGTTCTAACGGGTCTCTAAATGTTTATTAGAGTCTAATAAGTAAATAATAAAAGTATAACAGTTAACCAATGAAAGGTTTGTCTGTTATCGTTAAAAGAACTTAACTAAAAAATTTGCACTATACATTAGTTATATAGGTCCTAAAAAGTGCTTTGTGAACTATATGGTGCCAAATGTGCATTTCAAATTGCAAAAAGTTCTAACAGGTCTCTTAATGTTTATTAGAGTCTAATAAGTAAATAATAAAAGTATAACAGTTAACCAATGAACGGTTTGTCTGTTATCGTTAAAAGAACTTAACTAAAAAATTTGCACTATACATTAGTTATATAGGTCCTAAAAAGTGCTTTGTGAACTATATGGTGCCAAATGTGCAATTCACATTGCAAAAAGTTCTAACTGGTCTCAAAATGTTTATTAGAGTCTAATAAGTAAATAATAAAAGTATAACAGTTAACCAATAAAAGCTTTGTCTGTTATCGTTAAAAGAACTTAACTAAAAAATTTGCACTATACATTAGTTAAATAGGTCCTAAAAAGTACCTTGTGAACAATATGGTGCCAAATGTGCAATTCACATTGCAAAAACTTCTAACTGGTCTCAAAATGTTTATTAGAGTCTAATAAGTAAATAATAAAAGTATAACAGTTAACCAATGAAAGGTTTGTCTGTTATCGTTAAAAGAACTTAACTAAAAAATTTGCACTATACATTAGTTATATAGGTCCTAAAAAGTACCTTGTGAACTATATGGTGCCAAATGTGCAATTCACATTGCAAAAAGTTCTAACGGGTCTCAAATTGTTTATTAGAGTCTAATAAGTAAATAATAAAAGTATAACAGTTAACCAATAAAAGGTTTGTCTGTTATCGTTAAAAGAACTTAACTAAAAAATGTGCACTATACATTAGTTATATAGGTCCTAAAAAGTACCTTGTGAACAATATGGTGCCAAATGTGCAATTCAAATTGCACAAAGTTCTAACTGGTCTCAAAATGTTTATTAGAGTCTAATAAGTAAATAATAAAAGTATAACAGTTAACCAATGAAAGGTTTGTCTGTTATCGTTAAAAGAACTTAACTAAAAAATTTGCACTATACATTAGTTATATAGGTCCTAAAAAGTGCTTTGTGAACTATATGGTGCCAAATGTGCAATTCACATTGCAAAAAGTTCTAACGGGTCTCAAAATGTTTATTAGAGTCTAATAAGTAAATAATAAAAGTATAACAGTTAACCAATGATAGGTTTGTCTGTTATCGTTAAAAGAACTTAACTAAAAAATTTGCACTATACATTAGTTATATAGGTCCTAAAAAGTGCTTTGTGAACTATATGGTGCCAAATGTGCAATTCACATTGCAAAAAGTTCTAACGGGTCTCTAAATGTTTATTAGAGTCTAATAAGTAAATAATAAAAGTATAACAGTTAACCAATAAAAGGTTTGTCTGTTATCGTTAAAAGAACTTAACTAAAAAATTTGCACTATACATTAGTTATATAGGTCCTAAAAAGTACCTTGTGAACTATATGGTGCCAAATGTGCAATTCACATTGCAAAAAGTTCTAACGGGTCTCAAAATGTTTATTAGAGTCTAATAAGTAAATAATAAAAGTATAACAGTTAACCAATGAAAGGTTTGTCTGTTATCGTTAAAAGAACTTAACTAAAAAATTTGCACTATACATTAGTTATATAGGCCCTAAAAAGTGCTTTGTGAACTATATGGTGCCAAATGTGCAATTCACATTGCAAAAAGTTCTAACGGGTCTCTAAATGTTTATTAGAGTCTAATAAGTAAATAATAAAAGTATAACAGTTAACCAATGAAAGGTTTGTCTGTTATCGTTAAAAGAACTTAACTAAAAAATTTGCACTATACATTAGTTATATAGGTCCTAAAAAGTACCTTGTGAACTATATGGTGCCAAATGTGCAATTCACATTGCAAAAAGTTCTAACGGGTCTCTAAATGTTTATTAAAGTCTAATAAGTAAATAATAAAAGTATAACAGTTAACCAATGAAAGGTTTGTCTGTTATCGTTAAAAGAACTTAACTAAAAAATTTGCACTATACATTAGTTATATAGGTCCTAAAAAGTGCTTTGTGAACTATATGGTGCCAAATGTGCAATTCACATTGCAAAAAGTTCTAACGGGTCTCTAAATGTTTATTAGAGTCTAATAAGTAAATAATAAAAGTATAACAGTTAACCAATAAAAGCTTTGTCTGTTATCGTTTAAAGAACTTAACTAAAAAATTTGCACTATACATTAGTTATATAGGTCCTGAAAAGTACCTTGTGAACTATATGGTGCCAAATGTGCAATTCACATTGCAAAAAGTTCTAACGGGTCTCTAAATGTTTATTAGAGTCTAATAAGTAAATAATAAAAGTATAACAGTTAACCAATGAAAGGTTTGTCTGTTATCGTTAAAAGAACTTAACTAAAAAATTTGCACTATACATTAGTTATATAGGTCCTAAAAAGTGCTTTGTGAACTATATGGTGCCAAATGTGCATTTCAAATTGCAAAAAGTTCTAACAGGTCTCTTAATGTTTATTAGAGTCTAATAAGTAAATAATAAAAGTATAACAGTTAACCAATGAACGGTTTGTCTGTTATCGTTAAAAGAACTTAACTAAAAAATTTGCACTATACATTAGTTATATAGGTCCTAAAAAGTGCCTTGTGAACTATATGGTGCCAAATGTGCAATTCACATTGCAAAAAGTTCTAACTGGTCTCAAAATGTTTATTAGAGTCTAATAAGTAAATAATAAAAGTATAACAGTTAACCAATAAAAGCTTTGTCTGTTATCGTTAAAAGAACTTAACTAAAAAATTTGCACTATACATTAGTTATATAGGTCCTAAAAAGTACCTTGTGAACAATATGGTGCCAAATGTGCAATTCACATTGCAAAAACTTCTAACTGGTCTCAAAATGTTTATTAGAGTCTAATAAGTAAATAATAAAAGTATAACAGTTAACCAATGAAAGGTTTGTCTGTTATCGTTAAAAGAACTTAACTAAAAAATTTGCACTATACATTAGTTATATAGGTCCTAAAAAGTACCTTGTGAACTATATGGTGCCAAATGTGCAATTCACATTGCAAAAAGTTCTAACGGGTCTCAAATTGTTTATTAGAGTCTAATAAGTAAATAATAAAAGTATAACAGTTAACCAATGATAGGTTTGTCTGTTATCGTTAAAAGAACTTAACTAAAAAATTTGCACTATACATTAGTTATATAGGTCCTAAAAAGTACCTTGTGAACAATATGGTGCCAAATGTGCAATTCAAATTGCACAAAGTTCTAACTGGTCTCAAAATGTTTATTAGAGTCTAATAAGTAAATAATAAAAGTATAACAGTTAACCAATGAAAGGTTTGTCTGTTATCGTTAAAAGAACTTAACTAAAAAATTTGCACTATACATTAGTTATATAGGTCATAAAAAGTGCTTTGTGAACTATATGGTGCCAAATGTGCAATTCACATTGCAAAAAGTTCTAACGGGTCTCAAAATGTTTATTAGAGTCTAATAAGTAAATAATAAAAGTATAACAGTTAACCAATGATAGGTTTGTCTGTTATCGTTAAAAGAACTTAACTAAAAAATTTGCACTATACATTAGTTATATAGGTCCTAAAAAGTGCTTTGTGAACTATATGGTGCCAAATGTGCAATTCACATTGCAAAAAGTTCTAACGGGTCTCTAAATGTTTATTAGAGTCTAATAAGTAAATAATAAAAGTATAACAGTTAACCAATAAAAGGTTTGTCTGTTATCGTTAAAAGAACTTAACTAAAAAATTTGCACTATACATTAGTTATATAGGTCCTAAAAAGTACCTTGTGAACTATATGGTGCCAAATGTGCAATTCAAATTGCACAAAGTTCTAACTGGTCTCAAAATGTTTATTAGAGTCTAATAAGTAAATAATAAAAGTATAACAGTTAACCAATGAAAGGTTTGTCTGTTATCGTTAAAAGAACTTAACTAAAAAATTTGCACTATACATTAGTTATATAGGTCCTGAAAAGTACCTTGTGAACTATATGGTGCCAAATGTGCAATTCACATTGCAAAAAGTTCTAACGGGTCTCAAAATGTTTATTAGAGTCTAATAAGTAAATAATAAAAGTATAACAGTTAACCAATAAAAGCTTTGTCTGTTATCGTTAAAAGAACTTAACTAAAAAATTTGCACTATACATTAGTTATATAGGTCCTAAAAAGTACCTTGTGAACAATATGGTGCCAAATGTGCAATTCACATTGCAAAAACTTCTAACTGGTCTCAAAATGTTTATTAGAGTCTAATAAGTAAATAATAAAAGTATAACAGTTAACCAATGAAAGGTTTGTCTGTTATCGTTAAAAGAACTTAACTAAAAAATTTGCACTATACATTAGTTATATAGGTCCTAAAAAGTACCTTGTGAACTATATGGTGCCAAATGTGCAATTCACATTGCAAAAAGTTCTAACGGGTCTCAAAATGTTTATTAGAGTCTAATAAGTAAATAATAAAAGTATAACAGTTAACCAATAAAAGCTTTGTCTGTTATCGTTAAAAGAACTTAACTAAAAAATTTGCACTATACATTAGTTATATAGGTCCTAAAAAGTGCCTTGTGACCTATATGGTGCCAAATGTGCAATTCACATTGCAAAAAGTTCTAACGGGTCTTAAAATGTTTATTAGAGTCTAATAAGTAAATAATAAAAGTATAACAGTTAAACAATGAAAGGTTTGTCTGTTATTGTTAAAAGAACTTAACTAAAAAATTTGCACTATACATTAGTTACATAGGTCCTAAAAAGTAACTTGTAAACTATATGGTGCCAAATGTGCAATTCACATTGCAAAAAGTTCTAACTGGTCTCAAAATTTTTATTAGAGTCTAATAAGTAAATAATTAAAGTATAACAGTTAACCAATGAAAGGTTTGTCTGTTATCGTTAAAAGAACTTAACTAAAAAATTTGCTCTATACATTAGTTATATAGGTCCTAAAAAGTGCTTTGTGAACTATATGGTGCCAAATGTGCAATTCACATTGCAAAAAGTTCTAACGGGTCTCTAAATGTTTATTAGAGTCTAATAAGTAAATAATAAAAGTATAACAGTTAACCAATAAAAGGTTTGTCTGTTATCGTTAAAAGAACTTAACTAAAAAATTTGCACTATACATTAGTTATATAGGTCCTAAAAAGTACCTTGTGAACTATATGGTGCCAAATGTGCAATTCACATTGCAAATAGTTCTAACGGGTCTCAAAATGTTTATTAGAGTCTAATAAGTAAATAATAAAAGTATAACAGTTAACCAATGATAGATTTGTCTGTTATCGTTAAAAGAACTTAACTAAAAAATTTGCACTATACATTAGTTATATAGGTCCTAAAAAGTGCTTTGTGAACTATATGGTGCCAAATGTGCAATTCACATTGCAAAAAGTTCTAACGGGTCTCTAAATGTTTATTAGAGTCTAATAAGTAAATAATAAAAGTATAACAGTTAACCAATGAACGGTTTGTCTGTTATCGTTAAAAGAACTTAACTAAAAAATTTGCACTATACATTAGTTATATAGGTCCTAAAAAGTGCTTTGTGAACTATATGGTGCCAAATGTGCAATTCACAATGCAAAAAGTTCTAACTGGTCTCAAAATGTTTATTAGAGTCTAATAAGTAAATAATAAAAGTATAACAGTTAACCAATGAAAGGTTTGTCTGTTATCGTTAAAAGAACTTAACTAAAAAATTTGCACTATACATTAGTTATATAGGTCCTAAAAAGTGCTTTGTGAACTATATGGTGCCAAATGTGCAATTCACATTGCAAAAAGTTCTAACGGGTCTCTAAATGTTTATTAGAGTCTAATAAGTAAATAATAAAAGTATAACAGTTAACCAATGAAAGGTTTGTCTGTTATCGTTAAAAGAACTTAACTAAAAAATTTGCACTATACATTAGTTATATAGGTCCTAAAAAGTGCTTTGTGAACTATATGGTGCCAAATGTGCAATTCACATTGCAAAAAGTTCTAACGGGTCTCTAAATGTTTATTAGAGTCTAATAAGTAAATAATAAAAGTATAACAGTTAACCAATGAAAGGTTTGTCTGTTATCGTTAAAAGAACTTAACTAAAAAATTTGCACTATACATTAGTTATATAGGCCCTAAAAAGTGCTTTGTGAACTATATGGTGCCAAATGTGCAATTCACATTGCAAAAAGTTCTAACGGGTCTCAAAATGTTTATTAGAGTCTAATAAGTAAATAATAAAAGTATAACAGTTAACCAATGAAAGGTTTGTCTGTTATCGTTAAAAGAACTTAACTAAAAAATTTGCACTATACATTAGTTATATAGGTCCTAAAAAGTACCTTGTGAACTATATGGTGCCAAATGTGCAATTCACATTGCAAAAAGTTCTAACGGGTCTCTAAATGTTTATTAGAGTCTAATAAGTAAATAATAAAAGTATAACAGTTAACCAATGAAAGGTTTGTCTGTTATCGTTAAAAGAACTTAACTAAAAAATTTGCACTATACATTAGTTATATAGGTCCTAAAAAGTGCTTTGTGAACTATATGGTGCCAAATGTGCAATTCACATTGCAAAAAGTTCTAACGGGTCTCTAAATGTTTATTAGAGTCTAATAAGTAAATAATAAAAGTATAACAGTTAACCAATAAAAGCTTTGTCTGTTATCGTTTAAAGAACTTAACTAAAAAATTTGCACTATACATTAGTTATATAGGTCCTGAAAAGTACCTTGTGAACTATATGGTGCCAAATGTGCAATTCACATTGCAAAAAGTTCTAACGGGTCTCTAAATGTTTATTAGAGTCTAATAAGTAAATAATAAAAGTATAACAGTTAACCAATGAAAGGTTTGTCTGTTATCGTTAAAAGAACTTAACTAAAAAATTTGCACTATACATTAGTTATATAGGTCCTAAAAAGTGCTTTGTGAACTATATGGTGCCAAATGTGCATTTCAAATTGCAAAAAGTTCTAACAGGTCTCTTAATGTTTATTAGAGTCTAATAAGTAAATAATAAAAGTATAACAGTTAACCAATGAACGGTTTGTCTGTTATCGTTAAAAGAACTTAACTAAAAAATTTGCACTATACATTAGTTATATAGGTCCTAAAAAGTGCTTTGTGAACTATATGGTGCCAAATGTGCAATTCACATTGCAAAAAGTTCTAACTGGTCTCAAAATGTTTATTAGAGTCTAATAAGTAAATAATAAAAGTATAACAGTTAACCAATAAAAGCTTTGTCTGTTATCGTTAAAAGAACTTAACTAAAAAATTTGCACTATACATTAGTTAAATAGGTCCTAAAAAGTACCTTGTGAACAATATGGTGCCAAATGTGCAATTCACATTGCAAAAACTTCTAACTGGTCTCAAAATGTTTATTAGAGTCTAATAAGTAAATAATAAAAGTATAACAGTTAACCAATGAAAGGTTTGTCTGTTATCGTTAAAAGAACTTAACTAAAAAATTTGCACTATACATTAGTTATATAGGTCCTAAAAAGTACCTTGTGAACTATATGGTGCCAAATGTGCAATTCACATTGCAAAAAGTTCTAACGGGTCTCAAATTGTTTATTAGAGTCTAATAAGTAAATAATAAAAGTATAACAGTTAACCAATAAAAGGTTTGTCTGTTATCGTTAAAAGAACTTAACTAAAAAATGTGCACTATACATTAGTTATATAGGTCCTAAAAAGTACCTTGTGAACAATATGGTGCCAAATGTGCAATTCAAATTGCACAAAGTTCTAACTGGTCTCAAAATGTTTATTAGAGTCTAATAAGTAAATAATAAAAGTATAACAGTTAACCAATGAAAGGTTTGTCTGTTATCGTTAAAAGAACTTAACTAAAAAATTTGCACTATACATTAGTTATATAGGTCCTAAAAAGTGCTTTGTGAACTATATGGTGCCAAATGTGCAATTCACATTGCAAAAAGTTCTAACGGGTCTCAAAATGTTTATTAGAGTCTAATAAGTAAATAATAAAAGTATAACAGTTAACCAATGATAGGTTTGTCTGTTATCGTTAAAAGAACTTAACTAAAAAATTTGCACTATACATTAGTTATATAGGTCCTAAAAAGTGCTTTGTGAACTATATGGTGCCAAATGTGCAATTCACATTGCAAAAAGTTCTAACGGGTCTCTAAATGTTTATTAGAGTCTAATAAGTAAATAATAAAAGTATAACAGTTAACCAATAAAAGGTTTGTCTGTTATCGTTAAAAGAACTTAACTAAAAAATTTGCACTATACATTAGTTATATAGGTCCTAAAAAGTACCTTGTGAACTATATGGTGCCAAATGTGCAATTCACATTGCAAAAAGTTCTAACGGGTCTCAAAATGTTTATTAGAGTCTAATAAGTAAATAATAAAAGTATAACAGTTAACCAATGAAAGGTTTGTCTGTTATCGTTAAAAGAACTTAACTAAAAAATTTGCACTATACATTAGTTATATAGGCCCTAAAAAGTGCTTTGTGAACTATATGGTGCCAAATGTGCAATTCACATTGCAAAAAGTTCTAACGGGTCTCTAAATGTTTATTAGAGTCTAATAAGTAAATAATAAAAGTATAACAGTTAACCAATGAAAGGTTTGTCTGTTATCGTTAAAAGAACTTAACTAAAAAATTTGCACTATACATTAGTTATATAGGTCCTAAAAAGTACCTTGTGAACTATATGGTGCCAAATGTGCAATTCACATTGCAAAAAGTTCTAACGGGTCTCTAAATGTTTATTAAAGTCTAATAAGTAAATAATAAAAGTATAACAGTTAACCAATGAAAGGTTTGTCTGTTATCGTTAAAAGAACTTAACTAAAAAATTTGCACTATACATTAGTTATATAGGTCCTAAAAAGTGCTTTGTGAACTATATGGTGCCAAATGTGCAATTCACATTGCAAAAAGTTCTAACGGGTCTCTAAATGTTTATTAGAGTCTAATAAGTAAATAATAAAAGTATAACAGTTAACCAATAAAAGCTTTGTCTGTTATCGTTTAAAGAACTTAACTAAAAAATTTGCACTATACATTAGTTATATAGGTCCTGAAAAGTACCTTGTGAACTATATGGTGCCAAATGTGCAATTCACATTGCAAAAAGTTCTAACGGGTCTCTAAATGTTTATTAGAGTCTAATAAGTAAATAATAAAAGTATAACAGTTAACCAATGAAAGGTTTGTCTGTTATCGTTAAAAGAACTTAACTAAAAAATTTGCACTATACATTAGTTATATAGGTCCTAAAAAGTGCTTTGTGAACTATATGGTGCCAAATGTGCATTTCAAATTGCAAAAAGTTCTAACAGGTCTCTTAATGTTTATTAGAGTCTAATAAGTAAATAATAAAAGTATAACAGTTAACCAATGAACGGTTTGTCTGTTATCGTTAAAAGAACTTAACTAAAAAATTTGCACTATACATTAGTTATATAGGTCCTAAAAAGTGCCTTGTGAACTATATGGTGCCAAATGTGCAATTCACATTGCAAAAAGTTCTAACTGGTCTCAAAATGTTTATTAGAGTCTAATAAGTAAATAATAAAAGTATAACAGTTAACCAATAAAAGCTTTGTCTGTTATCGTTAAAAGAACTTAACTAAAAAATTTGCACTATACATTAGTTATATAGGTCCTAAAAAGTACCTTGTGAACAATATGGTGCCAAATGTGCAATTCACATTGCAAAAACTTCTAACTGGTCTCAAAATGTTTATTAGAGTCTAATAAGTAAATAATAAAAGTATAACAGTTAACCAATGAAAGGTTTGTCTGTTATCGTTAAAAGAACTTAACTAAAAAATTTGCACTATACATTAGTTATATAGGTCCTAAAAAGTACCTTGTGAACTATATGGTGCCAAATGTGCAATTCACATTGCAAAAAGTTCTAACGGGTCTCAAATTGTTTATTAGAGTCTAATAAGTAAATAATAAAAGTATAACAGTTAACCAATGATAGGTTTGTCTGTTATCGTTAAAAGAACTTAACTAAAAAATGTGCACTATACATTAGTTATATAGGTCCTAAAAAGTACCTTGTGAACAATATGGTGCCAAATGTGCAATTCAAATTGCACAAAGTTCTAACTGGTCTCAAAATGTTTATTAGAGTCTAATAAGTAAATAATAAAAGTATAACAGTTAACCAATGAAAGGTTTGTCTGTTATCGTTAAAAGAACTTAACTAAAAAATTTGCACTATACATTAGTTATATAGGTCATAAAAAGTGCTTTGTGAACTATATGGTGCCAAATGTGCAATTCACATTGCAAAAAGTTCTAACGGGTCTCAAAATGTTTATTAGAGTCTAATAAGTAAATAATAAAAGTATAACAGTTAACCAATGATAGGTTTGTCTGTTATCGTTAAAAGAACTTAACTAAAAAATTTGCACTATACATTAGTTATATAGGTCCTAAAAAGTGCTTTGTGAACTATATGGTGCCAAATGTGCAATTCACATTGCAAAAAGTTCTAACGGGTCTCTAAATGTTTATTAGAGTCTAATAAGTAAATAATAAAAGTATAACAGTTAACCAATAAAAGGTTTGTCTGTTATCGTTAAAAGAACTTAACTAAAAAATTTGCACTATACATTAGTTATATAGGTCCTAAAAAGTACCTTGTGAACTATATGGTGCCAAATGTGCAATTCACATTGCAAAAAGTTGTAACGGGTCTCAAAATGTTTATTAGAGTCTAATAAGTAAATAATAAAAGTATAACAGTTAACCAATGAAAGGTTTGTCTGTTATCGTTAAAAGAACTTAACTAAAAAATTTGCACTATACATTAGTTATATAGGCCCTAAAGAGTGCTTTGTGAACTATATGGTGCCAAATGTGCAATTCACATTGCAAAAAGTTCTAACGGGTCTCTAAATGTTTATTAGAGTCTAATAAGTAAATAATAAAAGTATAACAGTTAACCAATGAAAGGTTTGTCTGTTATCGTTAAAAGAACTTAACTAAAAAATTTGCACTATACATTAGTTATATAGGTCCTAAAAAGTGCTTTGTGAACTATATGGTGCCAAATGTGCAATTCACATTGCAAAAAGTTCTAACGGGTCTCTAAATGTTTATTAGAGTCTAATAAGTAAATAATAAAAGTATAACAGTTAACCAATGAAAGGTTTGTCTGTTATCGTTAAAAGAACTTAACTAAAAAATTTGCACTATACATTAGTTATATAGGTCCTAAAAAGTGCTTTGTGAACTATATGGTGCCAAATGTGCATTTCAAATTGCAAAAAGTTCTAACGGGTCTCTAAATGTTTATTAGAGTCTAATAAGTAAATAATAAAAGTATAACAGTTAACCAATGAAAGGTTTGTCTGTTATCGTTAAAAGAACTTAACTAAAAAATTTGCACTGTACATTAGTTATATAGGTCCTAAAAAGTGCTTTGTGAACTATATGGTGCCAAATGTGCAATTCACATTGCAAAAAGTTCTAACGGGTCTCTAAATGTTTATTAGAGTCTAATAAGTAAATAATAAAAGTATAACAGTTAACCAATGAAAGGTTTGTCTGTTATCGTTAAAAGAACTTAACTAAAAAATTTGCACTATACATTAGTTATATAGGTCCTAAAAAGTGCTTTGTGAACTATATGGTGCCAAATGTGCAATTCACATTGCAAAAAGTTCTAACGGGTCTCTAAATGTTTATTAGATTCTAATAAGTAAATAATAAAAGTATAACAGTTAACCAATAAAAGGTTTGTCTGTTATCGTTAAAAGAACTTAACTAAAAAATTTGCACTATACATTAGTTATATAGGTCCTAAAAAGTACCTAGTGAACAATATGGTGCCAAATGTGCAATTCACATTGCAAAAAGTTCTAACGGGTCTCAAAATGTTTATTAGAGTCTAATAAGTAAATAATAAAAGTATAACAGTTAACCAATGAAAGGTTTGTCTGTTATCGTTAAAAGAACTTAACTAAAAAATTTGCACTATACATTAGTTATATAGGTCCTAAAAAGTGCTTTGTGAACTATATGGTGCCAAATGTGCAATTCACATTGCAAAAAGTTCTAACGGGTCTCAAAATGTTTATTAGAGTCTAATAAGTAAATAATAAAAGTATAACAGTTAACCAATGATAGGTTTGTCTGTTATCGTTAAAAGAACTTAACTAAAAAATTTGCACTATACATTAGTTATATAGGTCCTAAAAAGTACCTTGTGAACTATATGGTGCCAAATGTGCAATTCACATTGCAAAAAGTTCTAACGGGTCTCAAAATGTTTATTAGAGTCTAATAAGTAAATAATAAAAGTATAACAGTTAACCAATGAAAGGTTTGTCTGTTATCGTTAAAAGAACTTAACTAAAAAATTTGCACTATACATTAGTTATATAGGCCCTAAAAAGTGCTTTGTGAACTATATGGTGCCAAATGTGCAATTCACATTGCAAAAAGTTCTAACGGGTCTCAAAATGTTTATTAGAGTCTAATAAGTAAATAATAAAAGTATAACAGTTAACCAATGAAAGGTTTGTCTGTTATCGTTAAAAGAACTTAACTAAAAAATTTGCACTATTCATTAGTTATATAGGCCCTAAAAAGTGCTTTGTGAACTATATGGTGCCAAATGTGCAATTCACATTGCAAAAAGTTCTAACGGGTCTCAAAATGTTTATTAGAGTCTAATAAGTAAATAATAAAAGTATAACAGTTAACCAATGAAAGGTTTGTCTGTTATCGTTAAAAGAACTTAACTAAAAAATTTGCACTATACATTAGTTATATAGGTCCTAAAAAGTGCTTTGTGAACTATATCGTGCCAAATGTGCAATTCACATTGCAAAAACTTCTAACGGGTCTCTAAATGTTTATTAGAGTCTAATAAGTAAATAATAAAAGTATAACAGTTAACCAATAAAAGGTTTGTCTGTTATCGTTAAAAGAACTTAACTAAAAAATGTGCACTATACATTAGTTATATAGGTCCTAAAAAGTACCTTGTGAACAATATGGTGCCAAATGTGCAATTCAAATTGCACAAAGTTCTAACTGGTCTCAAAATGTTTATTAGAGTCTAATAAGTAAATAATAAAAGTATAACAGTTAACCAATGAAAGGTTTGTCTGTTATCGTTAAAAGAACTTAACTAAAAAATTTGCACTATACATTAGTTATATAGGTCCTAAAAAGTGCTTTGTGAACTATATGGTGCCAAATGTGCAATTCACATTGCAAAAAGTTCTAACGGGTCTCTAAATGTTTATTAGAGTCTAATAAGTAAATAATAAAAGTATAACAGTTAACCAATAAAAGGTTTGTCTGTTATCGTTAAAAGAACTTAACTAAAAAATTTGCACTATACATTAGTTATATAGGTCCTAAAAAGTACCTTGTGAACTATATGGTGCCAAATGTGCAATTCACATTGCAAAAAGTTCTAACGGGTCTCAAAATGTTTATTAGAGTCTAATAAGTAAATAATAAAAGTATAACAGTTAACCAATGAAAGGTTTGTCTGTTATCGTTAAAAGAACTTAACTAAAAAATTTGCACTATACATTAGTTATATAGGCCCTAAAAAGTGCTTTGTGAACTATATGGTGCCAAATGTGCAATTCACATTGCAAAAAGTTCTAACGGGTCTCTAAATGTTTATTAGAGTCTAATAAGTAAATAATAAAAGTATAACAGTTAACCAATGAAAGGTTTGTCTGTTATCGTTAAAAGAACTTAACTAAAAAATTTGCACTATACATTAGTTATATAGGTCCTAAAAAGTACCTTGTGAACTATATGGTGCCAAATGTGCAATTCACATTGCAAAAAGTTCTAACGGGTCTCTAAATGTTTATTAAAGTCTAATAAGTAAATAATAAAAGTATAACAGTTAACCAATGAAAGGTTTGTCTGTTATCGTTAAAAGAACTTAACTAAAAAATTTGCACTATACATTAGTTATATAGGTCCTAAAAAGTGCTTTGTGAACTATATGGTGCCAAATGTGCAATTCACATTGCAAAAAGTTCTAACGGGTCTCTAAATGTTTATTAGAGTCTAATAAGTAAATAATAAAAGTATAACAGTTAACCAATAAAAGCTTTGTCTGTTATCGTTTAAAGAACTTAACTAAAAAATTTGCACTATACATTAGTTATATAGGTCCTGAAAAGTACCTTGTGAACTATATGGTGCCAAATGTGCAATTCACATTGCAAAAAGTTCTAACGGGTCTCTAAATGTTTATTAGAGTCTAATAAGTAAATAATAAAAGTATAACAGTTAACCAATGAAAGGTTTGTCTGTTATCGTTAAAAGAACTTAACTAAAAAATTTGCACTATACATTAGTTATATAGGTCCTAAAAAGTGCTTTGTGAACTATATGGTGCCAAATGTGCATTTCAAATTGCAAAAAGTTCTAACAGGTCTCTTAATGTTTATTAGAGTCTAATAAGTAAATAATAAAAGTATAACAGTTAACCAATGAACGGTTTGTCTGTTATCGTTAAAAGAACTTAACTAAAAAATTTGCACTATACATTAGTTATATAGGTCCTAAAAAGTGCCTTGTGAACTATATGGTGCCAAATGTGCAATTCACATTGCAAAAAGTTCTAACTGGTCTCAAAATGTTTATTAGAGTCTAATAAGTAAATAATAAAAGTATAACAGTTAACCAATAAAAGCTTTGTCTGTTATCGTTAAAAGAACTTAACTAAAAAATTTGCACTATACATTAGTTATATAGGTCCTAAAAAGTACCTTGTGAACAATATGGTGCCAAATGTGCAATTCACATTGCAAAAACTTCTAACTGGTCTCAAAATGTTTATTAGAGTCTAATAAGTAAATAATAAAAGTATAACAGTTAACCAATGAAAGGTTTGTCTGTTATCGTTAAAAGAACTTAACTAAAAAATTTGCACTATACATTAGTTATATAGGTCCTAAAAAGTACCTTGTGAACTATATGGTGCCAAATGTGCAATTCACATTGCAAAAAGTTCTAACGGGTCTCAAATTGTTTATTAGAGTCTAATAAGTAAATAATAAAAGTATAACAGTTAACCAATGATAGGTTTGTCTGTTATCGTTAAAAGAACTTAACTAAAAAATGTGCACTATACATTAGTTATATAGGTCCTAAAAAGTACCTTGTGAACAATATGGTGCCAAATGTGCAATTCAAATTGCACAAAGTTCTAACTGGTCTCAAAATGTTTATTAGAGTCTAATAAGTAAATAATAAAAGTATAACAGTTAACCAATGAAAGGTTTGTCTGTTATCGTTAAAAGAACTTAACTAAAAAATTTGCACTATACATTAGTTATATAGGTCATAAAAAGTGCTTTGTGAACTATATGGTGCCAAATGTGCAATTCACATTGCAAAAAGTTCTAACGGGTCTCAAAATGTTTATTAGAGTCTAATAAGTAAATAATAAAAGTATAACAGTTAACCAATGATAGGTTTGTCTGTTATCGTTAAAAGAACTTAACTAAAAAATTTGCACTATACATTAGTTATATAGGTCCTAAAAAGTGCTTTGTGAACTATATGGTGCCAAATGTGCAATTCACATTGCAAAAAGTTCTAACGGGTCTCTAAATGTTTATTAGAGTCTAATAAGTAAATAATAAAAGTATAACAGTTAACCAATAAAAGGTTTGTCTGTTATCGTTAAAAGAACTTAACTAAAAAATTTGCACTATACATTAGTTATATAGGTCCTAAAAAGTACCTTGTGAACAATATGGTGCCAAATGTGCAATTCAAATTGCACAAAGTTCTAACTGGTCTCAAAATGTTTATTAGAGTCTAATAAGTAAATAATAAAAGTATAACAGTTAACCAATGAAAGGTTTGTCTGTTATCGTTAAAAGAACTTAACTAAAAAATTTGCACTATACATTAGTTATATAGGTCCTAAAAAGTGCTTTGTGAACTATATGGTGCCAAATGTGCAATTCACATTGCAAAAAGTTCTAACGGGTCTCTAAATGTTTATTAGAGTCTAATAAGTAAATAATAAAAGTATAACAGTTAACCAATAAAAGGTTTGTCTGTTATCGTTAAAAGAACTTAACTAAAAAATTTGCACTATACATTAGTTATATAGGTCCTAAAAAGTACCTTGTGAACTATATGGTGCCAAATGTGCAATTCACATTGCAAAAAGTTCTAACGGGTCTCAAAATGTTTATTAGAGTCTAATAAGTAAATAATAAAAGTATAACAGTTAACCAATGAAAGGTTTGTCTGTTATCGTTAAAAGAACTTAACTAAAAAATTTGCACTATACATTAGTTATATAGGTCCTAAAAAGTGCTTTGTGAACTATATGGTGCCAAATGTGCAATTCACATTGCAAAAAGTTCTAACGGGTCTCTAAATGTTTATTAGAGTCTAATAAGTAAATAATAAAAGTATAACAGTTAACCAATAAAAGCTTTGTCTGTTATCGTTTAAAGAACTTAACTAAAAAATTTGCACTATACATTAGTTATATAGGTCCTGAAAAGTACCTTGTGAACTATATGGTGCCAAATGTGCAATTCACATTGCAAAAAGTTCTAACGGGTCTCTAAATGTTTATTAGAGTCTAATAAGTAAATAATAAAAGTATAACAGTTAACCAATGAAAGGTTTGTCTGTTATCGTTAAAAGAACTTAACTAAAAAATTTGCACTATACATTAGTTATATAGGTCCTAAAAAGTGCTTTGTGAACTATATGGTGCCAAATGTGCATTTCAAATTGCAAAAAGTTCTAACAGGTCTCTTAATGTTTATTAGAGTCTAATAAGTAAATAATAAAAGTATAACAGTTAACCAATGAACGGTTTGTCTGTTATCGTTAAAAGAACTTAACTAAAAAATTTGCACTATACATTAGTTATATAGGTCCTAAAAAGTGCCTTGTGAACTATATGGTGCCAAATGTGCAATTCACATTGCAAAAAGTTCTAACTGGTCTCAAAATGTTTATTAGAGTCTAATAAGTAAATAATAAAAGTATAACAGTTAACCAATAAAAGCTTTGTCTGTTATCGTTAAAAGAACTTAACTAAAAAATTTGCACTATACATTAGTTATATAGGTCCTAAAAAGTACCTTGTGAACAATATGGTGCCAAATGTGCAATTCACATTGCAAAAACTTCTAACTGGTCTCAAAATGTTTATTAGAGTCTAATAAGTAAATAATAAAAGTATAACAGTTAACCAATGAAAGGTTTGTCTGTTATCGTTAAAAGAACTTAACTAAAAAATTTGCACTATACATTAGTTATATAGGTCCTAAAAAGTACCTTGTGAACTATATGGTGCCAAATGTGCAATTCACATTGCAAAAAGTTCTAACGGGTCTCAAATTGTTTATTAGAGTCTAATAAGTAAATAATAAAAGTATAACAGTTAACCAATGATAGGTTTGTCTGTTATCGTTAAAAGAACTTAACTAAAAAATGTGCACTATACATTAGTTATATAGGTCCTAAAAAGTACCTTGTGAACAATATGGTGCCAAATGTGCAATTCAAATTGCACAAAGTTCTAACTGGTCTCAAAATGTTTATTAGAGTCTAATAAGTAAATAATAAAAGTATAACAGTTAACCAATGAAAGGTTTGTCTGTTATCGTTAAAAGAACTTAACTAAAAAATTTGCACTATACATTAGTTATATAGGTCATAAAAAGTGCTTTGTGAACTATATGGTGCCAAATGTGCAATTCACATTGCAAAAAGTTCTAACGGGTCTCAAAATGTTTATTAGAGTCTAATAAGTAAATAATAAAAGTATAACAGTTAACCAATGATAGGTTTGTCTGTTATCGTTAAAAGAACTTAACTAAAAAATTTGCACTATACATTAGTTATATAGGTCCTAAAAAGTGCTTTGTGAACTATATGGTGCCAAATGTGCAATTCACATTGCAAAAAGTTCTAACGGGTCTCTAAATGTTTATTAGAGTCTAATAAGTAAATAATAAAAGTATAACAGTTAACCAATAAAAGGTTTGTCTGTTATCGTTAAAAGAACTTAACTAAAAAATTTGCACTATACATTAGTTATATAGGTCCTAAAAAGTACCTTGTGAACTATATGGTGCCAAATGTGCAATTCACATTGCAAAAAGTTCTAACGGGTCTCAAAATGTTTATTAGAGTCTAATAAGTAAATAATAAAAGTATAACAGTTAACCAATGAAAGGTTTGTCTGTTATCGTTAAAAGAACTTAACTAAAAAATTTGCACTATACATTAGTTATATAGGCCCTAAAAAGTGCTTTGTGAACTATATGGTGCCAAATGTGCAATTCACATTGCAAAAAGTTCTAACGGGTCTCTAAATGTTTATTAGAGTCTAATAAGTAAATAATAAAAGTATAACAGTTAACCAATGAAAGGTTTGTCTGTTATCGTTAAAAGAACTTAACTAAAAAATTTGCACTATACATTAGTTATATAGGTCCTAAAAAGTGCTTTGTGAACTATATGGTGCCAAATGTGCAATTCACATTGCAAAAAGTTCTAACGGGTCTCTAAATGTTTATTAGAGTCTAATAAGTAAATAATAAAAGTATAACAGTTAACCAATGAAAGGTTTGTCTGTTATCGTTAAAAGAACTTAACTAAAAAATTTGCACTATACATTAGTTATATAGGTCCTAAAAAGTGCTTTGTGAACTATATGGTGCCAAATGTGCATTTCAAATTGCAAAAAGTTCTAACGGGTCTCTAAATGTTTATTAGAGTCTAATAAGTAAATAATAAAAGTATAACAGTTAACCAATGAAAGGTTTGTCTGTTATCGTTAAAAGAACTTAACTAAAAAATTTGCACTATACATTAGTTATATAGGTCCTAAAAAGTGCTTTGTGAACTATATGGTGCCAAATGTGCAATTCACATTGCAAAAAGTTCTAACGGGTCTCTAAATGTTTATTAGAGTCTAATAAGTAAATAATAAAAGTATAACAGTTAACCAATGAAAGGTTTGTCTGTTATCGTTAAAAGAACTTAACTAAAAAATTTGCACTATACATTAGTTATATAGGTCCTAAAAAGTGCTTTGTGAACTATATGGTGCCAAATGTGCAATTCACATTGCAAAAAGTTCTAACGGGTCTCTAAATGTTTATTAGATTCTAATAAGTAAATAATAAAAGTATAACAGTTAACCAATAAAAGGTTTGTCTGTTATCGTTAAAAGAACTTAACTAAAAAATTTGCACTATACATTAGTTATATAGGTCCTAAAAAGTACCTAGTGAACAATATGGTGCCAAATGTGCAATTCACATTGCAAAAAGTTCTAACGGGTCTCAAAATGTTTATTAGAGTCTAATAAGTAAATAATAAAAGTATAACAGTTAACCAATGAAAGGTTTGTCTGTTATCGTTAAAAGAACTTAACTAAAAAATTTGCACTATACATTAGTTATATAGGTCCTAAAAAGTGCTTTGTGAACTATATGGTGCCAAATGTGCAATTCACATTGCAAAAAGTTCTAACGGGTCTCAAAATGTTTATTAGAGTCTAATAAGTAAATAATAAAAGTATAACAGTTAACCAATGATAGGTTTGTCTGTTATCGTTAAAAGAACTTAACTAAAAAATTTGCACTATACATTAGTTATATAGGTCCTAAAAAGTACCTTGTGAACTATATGGTGCCAAATGTGCAATTCACATTGCAAAAAGTTCTAACGGGTCTCAAAATGTTTATTAGAGTCTAATAAGTAAATAATAAAAGTATAACAGTTAACCAATGAAAGGTTTGTCTGTTATCGTTAAAAGAACTTAACTAAAAAATTTGCACTATACATTAGTTATATAGGCCCTAAAAAGTGCTTTGTGAACTATATGGTGCCAAATGTGCAATTCACATTGCAAAAAGTTCTAACGGGTCTCAAAATGTTTATTAGAGTCTAATAAGTAAATAATAAAAGTATAACAGTTAACCAATGAAAGGTTTGTCTGTTATCGTTAAAAGAACTTAACTAAAAAATTTGCACTATTCATTAGTTATATAGGCCCTAAAAAGTGCTTTGTGAACTATATGGTGCCAAATGTGCAATTCACATTGCAAAAAGTTCTAACGGGTCTCAAAATGTTTATTAGAGTCTAATAAGTAAATAATAAAAGTATAACAGTTAACCAATGAAAGGTTTGTCTGTTATCGTTAAAAGAACTTAACTAAAAAATTTGCACTATACATTAGTTATATAGGTCCTAAAAAGTGCTTTGTGAACTATATCGTGCCAAATGTGCAATTCACATTGCAAAAACTTCTAACGGGTCTCTAAATGTTTATTAGAGTCTAATAAGTAAATAATAAAAGTATAACAGTTAACCAATAAAAGGTTTGTCTGTTATCGTTAAAAGAACTTAACTAAAAAATGTGCACTATACATTAGTTATATAGGTCCTAAAAAGTACCTTGTGAACAATATGGTGCCAAATGTGCAATTCAAATTGCACAAAGTTCTAACTGGTCTCAAAATGTTTATTAGAGTCTAATAAGTAAATAATAAAAGTATAACAGTTAACCAATGAAAGGTTTGTCTGTTATCGTTAAAAGAACTTAACTAAAAAATTTGCACTATACATTAGTCATATAGGTCCTGAAAAGTACCTAGTGAACTATATGGTGCCAAATGTGCAATTCACATTGCAAAAAGTTCTAACTGGTCTCAAAATGTTTATTAGAGTCTAATAAGTAAATAATAAAAGTATAACAGTTAACCAATGAAAGGTTTGTCTGTTATCGTTAAAAGAACTTAACTAAAAAATTTGCACTATACATTAGTTATATAGGTCCTAAAAAGTACCTTGTGAACAATATGGTGCCAAATGTGCAATTCACATTGCAAAAACTTCTAACTGGTCTCAAAATGTTTATTAGAGTCTAATAAGTAAATAATAAAAGTATAACAGTTAACCAATGAAAGGTTTGTCTGTTATCGTTAAAAGAACTTAACTAAAAAATTTGCACTATACATTAGTTATATAGGTCCTAAAAAGTACCTTGTGAACTATATGGTGCCAAATGTGCAATTCACATTGCAAAAAGTTCTAACGGGTCTCAAATTGTTTATTAGAGTCTAATAAGTAAATAATAAAAGTATAACAGTTAACCAATAAAAGGTTTGTCTGTTATCGTTAAAAGAACTTAACTAAAAAATGTGCACTATACATTAGTTATATAGGTCCTAAAAAGTACCTTGTGAACAATATGGTGCCAAATGTGCAATTCAAATTGCACAAAGTTCTAACTGGTCTCAAAATGTTTATTAGAGTCTAATAAGTAAATAATAAAAGTATAACAGTTAACCAATGAAAGGTTTGTCTGTTATCGTTAAAAGAACTTAACTAAAAAATTTGCACTATACATTAGTTATATAGGTCCTGAAAAGTACCTTGTGAACTATATGGTGCCAAATGTGCAATTCACATTGCAAAAAGTTCTAACTGGTCTCAAAATGTTTATTAGAGTCTAATAAGTAAATAATAAAAGTATAACAGTTAACCAATAAAAGCTTTGTCTGTTATCGTTAAAAGAACTTAACTAAAAAATTTGCACTATACATTAGTTATATAGGTCCTAAAAAGTACCTTGTGAACAATATGGTGCCAAATGTGCAATTCACATTGCAAAAACTTCTAACTGGTCTCAAAATGTTTATTAGAGTCTAATAAGTAAATAATAAAAGTATAACAGTTAACCAATGAAAGGTTTGTCTGTTATCGTTAAAAGAACTTAACTAAAAAATTTGCACTATACATTAGTTATATAGGTCCTAAAAAGTACCTTGTGAACTATATGGTGCCAAATGTGCAATTCACATTGCAAAAAGTTCTAACGGGTCTCAAAATGTTTATTAGAGTCTAATAAGTAAATAATAAAAGTATAACAGTTAACCATTAAAAGCTTTGTCCGTTATCGTTAAAAGAACTTAACTAAAAAATTTGCACTATACATTAGTTATATAGGTCCTAAAAAGTGCCTTGTGACCTATATGGTGCCAAATGTGCAATTCACATTGCAAAAAGTTCTAACGGGTCTTAAAATGTTTATTAGAGTCTAATAAGTAAATAATAAAAGTATAACAGTTAAACAATGAAAGGTTTGTCTGTTATTGTTAAAAGAACTTAACTAAAAAATTTGCACTATACATTAGTTACATAGGTCCTAAAAAGTACCTTGTAAACTATATGGTGCCAAATGTGCAATTCACATTGCAAAAAGTTCTAACTGGTCTCAAAATGTTTATTAGAGTCTAATAAGTAAATAATTAAAGTATAACAGTTAACCAATGAAAGGTTTGTCTGTTATCGTTAAAAGAACTTAACTAAAAAATTTGCACTATACATTAGTTATATAGGTCCTAAAAAGTGCTTTGTGAACTATATGGTGCCAAATGTGCAATTCACATTGCAAAAAGTTCTAACGGGTCTCTAAATGTTTATTAGAGTCTAATAAGTAAATAATAAAAGTATAACAGTTAACCAATGAACGGTTTGTCTGTTATCGTTAAAAGAACTTAACTAAAAAATTTGCACTATACATTAGTTATATAGGTCCTGAAAAGTGCTTTGTGAACTATATGGTGCCAAATGTGCAATTCACATTGCAAAAAGTTCTAACGGGTCTCTAAATGTTTATTAGAGTCTAATAAGTAAATAATAAAAGTATAACAGTTAACCAATAAAAGCTTTGTCTGTTATCGTTTAAAGAACTTAACTAAAAAATTTGCACTATACATTAGTTATATAGGTCCTGAAAAGTACCTTGTGAACTATATGGTGCCAAATGTGCAATTCACATTGCAAAAAGTTCTAACGGGTCTCTAAATGTTTATTAGAGTCTAATAAGTAAATAATAAAAGTATAACAGTTAACCAATGAAAGGTTTGTCTGTTATCGTTAAAAGAACTTAACTAAAAAATTTGCACTATACATTAGTTATATAGGTCCTAAAAAGTGCTTTGTGAACTATATGGTGCCAAATGTGCATTTCAAATTGCAAAAAGTTCTAACAGGTCTCTTAATGTTTATTAGAGTCTAATAAGTAAATAATAAAAGTATAACAGTTAACCAATGAACGGTTTGTCTGTTATCGTTAAAAGAACTTAACTAAAAAATTTGCACTATACATTATTTATATAGGTCCTAAAAAGTGCTTTGTGAACTATATGGTGCCAAATGTGCAATTCACATTGCAAAAAGTTCTAACGGGTCTCTAAATGATTATTAGAGTCTAATAAGTAAATAATAAAAGTATAACAGTTAACCAATGAAAGGTTTGTCTGTTATCGTTAAAAGAACTTAACTAAAAAATTTGCACTATACATTAGTTATATAGGTCCTAAAAAGTGCTTTGTGAACAATATGGTGCCAAATGTGCAATTCACATTGCAAAAAGTTCTAACGGGTCTCTAAATGTTTATTAGAGTCTAATAAGTAAATAATAAAAGTATAACAGTTAACCAATGAAAGGTTTGTCTGTTATCGTTAAAAGAACTTAACTAAAAAATTTGCACTATACATTAGTTATATAGGTCCTAAAAAGTGCTTTGTGAACTATATGGTGCCAAATGTGCATTTCAAATTGCAAAAAGTTCTAACGGGTCTCTAAATGTTTATTAGAGTCTAATAAGTAAATAATAAAAGTATAACAGTTAACCAATGAAAGGTTTGTCTGTTATCGTTAAAAGAACTTAACTAAAAAATTTGCACTATACATTAGTTATATAGGTCCTAAAAAGTGCTTTGTGAACTATATGGTGCCAAATGTGCAATTCACATTGCAAAAAGTTCTAACGGGTCTCTAAATGTTTATTAGAGTCTAATAAGTAAATAATAAAAGTATAACAGTTAACCAATGAAAGGTTTGTCTGTTATCGTTAAAAGAACTTAACTAAAAAATTTGCACTATACATTAGTTATATAGGTCCTAAAAAGTGCTTTGTGAACTATATGGTGCCAAATGTGCAATTCACATTGCAAAAAGTTCTAACGGGTCTCTAAATGTTTATTAGATTCTAATAAGTAAATAATAAAAGTATAACAGTTAACCAATAAAAGGTTTGTCTGTTATCGTTAAAAGAACTTAACTAAAAAATTTGCACTATACATTAGTTATATAGGTCCTAAAAAGTACCTAGTGAACAATATGGTGCCAAATGTGCAATTCACATTGCAAAAAGTTCTAACGGGTCTCAAAATGTTTATTAGAGTCTAATAAGTAAATAATAAAAGTATAACAGTTAACCAATGAAAGGTTTGTCTGTTATCGTTAAAAGAACTTAACTAAAAAATTTGCACTATACATTAGTTATATAGGTCCTAAAAAGTGCTTTGTGAACTATATGGTGCCAAATGTGCAATTCACATTGCAAAAAGTTCTAACGGGTCTCAAAATGTTTATTAGAGTCTAATAAGTAAATAATAAAAGTATAACAGTTAACCAATGATAGGTTTGTCTGTTATCGTTAAAAGAACTTAACTAAAAAATTTGCACTATACATTAGTTATATAGGTCCTAAAAAGTACCTTGTGAACTATATGGTGCCAAATGTGCAATTCACATTGCAAAAAGTTCTAACGGGTCTCAAAATGTTTATTAGAGTCTAATAAGTAAATAATAAAAGTATAACAGTTAACCAATGAAAGGTTTGTCTGTTATCGTTAAAAGAACTTAACTAAAAAATTTGCACTATACATTAGTTATATAGGCCCTAAAAAGTGCTTTGTGAACTATATGGTGCCAAATGTGCAATTCACATTGCAAAAAGTTCTAACGGGTCTCAAAATGTTTATTAGAGTCTAATAAGTAAATAATAAAAGTATAACAGTTAACCAATGAAAGGTTTGTCTGTTATCGTTAAAAGAACTTAACTAAAAAATTTGCACTATTCATTAGTTATATAGGCCCTAAAAAGTGCTTTGTGAACTATATGGTGCCAAATGTGCAATTCACATTGCAAAAAGTTCTAACGGGTCTCAAAATGTTTATTAGAGTCTAATAAGTAAATAATAAAAGTATAACAGTTAACCAATGAAAGGTTTGTCTGTTATCGTTAAAAGAACTTAACTAAAAAATTTGCACTATACATTAGTTATATAGGTCCTAAAAAGTGCTTTGTGAACTATATCGTGCCAAATGTGCAATTCACATTGCAAAAACTTCTAACGGGTCTCTAAATGTTTATTAGAGTCTAATAAGTAAATAATAAAAGTATAACAGTTAACCAATAAAAGGTTTGTCTGTTATCGTTAAAAGAACTTAACTAAAAAATGTGCACTATACATTAGTTATATAGGTCCTAAAAAGTACCTTGTGAACAATATGGTGCCAAATGTGCAATTCAAATTGCACAAAGTTCTAACTGGTCTCAAAATGTTTATTAGAGTCTAATAAGTAAATAATAAAAGTATAACAGTTAACCAATGAAAGGTTTGTCTGTTATCGTTAAAAGAACTTAACTAAAAAATTTGCACTATACATTAGTTATATAGGTCCTAAAAAGTGCTTTGTGAACTATATGGTGCCAAATGTGCAATTCACATTGCAAAAAGTTCTAACGGGTCTCTAAATGTTTATTAGAGTCTAATAAGTAAATAATAAAAGTATAACAGTTAACCAATAAAAGGTTTGTCTGTTATCGTTAAAAGAACTTAACTAAAAAATTTGCACTATACATTAGTTATATAGGTCCTAAAAAGTACCTTGTGAACTATATGGTGCCAAATGTGCAATTCACATTGCAAAAAGTTCTAACGGGTCTCAAAATGTTTATTAGAGTCTAATAAGTAAATAATAAAAGTATAACAGTTAACCAATGAAAGGTTTGTCTGTTATCGTTAAAAGAACTTAACTAAAAAATTTGCACTATACATTAGTTATATAGGCCCTAAAAAGTGCTTTGTGAACTATATGGTGCCAAATGTGCAATTCACATTGCAAAAAGTTCTAACGGGTCTCTAAATGTTTATTAGAGTCTAATAAGTAAATAATAAAAGTATAACAGTTAACCAATGAAAGGTTTGTCTGTTATCGTTAAAAGAACTTAACTAAAAAATTTGCACTATACATTAGTTATATAGGTCCTAAAAAGTACCTTGTGAACTATATGGTGCCAAATGTGCAATTCACATTGCAAAAAGTTCTAACGGGTCTCTAAATGTTTATTAAAGTCTAATAAGTAAATAATAAAAGTATAACAGTTAACCAATGAAAGGTTTGTCTGTTATCGTTAAAAGAACTTAACTAAAAAATTTGCACTATACATTAGTTATATAGGTCCTAAAAAGTGCTTTGTGAACTATATGGTGCCAAATGTGCAATTCACATTGCAAAAAGTTCTAACGGGTCTCTAAATGTTTATTAGAGTCTAATAAGTAAATAATAAAAGTATAACAGTTAACCAATAAAAGCTTTGTCTGTTATCGTTTAAAGAACTTAACTAAAAAATTTGCACTATACATTAGTTATATAGGTCCTGAAAAGTACCTTGTGAACTATATGGTGCCAAATGTGCAATTCACATTGCAAAAAGTTCTAACGGGTCTCTAAATGTTTATTAGAGTCTAATAAGTAAATAATAAAAGTATAACAGTTAACCAATGAAAGGTTTGTCTGTTATCGTTAAAAGAACTTAACTAAAAAATTTGCACTATACATTAGTTATATAGGTCCTAAAAAGTGCTTTGTGAACTATATGGTGCCAAATGTGCATTTCAAATTGCAAAAAGTTCTAACAGGTCTCTTAATGTTTATTAGAGTCTAATAAGTAAATAATAAAAGTATAACAGTTAACCAATGAACGGTTTGTCTGTTATCGTTAAAAGAACTTAACTAAAAAATTTGCACTATACATTATTTATATAGGTCCTAAAAAGTGCTTTGTGAACTATATGGTGCCAAATGTGCAATTCACATTGCAAAAAGTTCTAACGGGTCTCTAAATGATTATTAGAGTCTAATAAGTAAATAATAAAAGTATAACAGTTAACCAATGAAAGGTTTGTCTGTTATCGTTAAAAGAACTTAACTAAAAAATTTGCACTATACATTAGTTATATAGGTCCTAAAAAGTGCTTTGTGAACAATATGGTGCCAAATGTGCAATTCACATTGCAAAAAGTTCTAACGGGTCTCTAAATGTTTATTAGAGTCTAATAAGTAAATAATAAAAGTATAACAGTTAACCAATGAAAGGTTTGTCTGTTATCGTTAAAAGAACTTAACTAAAAAATTTGCACTATACATTAGTTATATAGGTCCTAAAAAGTGCTTTGTGAACTATATGGTGCCAAATGTGCATTTCAAATTGCAAAAAGTTCTAACGGGTCTCTAAATGTTTATTAGAGTCTAATAAGTAAATAATAAAAGTATAACAGTTAACCAATGAAAGGTTTGTCTGTTATCGTTAAAAGAACTTAACTAAAAAATTTGCACTATACATTAGTTATATAGGTCCTAAAAAGTGCTTTGTGAACTATATGGTGCCAAATGTGCAATTCACATTGCAAAAAGTTCTAACGGGTCTCTAAATGTTTATTAGAGTCTAATAAGTAAATAATAAAAGTATAACAGTTAACCAATGAAAGGTTTGTCTGTTATCGTTAAAAGAACTTAACTAAAAAATTTGCACTATACATTAGTTATATAGGTCCTAAAAAGTGCTTTGTGAACTATATGGTGCCAAATGTGCAATTCACATTGCAAAAAGTTCTAACGGGTCTCTAAATGTTTATTAGATTCTAATAAGTAAATAATAAAAGTATAACAGTTAACCAATAAAAGGTTTGTCTGTTATCGTTAAAAGAACTTAACTAAAAAATTTGCACTATACATTAGTTATATAGGTCCTAAAAAGTACCTAGTGAACAATATGGTGCCAAATGTGCAATTCACATTGCAAAAAGTTCTAACGGGTCTCAAAATGTTTATTAGAGTCTAATAAGTAAATAATAAAAGTATAACAGTTAACCAATGAAAGGTTTGTCTGTTATCGTTAAAAGAACTTAACTAAAAAATTTGCACTATACATTAGTTATATAGGTCCTAAAAAGTGCTTTGTGAACTATATGGTGCCAAATGTGCAATTCACATTGCAAAAAGTTCTAACGGGTCTCAAAATGTTTATTAGAGTCTAATAAGTAAATAATAAAAGTATAACAGTTAACCAATGATAGGTTTGTCTGTTATCGTTAAAAGAACTTAACTAAAAAATTTGCACTATACATTAGTTATATAGGTCCTAAAAAGTACCTTGTGAACTATATGGTGCCAAATGTGCAATTCACATTGCAAAAAGTTCTAACGGGTCTCAAAATGTTTATTAGAGTCTAATAAGTAAATAATAAAAGTATAACAGTTAACCAATGAAAGGTTTGTCTGTTATCGTTAAAAGAACTTAACTAAAAAATTTGCACTATACATTAGTTATATAGGCCCTAAAAAGTGCTTTGTGAACTATATGGTGCCAAATGTGCAATTCACATTGCAAAAAGTTCTAACGGGTCTCAAAATGTTTATTAGAGTCTAATAAGTAAATAATAAAAGTATAACAGTTAACCAATGAAAGGTTTGTCTGTTATCGTTAAAAGAACTTAACTAAAAAATTTGCACTATTCATTAGTTATATAGGCCCTAAAAAGTGCTTTGTGAACTATATGGTGCCAAATGTGCAATTCACATTGCAAAAAGTTCTAACGGGTCTCAAAATGTTTATTAGAGTCTAATAAGTAAATAATAAAAGTATAACAGTTAACCAATGAAAGGTTTGTCTGTTATCGTTAAAAGAACTTAACTAAAAAATTTGCACTATACATTAGTTATATAGGTCCTAAAAAGTGCTTTGTGAACTATATCGTGCCAAATGTGCAATTCACATTGCAAAAACTTCTAACGGGTCTCTAAATGTTTATTAGAGTCTAATAAGTAAATAATAAAAGTATAACAGTTAACCAATAAAAGGTTTGTCTGTTATCGTTAAAAGAACTTAACTAAAAAATGTGCACTATACATTAGTTATATAGGTCCTAAAAAGTACCTTGTGAACAATATGGTGCCAAATGTGCAATTCAAATTGCACAAAGTTCTAACTGGTCTCAAAATGTTTATTAGAGTCTAATAAGTAAATAATAAAAGTATAACAGTTAACCAATGAAAGGTTTGTCTGTTATCGTTAAAAGAACTTAACTAAAAAATTTGCACTATACATTAGTTATATAGGTCCTAAAAAGTGCTTTGTGAACTATATGGTGCCAAATGTGCAATTCACATTGCAAAAAGTTCTAACGGGTCTCTAAATGTTTATTAGAGTCTAATAAGTAAATAATAAAAGTATAACAGTTAACCAATAAAAGGTTTGTCTGTTATCGTTAAAAGAACTTAACTAAAAAATTTGCACTATACATTAGTTATATAGGTCCTAAAAAGTACCTTGTGAACTATATGGTGCCAAATGTGCAATTCACATTGCAAAAAGTTCTAACGGGTCTCAAAATGTTTATTAGAGTCTAATAAGTAAATAATAAAAGTATAACAGTTAACCAATGAAAGGTTTGTCTGTTATCGTTAAAAGAACTTAACTAAAAAATTTGCACTATACATTAGTTATATAGGCCCTAAAAAGTGCTTTGTGAACTATATGGTGCCAAATGTGCAATTCACATTGCAAAAAGTTCTAACGGGTCTCTAAATGTTTATTAGAGTCTAATAAGTAAATAATAAAAGTATAACAGTTAACCAATGAAAGGTTTGTCTGTTATCGTTAAAAGAACTTAACTAAAAAATTTGCACTATACATTAGTTATATAGGTCCTAAAAAGTACCTTGTGAACTATATGGTGCCAAATGTGCAATTCACATTGCAAAAAGTTCTAACGGGTCTCTAAATGTTTATTAAAGTCTAATAAGTAAATAATAAAAGTATAACAGTTAACCAATGAAAGGTTTGTCTGTTATCGTTAAAAGAACTTAACTAAAAAATTTGCACTATACATTAGTTATATAGGTCCTAAAAAGTGCTTTGTGAACTATATGGTGCCAAATGTGCAATTCACATTGCAAAAAGTTCTAACGGGTCTCTAAATGTTTATTAGAGTCTAATAAGTAAATAATAAAAGTATAACAGTTAACCAATAAAAGCTTTGTCTGTTATCGTTTAAAGAACTTAACTAAAAAATTTGCACTATACATTAGTTATATAGGTCCTGAAAAGTACCTTGTGAACTATATGGTGCCAAATGTGCAATTCACATTGCAAAAAGTTCTAACGGGTCTCTAAATGTTTATTAGAGTCTAATAAGTAAATAATAAAAGTATAACAGTTAACCAATGAAAGGTTTGTCTGTTATCGTTAAAAGAACTTAACTAAAAAATTTGCACTATACATTAGTTATATAGGTCCTAAAAAGTGCTTTGTGAACTATATGGTGCCAAATGTGCATTTCAAATTGCAAAAAGTTCTAACAGGTCTCTTAATGTTTATTAGAGTCTAATAAGTAAATAATAAAAGTATAACAGTTAACCAATGAACGGTTTGTCTGTTATCGTTAAAAGAACTTAACTAAAAAATTTGCACTATACATTAGTTATATAGGTCCTAAAAAGTGCCTTGTGAACTATATGGTGCCAAATGTGCAATTCACATTGCAAAAAGTTCTAACTGGTCTCAAAATGTTTATTAGAGTCTAATAAGTAAATAATAAAAGTATAACAGTTAACCAATAAAAGCTTTGTCTGTTATCGTTAAAAGAACTTAACTAAAAAATTTGCACTATACATTAGTTATATAGGTCCTAAAAAGTACCTTGTGAACAATATGGTGCCAAATGTGCAATTCACATTGCAAAAACTTCTAACTGGTCTCAAAATGTTTATTAGAGTCTAATAAGTAAATAATAAAAGTATAACAGTTAACCAATGAAAGGTTTGTCTGTTATCGTTAAAAGAACTTAACTAAAAAATTTGCACTATACATTAGTTATATAGGTCCTAAAAAGTACCTTGTGAACTATATGGTGCCAAATGTGCAATTCACATTGCAAAAAGTTCTAACGGGTCTCAAATTGTTTATTAGAGTCTAATAAGTAAATAATAAAAGTATAACAGTTAACCAATGATAGGTTTGTCTGTTATCGTTAAAAGAACTTAACTAAAAAATGTGCACTATACATTAGTTATATAGGTCCTAAAAAGTACCTTGTGAACAATATGGTGCCAAATGTGCAATTCAAATTGCACAAAGTTCTAACTGGTCTCAAAATGTTTATTAGAGTCTAATAAGTAAATAATAAAAGTATAACAGTTAACCAATGAAAGGTTTGTCTGTTATCGTTAAAAGAACTTAACTAAAAAATTTGCACTATACATTAGTTATATAGGTCATAAAAAGTGCTTTGTGAACTATATGGTGCCAAATGTGCAATTCACATTGCAAAAAGTTCTAACGGGTCTCAAAATGTTTATTAGAGTCTAATAAGTAAATAATAAAAGTATAACAGTTAACCAATGATAGGTTTGTCTGTTATCGTTAAAAGAACTTAACTAAAAAATTTGCACTATACATTAGTTATATAGGTCCTAAAAAGTGCTTTGTGAACTATATGGTGCCAAATGTGCAATTCACATTGCAAAAAGTTCTAACGGGTCTCTAAATGTTTATTAGAGTCTAATAAGTAAATAATAAAAGTATAACAGTTAACCAATAAAAGGTTTGTCTGTTATCGTTAAAAGAACTTAACTAAAAAATTTGCACTATACATTAGTTATATAGGTCCTAAAAAGTACCTTGTGAACTATATGGTGCCAAATGTGCAATTCACATTGCAAAAAGTTCTAACGGGTCTCAAAATGTTTATTAGAGTCTAATAAGTAAATAATAAAAGTATAACAGTTAACCAATGAAAGGTTTGTCTGTTATCGTTAAAAGAACTTAACTAAAAAATTTGCACTATACATTAGTTATATAGGCCCTAAAAAGTGCTTTGTGAACTATATGGTGCCAAATGTGCAATTCACATTGCAAAAAGTTCTAACGGGTCTCTAAATGTTTATTAGAGTCTAATAAGTAAATAATAAAAGTATAACAGTTAACCAATGAAAGGTTTGTCTGTTATCGTTAAAAGAACTTAACTAAAAAATTTGCACTATACATTAGTTATATAGGTCCTAAAAAGTGCTTTGTGAACTATATGGTGCCAAATGTGCAATTCACATTGCAAAAAGTTCTAACGGGTCTCTAAATGTTTATTAGAGTCTAATAAGTAAATAATAAAAGTATAACAGTTAACCAATGAAAGGTTTGTCTGTTATCGTTAAAAGAACTTAACTAAAAAATTTGCACTATACATTAGTTATATAGGTCCTAAAAAGTGCTTTGTGAACTATATGGTGCCAAATGTGCATTTCAAATTGCAAAAAGTTCTAACGGGTCTCTAAATGTTTATTAGAGTCTAATAAGTAAATAATAAAAGTATAACAGTTAACCAATGAAAGGTTTGTCTGTTATCGTTAAAAGAACTTAACTAAAAAATTTGCACTATACATTAGTTATATAGGTCCTAAAAAGTGCTTTGTGAACTATATGGTGCCAAATGTGCAATTCACATTGCAAAAAGTTCTAACGGGTCTCTAAATGTTTATTAGAGTCTAATAAGTAAATAATAAAAGTATAACAGTTAACCAATGAAAGGTTTGTCTGTTATCGTTAAAAGAACTTAACTAAAAAATTTGCACTATACATTAGTTATATAGGTCCTAAAAAGTGCTTTGTGAACTATATGGTGCCAAATGTGCAATTCACATTGCAAAAAGTTCTAACGGGTCTCTAAATGTTTATTAGATTCTAATAAGTAAATAATAAAAGTATAACAGTTAACCAATAAAAGGTTTGTCTGTTATCGTTAAAAGAACTTAACTAAAAAATTTGCACTATACATTAGTTATATAGGTCCTAAAAAGTACCTAGTGAACAATATGGTGCCAAATGTGCAATTCACATTGCAAAAAGTTCTAACGGGTCTCAAAATGTTTATTAGAGTCTAATAAGTAAATAATAAAAGTATAACAGTTAACCAATGAAAGGTTTGTCTGTTATCGTTAAAAGAACTTAACTAAAAAATTTGCACTATACATTAGTTATATAGGTCCTAAAAAGTGCTTTGTGAACTATATGGTGCCAAATGTGCAATTCACATTGCAAAAAGTTCTAACGGGTCTCAAAATGTTTATTAGAGTCTAATAAGTAAATAATAAAAGTATAACAGTTAACCAATGATAGGTTTGTCTGTTATCGTTAAAAGAACTTAACTAAAAAATTTGCACTATACATTAGTTATATAGGTCCTAAAAAGTACCTTGTGAACTATATGGTGCCAAATGTGCAATTCACATTGCAAAAAGTTCTAACGGGTCTCAAAATGTTTATTAGAGTCTAATAAGTAAATAATAAAAGTATAACAGTTAACCAATGAAAGGTTTGTCTGTTATCGTTAAAAGAACTTAACTAAAAAATTTGCACTATACATTAGTTATATAGGCCCTAAAAAGTGCTTTGTGAACTATATGGTGCCAAATGTGCAATTCACATTGCAAAAAGTTCTAACGGGTCTCAAAATGTTTATTAGAGTCTAATAAGTAAATAATAAAAGTATAACAGTTAACCAATGAAAGGTTTGTCTGTTATCGTTAAAAGAACTTAACTAAAAAATTTGCACTATTCATTAGTTATATAGGCCCTAAAAAGTGCTTTGTGAACTATATGGTGCCAAATGTGCAATTCACATTGCAAAAAGTTCTAACGGGTCTCAAAATGTTTATTAGAGTCTAATAAGTAAATAATAAAAGTATAACAGTTAACCAATGAAAGGTTTGTCTGTTATCGTTAAAAGAACTTAACTAAAAAATTTGCACTATACATTAGTTATATAGGTCCTAAAAAGTGCTTTGTGAACTATATCGTGCCAAATGTGCAATTCACATTGCAAAAACTTCTAACGGGTCTCTAAATGTTTATTAGAGTCTAATAAGTAAATAATAAAAGTATAACAGTTAACCAATAAAAGGTTTGTCTGTTATCGTTAAAAGAACTTAACTAAAAAATGTGCACTATACATTAGTTATATAGGTCCTAAAAAGTACCTTGTGAACAATATGGTGCCAAATGTGCAATTCAAATTGCACAAAGTTCTAACTGGTCTCAAAATGTTTATTAGAGTCTAATAAGTAAATAATAAAAGTATAACAGTTAACCAATGAAAGGTTTGTCTGTTATCGTTAAAAGAACTTAACTAAAAAATTTGCACTATACATTAGTCATATAGGTCCTGAAAAGTACCTAGTGAACTATATGGTGCCAAATGTGCAATTCACATTGCAAAAAGTTCTAACTGGTCTCAAAATGTTTATTAGAGTCTAATAAGTAAATAATAAAAGTATAACAGTTAACCAATGAAAGGTTTGTCTGTTATCGTTAAAAGAACTTAACTAAAAAATTTGCACTATACATTAGTTATATAGGTCCTAAAAAGTACCTTGTGAACAATATGGTGCCAAATGTGCAATTCACATTGCAAAAACTTCTAACTGGTCTCAAAATGTTTATTAGAGTCTAATAAGTAAATAATAAAAGTATAACAGTTAACCAATGAAAGGTTTGTCTGTTATCGTTAAAAGAACTTAACTAAAAAATTTGCACTATACATTAGTTATATAGGTCCTAAAAAGTACCTTGTGAACTATATGGTGCCAAATGTGCAATTCACATTGCAAAAAGTTCTAACGGGTCTCAAATTGTTTATTAGAGTCTAATAAGTAAATAATAAAAGTATAACAGTTAACCAATAAAAGGTTTGTCTGTTATCGTTAAAAGAACTTAACTAAAAAATGTGCACTATACATTAGTTATATAGGTCCTAAAAAGTACCTTGTGAACAATATGGTGCCAAATGTGCAATTCAAATTGCACAAAGTTCTAACTGGTCTCAAAATGTTTATTAGAGTCTAATAAGTAAATAATAAAAGTATAACAGTTAACCAATGAAAGGTTTGTCTGTTATCGTTAAAAGAACTTAACTAAAAAATTTGCACTATACATTAGTTATATAGGTCCTGAAAAGTACCTTGTGAACTATATGGTGCCAAATGTGCAATTCACATTGCAAAAAGTTCTAACTGGTCTCAAAATGTTTATTAGAGTCTAATAAGTAAATAATAAAAGTATAACAGTTAACCAATAAAAGCTTTGTCTGTTATCGTTAAAAGAACTTAACTAAAAAATTTGCACTATACATTAGTTATATAGGTCCTAAAAAGTACCTTGTGAACAATATGGTGCCAAATGTGCAATTCACATTGCAAAAACTTCTAACTGGTCTCAAAATGTTTATTAGAGTCTAATAAGTAAATAATAAAAGTATAACAGTTAACCAATGAAAGGTTTGTCTGTTATCGTTAAAAGAACTTAACTAAAAAATTTGCACTATACATTAGTTATATAGGTCCTAAAAAGTACCTTGTGAACTATATGGTGCCAAATGTGCAATTCACATTGCAAAAAGTTCTAACGGGTCTCAAAATGTTTATTAGAGTCTAATAAGTAAATAATAAAAGTATAACAGTTAACCATTAAAAGCTTTGTCCGTTATCGTTAAAAGAACTTAACTAAAAAATTTGCACTATACATTAGTTATATAGGTCCTAAAAAGTGCCTTGTGACCTATATGGTGCCAAATGTGCAATTCACATTGCAAAAAGTTCTAACGGGTCTTAAAATGTTTATTAGAGTCTAATAAGTAAATAATAAAAGTATAACAGTTAAACAATGAAAGGTTTGTCTGTTATTGTTAAAAGAACTTAACTAAAAAATTTGCACTATACATTAGTTACATAGGTCCTAAAAAGTACCTTGTAAACTATATGGTGCCAAATGTGCAATTCACATTGCAAAAAGTTCTAACTGGTCTCAAAATGTTTATTAGAGTCTAATAAGTAAATAATTAAAGTATAACAGTTAACCAATGAAAGGTTTGTCTGTTATCGTTAAAAGAACTTAACTAAAAAATTTGCACTATACATTAGTTATATAGGTCCTAAAAAGTGCTTTGTGAACTATATGGTGCCAAATGTGCAATTCACATTGCAAAAAGTTCTAACGGGTCTCTAAATGTTTATTAGAGTCTAATAAGTAAATAATAAAAGTATAACAGTTAACCAATGAACGGTTTGTCTGTTATCGTTAAAAGAACTTAACTAAAAAATTTGCACTATACATTAGTTATATAGGTCCTGAAAAGTGCTTTGTGAACTATATGGTGCCAAATGTGCAATTCACAATGCAAAAAGTTCTAACTGGTCTCAAAATGTTTATTAGAGTCTAATAAGTAAATAATAAAAGTATAACAGTTAACCAATGAAAGGTTTGTCTGTTATCGTTAAAAGAACTTAACTAAAAAATTTGCACTATACATTAGTTACATAGGTCCTAAAAAGTACCTTGTGAACAATATGGTGCCAAATGTGCAATTCACATTGCAAAAAGTTCTAACGGGTCTCAAAATGTATATTAGAGTCTAATAAGTAAATAATAAAAGTATAACAGTTAACCAATGAAAGGTTTGTCTGTTATCGTTAAAAGAACTTAACTAAAAAATTTGCACTATACATTAGTTATATAGGCCCTAAAAAGTGCTTTGTGAACTATATGGTGCCAAATGTGCAATTCACATTGCAAAAAGTTCTAACGGGTCTCTAAATGTTTATTAGAGTCTAATAAGTAAATAATAAAAGTATAACAGTTAACCAATGAAAGGTTTGTCTGTTATCGTTAAAAGAACTTAACTAAAAAATTTGCACTATACATTATTTATATAGGTCCTAAAAAGTGCTTTGTGAACTATATGGTGCCAAATGTGCAATTCACATTGCAAAAAGTTCTAACGGGTCTCTAAATGATTATTAGAGTCTAATAAGTAAATAATAAAAGTATAACAGTTAACCAATGAAAGGTTTGTCTGTTATCGTTAAAAGAACTTAACTAAAAAATTTGCACTATACATTAGTTATATAGGTCCTAAAAAGTGCTTTGTGAACTATATGGTGCCAAATGTGCAATTCACATTGCAAAAAGTTCTAACGGGTCTCTAAATGTTTATTAGAGTCTAATAAGTAAATAATAAAAGTATAACAGTTAACCAATGAAAGGTTTGTCTGTTATCGTTAAAAGAACTTAACTAAAAAATTTGCACTATACATTAGTTATATAGGTCCTAAAAAGTGCTTTGTGAACTATATGGTGCCAAATGTGCATTTCAAATTGCAAAAAGTTCTAACGGGTCTCTAAATGTTTATTAGAGTCTAATAAGTAAATAATAAAAGTATAACAGTTAACCAATGAAAGGTTTGTCTGTTATCGTTAAAAGAACTTAACTAAAAAATTTGCACTATACATTAGTTATATAGGTCCTAAAAAGTGCTTTGTGAACTATATGGTGCCAAATGTGCAATTCACATTGCAAAAAGTTCTAACGGGTCTCTAAATGTTTATTAGAGTCTAATAAGTAAATAATAAAAGTATAACAGTTAACCAATGAAAGGTTTGTCTGTTATCGTTAAAAGAACTTAACTAAAAAATTTGCACTATACATTAGTTATATAGGTCCTAAAAAGTGCTTTGTGAACTATATGGTGCCAAATGTGCAATTCACATTGCAAAAAGTTCTAACGGGTCTCTAAATGTTTATTAGATTCTAATAAGTAAATAGTAAAAGTATAACAGTTAACCAATAAAAGGTTTGTCTGTTATCGTTAAAAGAACTTAACTAAAAAATTTGCACTATACATTAGTTATATAGGTCCTAAAAAGTACCTAGTGAACAATATGGTGCCAAATGTGCAATTCACATTGCAAAAAGTTCTAACGGGTCTCAAAATGTTTATTAGAGTCTAATAAGTAAATAATAAAAGTATAACAGTTAACCAATGAAAGGTTTGTCTGTTATCGTTAAAAGAACTTAACTAAAAAATTTGCACTATACATTAGTTATATAGGTCCTAAAAAGTGCTTTGTGAACTATATGGTGCCAAATGTGCAATTCACATTGCAAAAAGTTCTAACGGGTCTCTAAATGTTTATTAGAGTCTAATAAGTAAATAATAAAAGTATAACAGTTAACCAATGAACGGTTTGTCTGTTATCGTTAAAAGAACTTAACTAAAAAATTTGCACTATACATTAGTTATATAGGTCCTGAAAAGTGCTTTGTGAACTATATGGTGCCAAATGTGCAATTCACAATGCAAAAAGTTCTAACTGGTCTCAAAATGTTTATTAGAGTCTAATAAGTAAATAATAAAAGTATAACAGTTAACCAATGAAAGGTTTGTCTGTTATCGTTAAAAGAACTTAACTAAAAAATTTGCACTATACATTAGTTACATAGGTCCTAAAAAGTACCTTGTGAACAATATGGTGCCAAATGTGCAATTCACATTGCAAAAAGTTCTAACGGGTCTCAAAATGTATATTAGAGTCTAATAAGTAAATAATAAAAGTATAACAGTTAACCAATGAAAGGTTTGTCTGTTATCGTTAAAAGAACTTAACTAAAAAATTTGCACTATACATTAGTTATATAGGCCCTAAAAAGTGCTTTGTGAACTATATGGTGCCAAATGTGCAATTCACATTGCAAAAAGTTCTAACGGGTCTCTAAATGTTTATTAGAGTCTAATAAGTAAATAATAAAAGTATAACAGTTAACCAATGAAAGGTTTGTCTGTTATCGTTAAAAGAACTTAACTAAAAAATTTGCACTATACATTATTTATATAGGTCCTAAAAAGTGCTTTGTGAACTATATGGTGCCAAATGTGCAATTCACATTGCAAAAAGTTCTAACGGGTCTCTAAATGATTATTAGAGTCTAATAAGTAAATAATAAAAGTATAACAGTTAACCAATGAAAGGTTTGTCTGTTATCGTTAAAAGAACTTAACTAAAAAATTTGCACTATACATTAGTTATATAGGTCCTAAAAAGTGCTTTGTGAACTATATGGTGCCAAATGTGCAATTCACATTGCAAAAAGTTCTAACGGGTCTCTAAATGTTTATTAGAGTCTAATAAGTAAATAATAAAAGTATAACAGTTAACCAATGAAAGGTTTGTCTGTTATCGTTAAAAGAACTTAACTAAAAAATTTGCACTATACATTAGTTATATAGGTCCTAAAAAGTGCTTTGTGAACTATATGGTGCCAAATGTGCATTTCAAATTGCAAAAAGTTCTAACGGGTCTCTAAATGTTTATTAGAGTCTAATAAGTAAATAATAAAAGTATAACAGTTAACCAATGAAAGGTTTGTCTGTTATCGTTAAAAGAACTTAACTAAAAAATTTGCACTATACATTAGTTATATAGGTCCTAAAAAGTGCTTTGTGAACTATATGGTGCCAAATGTGCAATTCACATTGCAAAAAGTTCTAACGGGTCTCTAAATGTTTATTAGAGTCTAATAAGTAAATAATAAAAGTATAACAGTTAACCAATGAAAGGTTTGTCTGTTATCGTTAAAAGAACTTAACTAAAAAATTTGCACTATACATTAGTTATATAGGTCCTAAAAAGTGCTTTGTGAACTATATGGTGCCAAATGTGCAATTCACATTGCAAAAAGTTCTAACGGGTCTCTAAATGTTTATTAGATTCTAATAAGTAAATAATAAAAGTATAACAGTTAACCAATAAAAGGTTTGTCTGTTATCGTTAAAAGAACTTAACTAAAAAATTTGCACTATACATTAGTTATATAGGTCCTAAAAAGTACCTAGTGAACAATATGGTGCCAAATGTGCAATTCACATTGCAAAAAGTTCTAACGGGTCTCAAAATGTTTATTAGAGTCTAATAAGTAAATAATAAAAGTATAACAGTTAACCAATGAAAGGTTTGTCTGTTATCGTTAAAAGAACTTAACTAAAAAATTTGCACTATACATTAGTTATATAGATCCTAAAAAGTACCTTGTGAACTATATGGTGCCAAATGTGCAATTCACATTGCAAAAAGTTCTAACGGGTCTCTAAATGTTTATTAGAGTCTAATAAGTAAATAATAAAAGTATAACAGTTAACCAATAAAAGCTTTGTCTGTTATCGTTAAAAGAACTTAACTAAAAAATTTGCACTATACATTAGTTATATAGGTCCTAAAAAGTGCTTTGTGAACTATATGGTGCCAAATGTGCATTTCAAATTGCAAAAAGTTCTAACAGGTCTCTTAATGTTTATTAGAGTCTAATAAGTAAATAATAAAAGTATAACAGTTAACCAATGAACGGTTTGTCTGTTATCGTTAAAAGAACTTAACTAAAAAATTTGCACTATACATTAGTTATATAGGTCCTAAAAAGTGCTTTGTGAACTATATGGTGCCAAATGTGCAATTCACATTGCAAAAAGTTCTAACTGGTCTCAAAATGTTTATTAGAGTCTAATAAGTAAATAATAAAAGTATAACAGTTAACCAATAAAAGCTTTGTCTGTTATCGTTAAAAGAACTTAACTAAAAAATTTGCACTATACATTAGTTATATAGGTCCTAAAAAGTACCTTGTGAACAATATGGTGCCAAATGTGCAATTCACATTGCAAAAACTTCTAACTGGTCTCAAAATGTTTATTAGAGTCTAATAAGTAAATAATAAAAGTATAACAGTTAACCAATAAAAGGTTTGTCTGTTATCGTTAAAAGAACTTAACTAAAAAATTTGCACTATACATTAGTTATATAGGTCCTAAAAAGTACCTTGTGAACTATATGGTGCCAAATGTGCAATTCACATTGCAAAAAGTTCTAACGGGTCTCAAATTGTTTATTAGAGTCTAATAAGTAAATAATAAAAGTATAACAGTTAACCAATAAAAGGTTTGTCTGTTATCGTTAAAAGAACTTAACTAAAAATGTGCACTATACATTAGTTATATAGGTCCTAAAAAGTACCTTGTGAACAATATGGTGCCAAATGTGCAATTCAAATTGCACAAAGTTCTAACTGGTCTCAAAATGTTTATTAGAGTCTAATAAGTAAATAATAAAAGTATAACAGTTAACCAATGAAAGGTTTGTCTGTTATCGTTAAAAGAACTTAACTAAAAAATTTGCACTATACATTAGTTATATAGGTCCTAAAAAGTGCTTTGTGAACTATATGGTGCCAAATGTGCAATTCACATTGCAAAAAGTTCTAACGGGTCTCAAAATGTTTATTAGAGTCTAATAAGTAAATAATAAAAGTATAACAGTTAACCAATGATAGGTTTGTCTGTTATCGTTAAAAGAACTTAACTAAAAAATTTGCACTATACATTAGTTATATAGGTCCTAAAAAGTGCTTTGTGAACTATATGGTGCCAAATGTGCAATTCACATTGCAAAAAGTTCTAACGGGTCTCTAAATGTTTATTAGAGTCTAATAAGTAAATAATAAAAGTATAACAGTTAACCAATAAAAGGTTTGTCTGTTATCGTTAAAAGAACTTAACTAAAAAATTTGCACTATACATTAGTTATATAGGTCCTAAAAAGTACCTTGTGAACTATATGGTGCCAAATGTGCAATTCACATTGCAAAAAGTTCTAACGGGTCTCAAAATGTTTATTAGAGTCTAATAAGTAAATAATAAAAGTATAACAGTTAACCAATGAAAGGTTTGTCTGTTATCGTTAAAAGAACTTAACTAAAAAATTTGCACTATACATTAGTTATATAGGCCCTAAAAAGTGCTTTGTGAACTATATGGTGCCAAATGTGCAATTCACATTGCAAAAAGTTCTAACGGGTCTCTAAATGTTTATTAGAGTCTAATAAGTAAATAATAAAAGTATAACAGTTAACCAATGAAAGGTTTGTCTGTTATCGTTAAAAGAACTTAACTAAAAAATTTGCACTATACATTAGTTATATAGGTCCTAAAAAGTACCTTGTGAACTATATGGTGCCAAATGTGCAATTCACATTGCAAAAAGTTCTAACGGGTCTCTAAATGTTTATTAAAGTCTAATAAGTAAATAATAAAAGTATAACAGTTAACCAATGAAAGGTTTGTCTGTTATCGTTAAAAGAACTTAACTAAAAAATTTGCACTATACATTAGTTATATAGGTCCTAAAAAGTGCTTTGTGAACTATATGGTGCCAAATGTGCAATTCACATTGCAAAAAGTTCTAACGGGTCTCTAAATGTTTATTAGAGTCTAATAAGTAAATAATAAAAGTATAACAGTTAACCAATAAAAGCTTTGTCTGTTATCGTTTAAAGAACTTAACTAAAAAATTTGCACTATACATTAGTTATATAGGTCCTGAAAAGTACCTTGTGAACTATATGGTGCCAAATGTGCAATTCACATTGCAAAAAGTTCTAACGGGTCTCTAAATGTTTATTAGAGTCTAATAAGTAAATAATAAAAGTATAACAGTTAACCAATGAAAGGTTTGTCTGTTATCGTTAAAAGAACTTAACTAAAAAATTTGCACTATACATTAGTTATATAGGTCCTAAAAAGTGCTTTGTGAACTATATGGTGCCAAATGTGCATTTCAAATTGCAAAAAGTTCTAACAGGTCTCTTAATGTTTATTAGAGTCTAATAAGTAAATAATAAAAGTATAACAGTTAACCAATGAACGGTTTGTCTGTTATCGTTAAAAGAACTTAACTAAAAAATTTGCACTATACATTAGTTATATAGGTCCTAAAAAGTGCCTTGTGAACTATATGGTGCCAAATGTGCAATTCACATTGCAAAAAGTTCTAACTGGTCTCAAAATGTTTATTAGAGTCTAATAAGTAAATAATAAAAGTATAACAGTTAACCAATAAAAGCTTTGTCTGTTATCGTTAAAAGAACTTAACTAAAAAATTTGCACTATACATTAGTTATATAGGTCCTAAAAAGTACCTTGTGAACAATATGGTGCCAAATGTGCAATTCACATTGCAAAAACTTCTAACTGGTCTCAAAATGTTTATTAGAGTCTAATAAGTAAATAATAAAAGTATAACAGTTAACCAATGAAAGGTTTGTCTGTTATCGTTAAAAGAACTTAACTAAAAAATTTGCACTATACATTAGTTATATAGGTCCTAAAAAGTACCTTGTGAACTATATGGTGCCAAATGTGCAATTCACATTGCAAAAAGTTCTAACGGGTCTCAAATTGTTTATTAGAGTCTAATAAGTAAATAATAAAAGTATAACAGTTAACCAATGATAGGTTTGTCTGTTATCGTTAAAAGAACTTAACTAAAAAATGTGCACTATACATTAGTTATATAGGTCCTAAAAAGTACCTTGTGAACAATATGGTGCCAAATGTGCAATTCAAATTGCACAAAGTTCTAACTGGTCTCAAAATGTTTATTAGAGTCTAATAAGTAAATAATAAAAGTATAACAGTTAACCAATGAAAGGTTTGTCTGTTATCGTTAAAAGAACTTAACTAAAAAATTTGCACTATACATTAGTTATATAGGTCCTAAAAAGTGCTTTGTGAACTATATGGTGCCAAATGTGCAATTCACATTGCAAAAAGTTCTAACGGGTCTCAAAATGTTTATTAGAGTCTAATAAGTAAATAATAAAAGTATAACAGTTAACCAATGATAGGTTTGTCTGTTATCGTTAAAAGAACTTAACTAAAAAATTTGCACTATACATTAGTTATATAGGTCCTAAAAAGTGCTTTGTGAACTATATGGTGCCAAATGTGCAATTCACATTGCAAAAAGTTCTAACGGGTCTCTAAATGTTTATTAGAGTCTAATAAGTAAATAATAAAAGTATAACAGTTAACCAATAAAAGGTTTGTCTGTTATCGTTAAAAGAACTTAACTAAAAAATTTGCACTATACATTAGTTATATAGGTCCTAAAAAGTACCTTGTGAACTATATGGTGCCAAATGTGCAATTCACATTGCAAAAAGTTCTAACGGGTCTCAAAATGTTTATTAGAGTCTAATAAGTAAATAATAAAAGTATAACAGTTAACCAATGAAAGGTTTGTCTGTTATCGTTAAAAGAACTTAACTAAAAAATTTGCACTATACATTAGTTATATAGGCCCTAAAAAGTGCTTTGTGAACTATATGGTGCCAAATGTGCAATTCACATTGCAAAAAGTTCTAACGGGTCTCTAAATGTTTATTAGAGTCTAATAAGTAAATAATAAAAGTATAACAGTTAACCAATGAAAGGTTTGTCTGTTATCGTTAAAAGAACTTAACTAAAAAATTTGCACTATACATTATTTATATAGGTCCTAAAAAGTGCTTTGTGAACTATATGGTGCCAAATGTGCAATTCACATTGCAAAAAGTTCTAACGGGTCTCTAAATGATTATTAGAGTCTAATAAGTAAATAATAAAAGTATAACAGTTAACCAATGAAAGGTTTGTCTGTTATCGTTAAAAGAACTTAACTAAAAAATTTGCACTATACATTAGTTATATAGGTCCTAAAAAGTGCTTTGTGAACAATATGGTGCCAAATGTGCAATTCACATTGCAAAAAGTTCTAACGGGTCTCTAAATGTTTATTAGAGTCTAATAAGTAAATAATAAAAGTATAACAGTTAACCAATGAAAGGTTTGTCTGTTATCGTTAAAAGAACTTAACTAAAAAATTTGCACTATACATTAGTTATATAGGTCCTAAAAAGTGCTTTGTGAACTATATGGTGCCAAATGTGCATTTCAAATTGCAAAAAGTTCTAACGGGTCTCTAAATGTTTATTAGAGTCTAATAAGTAAATAATAAAAGTATAACAGTTAACCAATGAAAGGTTTGTCTGTTATCGTTAAAAGAACTTAACTAAAAAATTTGCACTATACATTAGTTATATAGGTCCTAAAAAGTGCTTTGTGAACTATATGGTGCCAAATGTGCAATTCACATTGCAAAAAGTTCTAACGGGTCTCTAAATGTTTATTAGAGTCTAATAAGTAAATAATAAAAGTATAACAGTTAACCAATGAAAGGTTTGTCTGTTATCGTTAAAAGAACTTAACTAAAAAATTTGCACTATACATTAGTTATATAGGTCCTAAAAAGTGCTTTGTGAACTATATGGTGCCAAATGTGCAATTCACATTGCAAAAAGTTCTAACGGGTCTCTAAATGTTTATTAGATTCTAATAAGTAAATAATAAAAGTATAACAGTTAACCAATAAAAGGTTTGTCTGTTATCGTTAAAAGAACTTAACTAAAAAATTTGCACTATACATTAGTTATATAGGTCCTAAAAAGTACCTAGTGAACAATATGGTGCCAAATGTGCAATTCACATTGCAAAAAGTTCTAACGGGTCTCAAAATGTTTATTAGAGTCTAATAAGTAAATAATAAAAGTATAACAGTTAACCAATGAAAGGTTTGTCTGTTATCGTTAAAAGAACTTAACTAAAAAATTTGCACTATACATTAGTTATATAGGTCCTAAAAAGTGCTTTGTGAACTATATGGTGCCAAATGTGCAATTCACATTGCAAAAAGTTCTAACGGGTCTCAAAATGTTTATTAGAGTCTAATAAGTAAATAATAAAAGTATAACAGTTAACCAATGATAGGTTTGTCTGTTATCGTTAAAAGAACTTAACTAAAAAATTTGCACTATACATTAGTTATATAGGTCCTAAAAAGTACCTTGTGAACTATATGGTGCCAAATGTGCAATTCACGTTGCAAAAACTTCTAACTGGTCTCAAAATGTTTATTAGAGTCTAATAAGTAAATAATAAAAGTATAACAGTTAACCAATGAAAGGTTTGTCTGTTATCGTTAAAAGAACTTAACTAAAAAATTTGCACTATACATTAGTTATATAGGTCCTAAAAAGTACCTTGTGAACTATATGGTGCCAAATGTGCAATTCACATTGCAAAAAGTTCTAACGGGTCTCAAATTGTTTATTAGAGTCTAATAAGTAAATAATAAAAGTATAACAGTTAACCAATAAAAGGTTTGTCTGTTATCGTTAAAAGAACTTAACTAAAAAATGTGCACTATACATTAGTTATATAGGTCCTAAAAAGTACCTTGTGAACAATATGGTGCCAAATGTGCAATTCAAATTGCACAAAGTTCTAACTGGTCTCAAAATGTTTATTAGAGTCTAATAAGTAAATAATAAAAGTATAACAGTTAACCAATGAAAGGTTTGTCTGTTATCGTTAAAAGAACTTAACTAAAAAATTTGCACTATACATTAGTTATATAGGTCCTGAAAAGTACCTTGTGAACTATATGGTGCCAAATGTGCAATTCACATTGCAAAAAGTTCTAACTGGTCTCAAAATGTTTATTAGAGTCTAATAAGTAAATAATAAAAGTATAACAGTTAACCAATAAAAGCTTTGTCTGTTATCGTTAAAAGAACTTAACTAAAAAATTTGCACTATACATTAGTTATATAGGTCCTAAAAAGTACCTTGTGAACTATATGGTGCCAAATGTGCAATTCACATTGCAAAAAGTTCTAACGGGTCTCAAAATGTTTATTAGAGTCTAATAAGTAAATAATAAAAGTATAACAGTTAACCAATGAAAGGTTTGTCTGTTATCGTTAAAAGAACTTAACTAAAAAATTTGCACTATACATTAGTTATATAGGCCCTAAAAAGTGCTTTGTGAACTATATGGTGCCAAATGTGCAATTCACATTGCAAAAAGTTCTAACGGGTCTCTAAATGTTTATTAGAGTCTAATAAGTAAATAATAAAAGTATAACAGTTAACCAATGAAAGGTTTGTCTGTTATCGTTAAAAGAACTTAACTAAAAAATTTGCACTATACATTAGTTATATAGGTCCTAAAAAGTACCTTGTGAACTATATGGTGCCAAATGTGCAATTCACATTGCAAAAAGTTCTAACGGGTCTCTAAATGTTTATTAAAGTCTAATAAGTAAATAATAAAAGTATAACAGTTAACCAATGAAAGGTTTGTCTGTTATCGTTAAAAGAACTTAACTAAAAAATTTGCACTATACATTAGTTATATAGGTCCTAAAAAGTGCTTTGTGAACTATATGGTGCCAAATGTGCAATTCACATTGCAAAAAGTTCTAACGGGTCTCTAAATGTTTATTAGAGTCTAATAAGTAAATAATAAAAGTATAACAGTTAACCAATAAAAGCTTTGTCTGTTATCGTTTAAAGAACTTAACTAAAAAATTTGCACTATACATTAGTTATATAGGTCCTGAAAAGTACCTTGTGAACTATATGGTGCCAAATGTGCAATTCACATTGCAAAAAGTTCTAACGGGTCTCTAAATGTTTATTAGAGTCTAATAAGTAAATAATAAAAGTATAACAGTTAACCAATGAAAGGTTTGTCTGTTATCGTTAAAAGAACTTAACTAAAAAATTTGCACTATACATTAGTTATATAGGTCCTAAAAAGTGCTTTGTGAACTATATGGTGCCAAATGTGCATTTCAAATTGCAAAAAGTTCTAACAGGTCTCTTAATGTTTATTAGAGTCTAATAAGTAAATAATAAAAGTATAACAGTTAACCAATGAACGGTTTGTCTGTTATCGTTAAAAGAACTTAACTAAAAAATTTGCACTATACATTAGTTATATAGGTCCTAAAAAGTGCCTTGTGAACTATATGGTGCCAAATGTGCAATTCACATTGCAAAAAGTTCTAACTGGTCTCAAAATGTTTATTAGAGTCTAATAAGTAAATAATAAAAGTATAACAGTTAACCAATAAAAGCTTTGTCTGTTATCGTTAAAAGAACTTAACTAAAAAATTTGCACTATACATTAGTTATATAGGTCCTAAAAAGTACCTTGTGAACAATATGGTGCCAAATGTGCAATTCACATTGCAAAAACTTCTAACTGGTCTCAAAATGTTTATTAGAGTCTAATAAGTAAATAATAAAAGTATAACAGTTAACCAATGAAAGGTTTGTCTGTTATCGTTAAAAGAACTTAACTAAAAAATTTGCACTATACATTAGTTATATAGGTCCTAAAAAGTACCTTGTGAACTATATGGTGCCAAATGTGCAATTCACATTGCAAAAAGTTCTAACGGGTCTCAAATTGTTTATTAGAGTCTAATAAGTAAATAATAAAAGTATAACAGTTAACCAATGATAGGTTTGTCTGTTATCGTTAAAAGAACTTAACTAAAAAATGTGCACTATACATTAGTTATATAGGTCCTAAAAAGTACCTTGTGAACAATATGGTGCCAAATGTGCAATTCAAATTGCACAAAGTTCTAACTGGTCTCAAAATGTTTATTAGAGTCTAATAAGTAAATAATAAAAGTATAACAGTTAACCAATGAAAGGTTTGTCTGTTATCGTTAAAAGAACTTAACTAAAAAATTTGCACTATACATTAGTTATATAGGTCCTAAAAAGTGCTTTGTGAACTATATGGTGCCAAATGTGCAATTCACATTGCAAAAAGTTCTAACGGGTCTCAAAATGTTTATTAGAGTCTAATAAGTAAATAATAAAAGTATAACAGTTAACCAATGATAGGTTTGTCTGTTATCGTTAAAAGAACTTAACTAAAAAATTTGCACTATACATTAGTTATATAGGTCCTAAAAAGTGCTTTGTGAACTATATGGTGCCAAATGTGCAATTCACATTGCAAAAAGTTCTAACGGGTCTCTAAATGTTTATTAGAGTCTAATAAGTAAATAATAAAAGTATAACAGTTAACCAATAAAAGGTTTGTCTGTTATCGTTAAAAGAACTTAACTAAAAAATTTGCACTATACATTAGTTATATAGGTCCTAAAAAGTACCTTGTGAACTATATGGTGCCAAATGTGCAATTCACATTGCAAAAAGTTCTAACGGGTCTCAAAATGTTTATTAGAGTCTAATAAGTAAATAATAAAAGTATAACAGTTAACCAATGAAAGGTTTGTCTGTTATCGTTAAAAGAACTTAACTAAAAAATTTGCACTATACATTAGTTATATAGGCCCTAAAAAGTGCTTTGTGAACTATATGGTGCCAAATGTGCAATTCACATTGCAAAAAGTTCTAACGGGTCTCTAAATGTTTATTAGAGTCTAATAAGTAAATAATAAAAGTATAACAGTTAACCAATGAAAGGTTTGTCTGTTATCGTTAAAAGAACTTAACTAACAAATTTGCACTATACATTATTTATATAGGTCCTAAAAAGTGCTTTGTGAACTATATGGTGCCAAATGTGCAATTCACATTGCAAAAAGTTCTAACGGGTCTCTAAATGATTATTAGAGTCTAATAAGTAAATAATAAAAGTATAACAGTTAACCAATGAAAGGTTTGTCTGTTATCGTTAAAAGAACTTAACTAAAAAATTTGCACTATACATTAGTTATATAGGTCCTAAAAAGTGCTTTGTGAACAATATGGTGCCAAATGTGCAATTCACATTGCAAAAAGTTCTAACGGGTCTCTAAATGTTTATTAGAGTCTAATAAGTAAATAATAAAAGTATAACAGTTAACCAATGAAAGGTTTGTCTGTTATCGTTAAAAGAACTTAACTAAAAAATTTGCACTATACATTAGTTATATAGGTCCTAAAAAGTGCTTTGTGAACTATATGGTGCCAAATGTGCATTTCAAATTGCAAAAAGTTCTAACGGGTCTCTAAATGTTTATTAGAGTCTAATAAGTAAATAATAAAAGTATAACAGTTAACCAATGAAAGGTTTGTCTGTTATCGTTAAAAGAACTTAACTAAAAAATTTGCACTATACATTAGTTATATAGGTCCTAAAAAGTGCTTTGTGAACTATATGGTGCCAAATGTGCAATTCACATTGCAAAAAGTTCTAACGGGTCTCTAAATGTTTATTAGAGTCTAATAAGTAAATAATAAAAGTATAACAGTTAACCAATGAAAGGTTTGTCTGTTATCGTTAAAAGAACTTAACTAAAAAATTTGCACTATACATTAGTTATATAGGTCCTAAAAAGTGCTTTGTGAACTATATGGTGCCAAATGTGCAATTCACATTGCAAAAAGTTCTAACGGGTCTCTAAATGTTTATTAGATTCTAATAAGTAAATAATAAAAGTATAACAGTTAACCAATAAAAGGTTTGTCTGTTATCGTTAAAAGAACTTAACTAAAAAATTTGCACTATACATTAGTTATATAGGTCCTAAAAAGTACCTAGTGAACAATATGGTGCCAAATGTGCAATTCACATTGCAAAAAGTTCTAACGGGTCTCAAAATGTTTATTAGAGTCTAATAAGTAAATAATAAAAGTATAACAGTTAACCAATGAAAGGTTTGTCTGTTATCGTTAAAAGAACTTAACTAAAAAATTTGCACTATACATTAGTTATATAGGTCCTAAAAAGTGCTTTGTGAACTATATGGTGCCAAATGTGCAATTCACATTGCAAAAAGTTCTAACGGGTCTCAAAATGTTTATTAGAGTCTAATAAGTAAATAATAAAAGTATAACAGTTAACCAATGATAGGTTTGTCTGTTATCGTTAAAAGAACTTAACTAAAAAATTTGCACTATACATTAGTTATATAGGTCCTAAAAAGTACCTTGTGAACTATATGGTGCCAAATGTGCAATTCACGTTGCAAAAACTTCTAACTGGTCTCAAAATGTTTATTAGAGTCTAATAAGTAAATAATAAAAGTATAACAGTTAACCAATGAAAGGTTTGTCTGTTATCGTTAAAAGAACTTAACTAAAAAATTTGCACTATACATTAGTTATATAGGTCCTAAAAAGTACCTTGTGAACTATATGGTGCCAAATGTGCAATTCACATTGCAAAAAGTTCTAACGGGTCTCAAATTGTTTATTAGAGTCTAATAAGTAAATAATAAAAGTATAACAGTTAACCAATAAAAGGTTTGTCTGTTATCGTTAAAAGAACTTAACTAAAAAATGTGCACTATACATTAGTTATATAGGTCCTAAAAAGTACCTTGTGAACAATATGGTGCCAAATGTGCAATTCAAATTGCACAAAGTTCTAACTGGTCTCAAAATGTTTATTAGAGTCTAATAAGTAAATAATAAAAGTATAACAGTTAACCAATGAAAGGTTTGTCTGTTATCGTTAAAAGAACTTAACTAAAAAATTTGCACTATACATTAGTTATATAGGTCCTGAAAAGTACCTTGTGAACTATATGGTGCCAAATGTGCAATTCACATTGCAAAAAGTTCTAACTGGTCTCAAAATGTTTATTAGAGTCTAATAAGTAAATAATAAAAGTATAACAGTTAACCAATAAAAGCTTTGTCTGTTATCGTTAAAAGAACTTAACTAAAAAATTTGCACTATACATTAGTTATATAGGTCCTAAAAAGTACCTTGTGAACAATATGGTGCCAAATGTGCAATTCACATTGCAAAAACTTCTAACTGGTCTCAAAATGTTTATTAGAGTCTAATAAGTAAATAATAAAAGTATAACAGTTAACCAATGAAAGGTTTGTCTGTTATCGTTAAAAGAACTTAACTAAAAAATTTGCACTATACATTAGTTATATAGGTCCTAAAAAGTACCTTGTGAACTATATGGTGCCAAATGTGCAATTCACATTGCAAAAAGTTCTAACGGGTCTCAAAATGTTTATTAGAGTCTAATAAGTAAATAATAAAAGTATAACAGTTAACCAATGAAAGGTTTGTCTGTTATCGTTAAAAGAACTTAACTAAAAAATTTGCACTATACATTAGTTATATAGGTCCTAAAAAGTGCTTTGTGAACTATATGGTGCCAAATGTGCAATTCACATTGCAAAAAGTTCTAACGGGTCTCAAAATGTTTATTAGAGTCTAATAAGTAAATAATAAAAGTATAACAGTTAACCAATGATAGGTTTGTCTGTTATCGTTAAAAGAACTTAACTAAAAAATTTGCACTATACATTAGTTATATAGGTCCTAAAAAGTGCTTTGTGAACTATATGGTGCCAAATGTGCAATTCACATTGCAAAAAGTTCTAACGGGTCTCTAAATGTTTATTAGAGTCTAATAAGTAAATAATAAAAGTATAACAGTTAACCAATAAAAGGTTTGTCTGTTATCGTTAAAAGAACTTAACTAAAAAATTTGCACTATACATTAGTTATATAGGTCCTAAAAAGTACCTTGTGAACTATATGGTGCCAAATGTGCAATTCACATTGCAAAAAGTTCTAACGGGTCTCAAAATGTTTATTAGAGTCTAATAAGTAAATAATAAAAGTATAACAGTTAACCAATGAAAGGTTTGTCTGTTATCGTTAAAAGAACTTAACTAAAAAATTTGCACTATACATTAGTTATATAGGCCCTAAAAAGTGCTTTGTGAACTATATGGTGCCAAATGTGCAATTCACATTGCAAAAAGTTCTAACGGGTCTCTAAATGTTTATTAGAGTCTAATAAGTAAATAATAAAAGTATAACAGTTAACCAATGAAAGGTTTGTCTGTTATCGTTAAAAGAACTTAACTAAAAAATTTGCACTATACATTAGTTATATAGGTCCTAAAAAGTGCTTTGTGAACTATATGGTGCCAAATGTGCATTTCAAATTGCAAAAAGTTCTAACGGGTCTCTAAATGTTTATTAGAGTCTAATAAGTAAATAATAAAAGTATAACAGTTAACCAATGAAAGGTTTGTCTGTTATCGTTAAAAGAACTTAACTAAAAAATTTGCACTATACATTAGTTATATAGGTCCTAAAAAGTGCTTTGTGAACTATATGGTGCCAAATGTGCAATTCACATTGCAAAAAGTTCTAACGGGTCTCTAAATGTTTATTAGAGTCTAATAAGTAAATAATAAAAGTATAACAGTTAACCAATGAAAGGTTTGTCTGTTATCGTTAAAAGAACTTAACTAAAAAATTTGCACTATACATTAGTTATATAGGTCCTAAAAAGTGCTTTGTGAACTATATGGTGCCAAATGTGCAATTCACATTGCAAAAAGTTCTAACGGGTCTCTAAATGTTTATTAGATTCTAATAAGTAAATAATAAAAGTATAACAGTTAACCAATAAAAGGTTTGTCTGTTATCGTTAAAAGAACTTAACTAAAAAATTTGCACTATACATTAGTTATATAGGTCCTAAAAAGTACCTAGTGAACAATATGGTGCCAAATGTGCAATTCACATTGCAAAAAGTTCTAACGGGTCTCAAAATGTTTATTAGAGTCTAATAAGTAAATAATAAAAGTATAACAGTTAACCAATGAAAGGTTTGTCTGTTATCGTTAAAAGAACTTAACTAAAAAATTTGCACTATACATTAGTTATATAGGTCCTAAAAAGTGCTTTGTGAACTATATGGTGCCAAATGTGCAATTCACATTGCAAAAAGTTCTAACGGGTCTCAAAATGTTTATTAGAGTCTAATAAGTAAATAATAAAAGTATAACAGTTAACCAATGATAGGTTTGTCTGTTATCGTTAAAAGAACTTAACTAAAAAATTTGCACTATACATTAGTTATATAGGTCCTAAAAAGTACCTTGTGAACTATATGGTGCCAAATGTGCAATTCACGTTGCAAAAACTTCTAACTGGTCTCAAAATGTTTATTAGAGTCTAATAAGTAAATAATAAAAGTATAACAGTTAACCAATGAAAGGTTTGTCTGTTATCGTTAAAAGAACTTAACTAAAAAATTTGCACTATACATTAGTTATATAGGTCCTAAAAAGTACCTTGTGAACTATATGGTGCCAAATGTGCAATTCACATTGCAAAAAGTTCTAACGGGTCTCAAATTGTTTATTAGAGTCTAATAAGTAAATAATAAAAGTATAACAGTTAACCAATAAAAGGTTTGTCTGTTATCGTTAAAAGAACTTAACTAAAAAATGTGCACTATACATTAGTTATATAGGTCCTAAAAAGTACCTTGTGAACAATATGGTGCCAAATGTGCAATTCAAATTGCACAAAGTTCTAACTGGTCTCAAAATGTTTATTAGAGTCTAATAAGTAAATAATAAAAGTATAACAGTTAACCAATGAAAGGTTTGTCTGTTATCGTTAAAAGAACTTAACTAAAAAATTTGCACTATACATTAGTTATATAGGTCCTGAAAAGTACCTTGTGAACTATATGGTGCCAAATGTGCAATTCACATTGCAAAAAGTTCTAACTGGTCTCAAAATGTTTATTAGAGTCTAATAAGTAAATAATAAAAGTATAACAGTTAACCAATAAAAGCTTTGTCTGTTATCGTTAAAAGAACTTAACTAAAAAATTTGCACTATACATTAGTTATATAGGTCCTAAAAAGTACCTTGTGAACAATATGGTGCCAAATGTGCAATTCACATTGCAAAAACTTCTAACTGGTCTCAAAATGTTTATTAGAGTCTAATAAGTAAATAATAAAAGTATAACAGTTAACCAATGAAAGGTTTGTCTGTTATCGTTAAAAGAACTTAACTAAAAAATTTGCACTATACATTAGTTATATAGGTCCTAAAAAGTACCTTGTGAACTATATGGTGCCAAATGTGCAATTCACATTGCAAAAAGTTCTAACGGGTCTCAAAATGTTTATTAGAGTCTAATAAGTAAATAATAAAAGTATAACAGTTAACCAATAAAAGCTTTGTCCGTTATCGTTAAAAGAACTTAACTAAAAAATTTGCACTATACATTAGTTATATAGGTCCTAAAAAGTGCCTTGTGACCTATATGGTGCCAAATGTGCAATTCACATTGCAAAAAGTTCTAACGGGTCTTAAAATGTTTATTAGAGTCTAATAAGTAAATAATAAAAGTATAACAGTTAAACAATGAAAGGTTTGTCTGTTATTGTTAAAAGAACTTAACTAAAAAATTTGCACTATACATTAGTTACATAGGTCCTAAAAAGTACCTTGTAAACTATATGGTGCCAAATGTGCAATTCACATTGCAAAAAGTTCTAACTGGTCTCAAAATGTTTATTAGAGTCTAATAAGTAAATAATTAAAGTATAACAGTTAACCAATGAAAGGTTTGTCTGTTATCGTTAAAAGAACTTAACTAAAAAATTTGCACTATACATTAGTTATATAGGTCCTAAAAAGTGCTTTGTGAACTATATGGTGCCAAATGTGCAATTCACATTGCAAAAAGTTCTAACGGGTCTCTAAATGTTTATTAGAGTCTAATAAGTAAATAATAAAAGTATAACAGTTAACCAATGAACGGTTTGTCTGTTATCGTTAAAAGAACTTAACTAAAAAATTTGCACTATACATTAGTTATATAGGTCCTAAAAAGTGCTTTGTGAACTATATGGTGCCAAATGTGCAATTCACAATGCAAAAAGTTCTAACTGGTCTCAAAATGTTTATTAGAGTCTAATAAGTAAATAATAAAAGTATAACAGTTAACCAATGAAAGGTTTGTCTGTTATCGTTAAAAGAACTTAACTAAAAAATTTGCAATATACATTAGTTACATAGGTCCTAAAAAGTACCTTGTGAACAATATGGTGCCAAATGTGCAATTCACATTGCAAAAAGTTCTAACGGGTCTCAAAATGTTTATTAGAGTCTAATAAGTAAATAATAAAAGTATAACAGTTAACCAATGAAAGGTTTGTCTGTTATCGTTAAAAGAACTTAACTAAAAAATTTGCACTATACATTAGTTATATAGGCCCTAAAAAGTGCTTTGTGAACTATATGGTGCCAAATGTGCAATTCACATTGCAAAAAGTTCTAACGGGTCTCTAAATGTTTATTAGAGTCTAATAAGTAAATAATAAAAGTATAACAGTTAACCAATGAAAGGTTTGTCTGTTATCGTTAAAAGAACTTAACTAAAAAATTTGCACTATACATTATTTATATAGGTCCTAAAAAGTGCTTTGTGAACTATATGGTGCCAAATGTGCAATTCACATTGCAAAAAGTTCTAACGGGTCTCTAAATGATTATTAAAGTCTAATAAGTAAATAATAAAAGTATAACAGTTAACCAATGAAAGGTTTGTCTGTTATCGTTAAAAGAACTTAACTAAAAAATTTGCACTATACATTAGTTATATAGGTCCTAAAAAGTGCTTTGTGAACTATATGGTGCCAAATGTGCAATTCACATTGCAAAAAGTTCTAACGGGTCTCTAAATGTTTATTAGAGTCTAATAAGTAAATAATAAAAGTATAACAGTTAACCAATGAAAGGTTTGTCTGTTATCGTTAAAAGAACTTAACTAAAAAATTTGCACTATACATTAGTTATATAGGTCCTAAAAAGTGCTTTGTGAACTATATGGTGCCAAATGTGCATTTCAAATTGCAAAAAGTTCTAACGGGTCTCTAAATGTTTATTAGAGTCTAATAAGTAAATAATAAAAGTATAACAGTTAACCAATGAAAGGTTTGTCTGTTATCGTTAAAAGAACTTAACTAAAAAATTTGCACTATACATTAGTTATATAGGTCCTAAAAAGTGCTTTGTGAACTATATGGTGCCAAATGTGCAATTCACATTGCAAAAAGTTCTAACGGGTCTCTAAATGTTTATTAGAGTCTAATAAGTAAATAATAAAAGTATAACAGTTAACCAATGAAAGGTTTGTCTGTTATCGTTAAAAGAACTTAACTAAAAAATTTGCACTATACATTAGTTATATAGGTCCTAAAAAGTGCTTTGTGAACTATATGGTGCCAAATGTGCAATTCACATTGCAAAAAGTTCTAACGGGTCTCAAAATGTTTATTAGAGTCTAATAAGTAAATAATAAAAGTATAACAGTTAACCAATGATAGGTTTGTCTGTTATCGTTAAAAGAACTTAACTAAAAAATTTGCACTATACATTAGTTATATAGGTCCTAAAAAGTACCTTGTGAACTATATGGTGCCAAATGTGCAATTCACATTGCAAAAAGTTCTAACGGGTCTCAAAATGTTTATTAGAGTCTAATAAGTAAATAATAAAAGTATAACAGTTAACCAATGAAAGGTTTGTCTGTTATCGTTAAAAGAACTTAACTAAAAAATTTGCACTATACATTAGTTATATAGGCCCTAAAAAGTGCTTTGTGAACTATATGGTGCCAAATGTGCAATTCACATTGCAAAAAGTTCTAACGGGTCTCAAAATGTTTATTAGAGTCTAATAAGTAAATAATAAAAGTATAACAGTTAACCAATGAAAGGTTTGTCTGTTATCGTTAAAAGAACTTAACTAAAAAATTTGCACTATACATTAGTTATATAGGCCCTAAAAAGTGCTTTGTGAACTATATGGTGCCAAATGTGCAATTCACATTGCAAAAAGTTCTAACGGGTCTCAAAATGTTTATTAGAGTCTAATAAGTAAATAATAAAAGTATAACAGTTAACCAATGAAAGGTTTGTCTGTTATCGTTAAAAGAACTTAACTAAAAAATTTGCACTATACATTAGTTATATAGGTCCTAAAAAGTGCTTTGTGAACTATATCGTGCCAAATGTGCAATTCACATTGCAAAAACTTCTAACGGGTCTCTAAATGTTTATTAGAGTCTAATAAGTAAATAATAAAAGTATAACAGTTAACCAATAAAAGGTTTGTCTGTTATCGTTAAAAGAACTTAACTAAAAAATTTGCACTATACATTAGTTATATAGGTCCTAAAAAGTACCTTGTGAACAATATGGTGCCAAATGTGCAATTCAAATTGCACAAAGTTCTAACTGGTCTCAAAATGTTTATTAGAGTCTAATAAGTAAATAATAAAAGTATAACAGTTAACCAATGAAAGGTTTGTCTGTTATCGTTAAAAGAACTTAACTAAAAAATTTGCACTATACATTAGTTATATAGGTCCTAAAAAGTACCTTGTGAACAATATGGTGCCAAATGTGCAATTCACATTGCAAAAACTTCTAACGGGTCTCAAAATGTTTATTAGAGTCTAATAAGTAAATAATAAAAGTATAACAGTTAACCAATGAAAGGTTTGTCTGTTATCGTTAAAAGAACTTAACTAAAAAATTTGCACTATACATTAGTTATATAGGTCCTAAAAAGTACCTTGTGAACTATATGGTGCCAAATGTGCAATTCACATTGCAAAAAGTTCTAACGGGTCTCAAATTGTTTATTAGAGTCTAATAAGTAAATAATAAAAGTATAACAGTTAACCAATAAAAGGTTTGTCTGTTATCGTTAAAAGAACTTAACTAAAAAATGTGCACTATACATTAGTTATATAGGTCCTAAAAAGTACCTTGTGAACAATATGGTGCCAAATGTGCAATTCAAATTGCACAAAGTTCTAACTGGTCTCAAAATGTTTATTAGAGTCTAATAAGTAAATAATAAAAGTATAACAGTTAACCAATGAAAGGTTTGTCTGTTATCGTTAAAAGAACTTAACTAAAAAATTTGCACTATACATTAGTTATATAGGTCCTGAAAAGTACCTTGTGAACTATATGGTGCCAAATGTGCAATTCACATTGCAAAAAGTTCTAACTGGTCTCAAAATGTTTATTAGAGTCTAATAAGTAAATAATAAAAGTATAACAGTTAACCAATAAAAGCTTTGTCTGTTATCGTTAAAAGAACTTAACTAAAAAATTTGCACTATACATTAGTTATATAGGTCCTAAAAAGTACCTTGTGAACAATATAGTGCCAAATGTGCAATTCACATTGCAAAAACTTCTAACTGGTCTCAAAATGTTTATTAGAGTCTAATAAGTAAATAATAAAAGTATAACAGTTAACCAATGAAAGGTTTGTCTGTTATCGTTAAAAGAACTTAACTAAAAAATTTGCACTATACATTAGTTATATAGGTCCTAAAAAGTACCTTGTGAACTATATGGTGCCAAATGTGCAATTCACATTGCAAAAAGTTCTAACGGGTCTCAAAATGTTTATTAGAGTCTAATAAGTAAATAATAAAAGTATAACAGTTAACCAATAAAAGCTTTGTCCGTTATCGTTAAAAGAACTTAACTAAAAAATTTGCACTATACATTAGTTATATAGGTCCTAAAAAGTGCCTTGTGACCTATATGGTGCCAAATGTGCAATTCACATTGCAAAAAGTTCTAACGGGTCTTAAAATGTTTATTAGAGTCTAATAAGTAAATAATAAAAGTATAACAGTTAAACAATGAAAGGTTTGTCTGTTATTGTTAAAAGAACTTAACTAAAAAATTTGCACTATACATTAGTTACATAGGTCCTAAAAAGTACCTTGTAAACTATATGGTGCCAAATGTGCAATTCACATTGCAAAAAGTTCTAACTGGTCTCAAAATGTTTATTAGAGTCTAATAAGTAAATAATTAAAGTATAACAGTTAACCAATGAAAGGTTTGTCTGTTATCGTTAAAAGAACTTAACTAAAAAATTTGCACTATACATTAGTTATATAGGTCCTAAAAAGTGCTTTGTGAACTATATGGTGCCAAATGTGCAATTCACATTGCAAAAAGTTCTAACGGGTCTCAAAATGTTTATTAGAGTCTAATAAGTAAATAATAAAAGTATAACAGTTAACCAATGAACGGTTTGTCTGTTATCGTTAAAAGAACTTAACTAAAAAATTTGCACTATACATTAGTTATATAGGTCCTAAAAAGTGCTTTGTGAACTATATGGTGCCAAATGTGCAATTCACAATGCAAAAAGTTCTAACTGGTCTCAAAATGTTTATTAGAGTCTAATAAGTAAATAATAAAAGTATAACAGTTAACCAATGAAAGGTTTGTCTGTTATCGTTAAAAGAACTTAACTAAAAAATTTGCACTATACATTAGTTACATAGGTCCTAAAAAGTACCTTGTGAACAATATGGTGCCAAATGTGCAATTCACATTGCAAAAAGTTCTAACTGGTCTCAAAATGTTTATTAGAGTCTAATAAGTAAATAATAAAAGTATATCAGTTAACCAATGAAAGGTTTGTCTGTTATCGTTAAAAGAACTTAACTAAAAAATTTGCACTATACATTAGTTATATAGGTCCTAAAAAGTGCTTTGTGAACTATATGGTGCCAAATGTGCAATTCACATTGCAAAAAGTTCTAACGGGTCTCTAAATGTTTATTAGAGTCTAATAAGTAAATAATAAAAGTATAACAGTTAACCAATGAAAGGTTTGTCTGTTATCGTTAAAAGAACTTAACTAAAAAATTTGCACTATACATTAGTTATATAGGTCCTAAAAAGTGCTTTGTGAACTATATGGTGCCAAATGTGCAATTCACATTGCAAAAAGTTCTAACGGCTCTCAAAATGTTTATTAGAGTCTAATAAGTAAATAATAAAAGTATAACAGTTAACCAATGAAAGGTTTGTCTGTTATCGTTAAAAGAACTTAACTAAAAAATTTGCACTATACATTAGTTATATAGGTCCTAAAAAGTACCTTGTGAACTATATGGTGCCAAATGTGCAATTCACATTGCAAAAAGTTCTAACGGGTCTCAAAATGTTTATTAGAGTCTAATAAGTAAATAATAAAAGTATAACAGTTAACCAATGAAAGGTTTGTCTGTCATCGTTAAAAGAACTTAACTAAAAAATTTGCACTATACATTAGTTATATAGGTCCTAAAAAGTGCTTTGTGAACTATATGGTGCCAAATGTGCAATTCACATTGCAAAAAGTTCTAACGGGTCTCTAAATGTTTATTAGAGTCTAATAAGTAAATAATAAAAGTATAACAGTTAACCAATGAAAGGTTTGTCTGTTATCGTTAAAAGAACTTAACTAAAAAATTTGCACTATACATTAGTTATATAGGTCCTAAAAAGTGCTTTGTGAACTATATGGTGCCAAATGTGCATTTCAAATTGCAAAAAGTTCTAACAGGTCTCTTAATGTTTATTAGAGTCTAATAAGTAAATAATAAAAGTATAACAGTTAACCAATGAACGGTTTGTCTCTTATCGTTAAAAGAACTTAACTAAAAAATTTGCACTATACATTAGTTATATAGGTCCTAAAAAGTGCTTTGTGAACTATATGGTGCCAAATGTGCAATTCACATTGCAAAAAGTTCTAACGGGTCTCTAAATGTTTATTAGAGTCTAATAAGTAAATAATAAAAGTAAAACAGTTAACCAATAAAAGGTTTGTCTGTTATCGTTAAAAGAACTTAACTAAAAAAGTTGCACTATACATTAGTTATATAGGTCCTAAAAAGTACCTACTGAACAATATGGTGCCAAATGTGCAATTCACATTGCAAAAAGTTCTAACTGGTCTCAAAATGTTTATTAGAGTCTAATAAGTAAATAATAAAAGTATAACAGTTAACCAATGAAAGGTTTGTCTGTTATCGTTAAAAGAACTTAACTAAAAAATTTGCACTATACATTAGTTATATAGGTCCTAAAAAGTACCTTGTGAACTATATGGTGCCAAATGTGCAATTCACATTGCAAAAAGTTCTAACGGGTCTCTAAATGTTTATTAAAGTCTAATAAGTAAATAATAAAAGTATAACAGTTAACCAATGAAAGGTTTGTCTGTTATCGTTAAAAGAACTTAACTAAAAAATTTGCACTATACATTAGTTATATAGGTCCTAAAAAGTGCTTTGTGAACTATATGGTGCCAAATGTGCAATTCACATTGCAAAAAGTTCTAACGGGTCTCTAAATGTTTATTAGAGTCTAATAAGTAAATAATAAAAGTATAACAGTTAACCAATGAAAGGTTTGTCTGTTATCGTTAAAAGAACTTAACTAAAAAATTTGCACTATACATTAGTTATATAGGTCCTAAAAAGTGCTTTGTGAACTATATGGTGCCAAATGTGCATTTCAAATTGCAAAAAGTTCTAACAGGTCTCTTAATGTTTATTAGAGTCTAATAAGTAAATAATAAAAGTATAACAGTTAACCAATGAACGGTTTGTCTGTTATCGTTAAAAGAACTTAACTAAAAAATTTGCACTATACATTAGTTATATAGGTCCTAAAAAGTGCCTTGTGAACTATATGGTGCCAAATGTGCAATTCACATTGCAAAAAGTTCTAACTGGTCTCAAAATGTTTATTAGAGTCTAATAAGTAAATAATAAAAGTATAACAGTTAACCAATAAAAGCTTTGTCTGTTATCGTTAAAAGAACTTAACTAAAAAATTTGCACTATACATTAGTTATATAGGTCCTAAAAAGTACCTTGTGAACAATATGGTGCCAAATGTGCAATTCACATTGCAAAAACTTCTAACTGGTCTCAAAATGTTTATTAGAGTCTAATAAGTAAATAATAAAAGTATAACAGTTAACCAATGAAAGGTTTGTCTGTTATCGTTAAAAGAACTTAACTAAAAAATTTGCACTATACATTAGTTATATAGGTCCTAAAAAGTACCTTGTGAACTATATGGTGCCAAATGTGCAATTCACATTGCAAAAAGTTCTAACGGGTCTCAAATTGTTTATTAGAGTCTAATAAGTAAATAATAAAAGTATAACAGTTAACCAATGATAGGTTTGTCTGTTATCGTTAAAAGAACTTAACTAAAAAATGTGCACTATACATTAGTTATATAGGTCCTAAAAAGTACCTTGTGAACAATATGGTGCCAAATGTGCAATTCAAATTGCACAAAGTTCTAACTGGTCTCAAAATGTTTATTAGAGTCTAATAAGTAAATAATAAAAGTATAACAGTTAACCAATGAAAGGTTTGTCTGTTATCGTTAAAAGAACTTAACTAAAAAATTTGCACTATACATTAGTTATATAGGTCCTAAAAAGTGCTTTGTGAACTATATGGTGCCAAATGTGCAATTCACATTGCAAAAAGTTCTAACGGGTCTCAAAATGTTTATTAGAGTCTAATAAGTAAATAATAAAAGTATAACAGTTAACCAATGATAGGTTTGTCTGTTATCGTTAAAAGAACTTAACTAAAAAATTTGCACTATACATTAGTTATATAGGTCCTAAAAAGTGCTTTGTGAACTATATGGTGCCAAATGTGCAATTCACATTGCAAAAAGTTCTAACGGGTCTCTAAATGTTTATTAGAGTCTAATAAGTAAATAATAAAAGTATAACAGTTAACCAATAAAAGGTTTGTCTGTTATCGTTAAAAGAACTTAACTAAAAAATTTGCACTATACATTAGTTATATAGGTCCTAAAAAGTACCTTGTGAACTATATGGTGCCAAATGTGCAATTCACATTGCAAAAAGTTCTAACGGGTCTCAAAATGTTTATTAGAGTCTAATAAGTAAATAATAAAAGTATAACAGTTAACCAATGAAAGGTTTGTCTGTTATCGTTAAAAGAACTTAACTAAAAAATTTGCACTATACATTAGTTATATAGGCCCTAAAAAGTGCTTTGTGAACTATATGGTGCCAAATGTGCAATTCACATTGCAAAAAGTTCTAACGGGTCTCTAAATGTTTATTAGAGTCTAATAAGTAAATAATAAAAGTATAACAGTTAACCAATGAAAGGTTTGTCTGTTATCGTTAAAAGAACTTAACTAAAAAATTTGCACTATACATTATTTATATAGGTCCTAAAAAGTGCTTTGTGAACTATATGGTGCCAAATGTGCAATTCACATTGCAAAAAGTTCTAACGGGTCTCTAAATGATTATTAGAGTCTAATAAGTAAATAATAAAAGTATAACAGTTAACCAATGAAAGGTTTGTCTGTTATCGTTAAAAGAACTTAACTAAAAAATTTGCACTATACATTAGTTATATAGGTCCTAAAAAGTGCTTTGTGAACAATATGGTGCCAAATGTGCAATTCACATTGCAAAAAGTTCTAACGGGTCTCTAAATGTTTATTAGAGTCTAATAAGTAAATAATAAAAGTATAACAGTTAACCAATGAAAGGTTTGTCTGTTATCGTTAAAAGAACTTAACTAAAAAATTTGCACTATACATTAGTTATATAGGTCCTAAAAAGTGCTTTGTGAACTATATGGTGCCAAATGTGCATTTCAAATTGCAAAAAGTTCTAACGGGTCTCTAAATGTTTATTAGAGTCTAATAAGTAAATAATAAAAGTATAACAGTTAACCAATGAAAGGTTTGTCTGTTATCGTTAAAAGAACTTAACTAAAAAATTTGCACTATACATTAGTTATATAGGTCCTAAAAAGTGCTTTGTGAACTATATGGTGCCAAATGTGCAATTCACATTGCAAAAAGTTCTAACGGGTCTCTAAATGTTTATTAGAGTCTAATAAGTAAATAATAAAAGTATAACAGTTAACCAATGAAAGGTTTGTCTGTTATCGTTAAAAGAACTTAACTAAAAAATTTGCACTATACATTAGTTATATAGGTCCTAAAAAGTGCTTTGTGAACTATATGGTGCCAAATGTGCAATTCACATTGCAAAAAGTTCTAACGGGTCTCTAAATGTTTATTAGATTCTAATAAGTAAATAATAAAAGTATAACAGTTAACCAATAAAAGGTTTGTCTGTTATCGTTAAAAGAACTTAACTAAAAAATTTGCACTATACATTAGTTATATAGGTCCTAAAAAGTACCTAGTGAACAATATGGTGCCAAATGTGCAATTCACATTGCAAAAAGTTCTAACGGGTCTCAAAATGTTTATTAGAGTCTAATAAGTAAATAATAAAAGTATAACAGTTAACCAATGAAAGGTTTGTCTGTTATCGTTAAAAGAACTTAACTAAAAAATTTGCACTATACATTAGTTATATAGGTCCTAAAAAGTGCTTTGTGAACTATATGGTGCCAAATGTGCAATTCACATTGCAAAAAGTTCTAACGGGTCTCAAAATGTTTATTAGAGTCTAATAAGTAAATAATAAAAGTATAACAGTTAACCAATGAAAGGTTTGTCTGTTATCGTTAAAAGAACTTAACTAAAAAATTTGCACTATACATTAGTTATATAGGTCCTAAAAAGTACCTTGTGAACTATATGGTGCCAAATGTGCAATTCACATTGCAAAAAGTTCTAACGGGTCTCAAAATGTTTATTAGAGTCTAATAAGTAAATAATAAAAGTATAACAGTTAACCAATGAAAGGTTTGTCTGTTATCGTTAAAAGAACTTAACTAAAAAATTTGCACTATACATTAGTTATATAGGCCCTAAAAAGTGCTTTGTGAACTATATGGTGCCAAATGTGCAATTCACATTGCAAAAAGTTCTAACGGGTCTCAAAATGTTTATTAGAGTCTAATAAGTAAATAATAAAAGTATAACAGTTAACCAATGAAAGGTTTGTCTGTTATCGTTAAAAGAACTTAACTAAAAAATTTGCACTATTCATTAGTTATATAGGCCCTAAAAAGTGCTTTGTGAACTATATGGTGCCAAATGTGCAATTCACATTGCAAAAAGTTCTAACGGGTCTCAAAATGTTTATTAGAGTCTAATAAGTAAATAATAAAAGTATAACAGTTAACCAATGAAAGGTTTGTCTGTTATCGTTAAAAGAACTTAACTAAAAAATTTGCACTATACATTAGTTATATAGGTCCTAAAAAGTGCTTTGTGAACTATATCGTGCCAAATGTGCAATTCACATTGCAAAAACTTCTAACGGGTCTCTAAATGTTTATTAGAGTCTAATAAGTAAATAATAAAAGTATAACAGTTAACCAATAAAAGGTTTGTCTGTTATCGTTAAAAGAACTTAACTAAAAAATGTGCACTATACATTAGTTATATAGGTCCTAAAAAGTACCTTGTGAACAATATGGTGCCAAATGTGCAATTCAAATTGCACAAAGTTCTAACTGGTCTCAAAATGTTTATTAGAGTCTAATAAGTAAATAATAAAAGTATAACAGTTAACCAATGAAAGGTTTGTCTGTTATCGTTAAAAGAACTTAACTAAAAAATTTGCACTATACATTAGTTATATAGGTCCTGAAAAGTACCTTGTGAACTATATGGTGCCAAATGTGCAATTCACATTGCAAAAAGTTCTAACTGGTCTCAAAATGTTTATTAGAGTCTAATAAGTAAATAATAAAAGTATAACAGTTAACCAATGAAAGGTTTGTCTGTTATCGTTAAAAGAACTTAACTAAAAAATTTGCACTATACATTAGTTATATAGGTCCTAAAAAGTACCTTGTGAACAATATGGTGCCAAATGTGCAATTCACATTGCAAAAACTTCTAACTGGTCTCAAAATGTTTATTAGAGTCTAATAAGTAAATAATAAAAGTATAACAGTTAACCAATGAAAGGTTTGTCTGTTATCGTTAAAAGAACTTAACTAAAAAATTTGCACTATACATTAGTTATATAGGTCCTAAAAAGTGCTTTGTGAACTATATGGTGCCAAATGTGCAATTCACATTGCAAAAAGTTCTAACGGGTCTCAAATTGTTTATTAGAGTCTAATAAGTAAATAATAAAAGTATAACAGTTAACCAATAAAAGGTTTGTCTGTTATCGTTAAAAGAACTTAACTAAAAAATGTGCACTATACATTAGTTATATAGGTCCTAAAAAGTACCTTGTGAACAATATGGTGCCAAATGTGCAATTCAAATTGCACAAAGTTCTAACTGGTCTCAAAATGTTTATTAGAGTCTAATAAGTAAATAATAAAAGTATAACAGTTAACCAATGAAAGGTTTGTCTGTTATCGTTAAAAGAACTTAACTAAAAAATTTGCACTATACATTAGTTATATAGGTCCTGAACAGTACCTTGTGAACTATATGGTGCCAAATGTGCAATTCACATTGCAAAAAGTTCTAACTGGTCTCAAAATGTTTATTAGAGTCTAATAAGTAAATAATAAAAGTATAACAGTTAACCAATAAAAGCTTTGTCTGTTATCGTTAAAAGAACTTAACTAAAAAATTTGCACTATACATTAGTTATATAGGTCCTAAAAAGTACCTTGTGAACAATATGGTGCCAAATGTGCAATTCACATTGCAAAAACTTCTAACTGGTCTCAAAATGTTTATTAGAGTCTAATAAGTAAATAATAAAAGTATAACAGTTAACCAATGAAAGGTTTGTCTGTTATCGTTAAAAGAACTTAACTAAAAAATTTGCACTATACATTAGTTATATAGGTCCTAAAAAGTACCTTGTGAACTATATGGTGCCAAATGTGCAATTCACATTGCAAAAAGTTCTAACGGGTCTCAAAATGTTTATTAGAGTCTAATAAGTAAATAATAAAAGTATAACAGTTAACCAATAAAAGCTTTGTCCGTTATCGTTAAAAGAACTTAACTAAAAAATTTGCACTATACATTAGTTATATAGGTCCTAAAAAGTGCCTTGTGACCTATATGGTGCCAAATGTGCAATTCACATTGCAAAAAGTTCTAACGGGTCTTAAAATGTTTATTAGAGTCTAATAAGTAAATAATAAAAGTATAACAGTTAACCAATGAAAGGTTTGTCTGTTATTGTTAAAAGAACTTAACTAAAAAATTTGCACTATACATTAGTTACATAGGTCCTAAAAAGTACCTTGTAAACTATATGGTGCCAAATGTGCAATTCACATTGCAAAAAGTTCTAACTGGTCTCAAAATGTTTATTAGAGTCTAATAAGTAAATAATTAAAGTATAACAGTTAACCAATGAAAGGTTTGTCTGTTATCGTTAAAAGAACTTAACTAAAAAATTTGCACTATACATTAGTTATATAGGTCCTAAAAAGTGCTTTGTGAACTATATGGTGCCAAATGTGCAATTCACATTGCAAAAAGTTCTAACGGGTCTCTAAATGTTTATTAGAGTCTAATAAGTAAATAATAAAAGTATAACAGTTAACCAATGAACGGTTTGTCTGTTATCGTTAAAAGAACTTAACTAAAAAATTTGCACTATACATTAGTTATATAGGTCCTAAAAAGTGCTTTGTGAACTATATGGTGCCAAATGTGCAATTCACAATGCAAAAAGTTCTAACTGGTCTCAAAATGTTTATTAGAGTCTAATAAGTAAATAATAAAAGTATAACAGTTAACCAATGAAAGGTTTGTCTGTTATCGTTAAAAGAACTTAACTAAAAAATTTGCAATATACATTAGTTACATAGGTCCTAAAAAGTACCTTGTGAACAATATGGTGCCAAATGTGCAATTCACATTGCAAAAAGTTCTAACGGGTCTCAAAATGTTTATTAGAGTCTAATAAGTAAATAATAAAAGTATAACAGTTAACCAATGAAAGGTTTGTCTGTTATCGTTAAAAGAACTTAACTAAAAAATTTGCACTATACATTAGTTATATAGGCCCTAAAAAGTGCTTTGTGAACTATATGGTGCCAAATGTGCAATTCACATTGCAAAAAGTTCTAACGGGTCTCTAAATGTTTATTAGAGTCTAATAAGTAAATAATAAAAGTATAACAGTTAACCAATGAAAGGTTTGTCTGTTATCGTTAAAAGAACTTAACTAAAAAATTTGCACTATACATTATTTATATAGGTCCTAAAAAGTGCTTTGTGAACTATATGGTGCCAAATGTGCAATTCACATTGCAAAAAGTTCTAACGGGTCTCTAAATGATTATTAGAGTCTAATAAGTAAATAATAAAAGTATAACAGTTAACCAATGAAAGGTTTGTCTGTTATCGTTAAAAGAACTTAACTAAAAAATTTGCACTATACATTAGTTATATAGGTCCTAAAAAGTGCTTTGTGAACTATATGGTGCCAAATGTGCAATTCACATTGCAAAAAGTTCTAACGGGTCTCTAAATGTTTATTAGAGTCTAATAAGTAAATAATAAAAGTATAACAGTTAACCAATGAAAGGTTTGTCTGTTATCGTTAAAAGAACTTAACTAAAAAATTTGCACTATACATTAGTTATATAGGTCCTAAAAAGTGCTTTGTGAACTATATGGTGCCAAATGTGCATTTCAAATTGCAAAAAGTTCTAACGGGTCTCTAAATGTTTATTAGAGTCTAATAAGTAAATAATAAAAGTATAACAGTTAACCAATGAAAGGTTTGTCTGTTATCGTTAAAAGAACTTAACTAAAAAATTTGCACTATACATTAGTTATATAGGTCCTAAAAAGTGCTTTGTGAACTATATGGTGCCAAATGTGCAATTCACATTGCAAAAAGTTCTAACGGGTCTCTAAATGTTTATTAGAGTCTAATAAGTAAATAATAAAAGTATAACAGTTAACCAATGAAAGGTTTGTCTGTTATCGTTAAAAGAACTTAACTAAAAAATTTGCACTATACATTAGTTATATAGGTCCTAAAAAGTGCTTTGTGAACTATATGGTGCCAAATGTGCAATTCACATTGCAAAAAGTTCTAACGGGTCTCTAAATGTTTATTAGATTCTAATAAGTAAATAATAAAAGTATAACAGTTAACCAATAAAAGGTTTGTCTGTTATCGTTAAAAGAACTTAACTAAAAAATTTGCACTATACATTAGTTATATAGGTCCTAAAAAGTACCTAGTGAACAATATGGTGCCAAATGTGCAATTCACATTGCAAAAAGTTCTAACGGGTCTCAAAATGTTTATTAGAGTCTAATAAGTAAATAATAAAAGTATAACAGTTAACCAATGAAAGGTTTGTCTGTTATCGTTAAAAGAACTTAACTAAAAAATTTGCACTATACATTAGTTATATAGGTCCTAAAAAGTGCTTTGTGAACTATATGGTGCCAAATGTGCAATTCACATTGCAAAAAGTTCTAACGGGTCTCAAAATGTTTATTAGAGTCTAATAAGTAAATAATAAAAGTATAACAGTTAACCAATGATAGGTTTGTCTGTTATCGTTAAAAGAACTTAACTAAAAAATTTGCACTATACATTAGTTATATAGGTCCTAAAAAGTACCTTGTGAACTATATGGTGCCAAATGTGCAATTCACATTGCAAAAAGTTCTAACGGGTCTCAAAATGTTTATTAGAGTCTAATAAGTAAATAATAAAAGTATAACAGTTAACCAATGAAAGGTTTGTCTGTTATCGTTAAAAGAACTTAACTAAAAAATTTGCACTATACATTAGTTATATAGGCCCTAAAAAGTGCTTTGTGAACTATATGGTGCCAAATGTGCAATTCACATTGCAAAAAGTTCTAACGGGTCTCAAAATGTTTATTAGAGTCTAATAAGTAAATAATAAAAGTATAACAGTTAACCAATGAAAGGTTTGTCTGTTATCGTTAAAAGAACTTAACTAAAAAATTTGCACTATACATTAGTTATATAGGCCCTAAAAAGTGCTTTGTGAACTATATGGTGCCAAATGTGCAATTCACATTGCAAAAAGTTCTAACGGGTCTCTAAATGTTTATTAGAGTCTAATAAGTAAATAATAAAAGTATAACAGTTAACCAATAAAAGGTTTGTCTGTTATCGTTAAAAGAACTTAACTAAAAAATGTGCACTATACATTAGTTATATAGGTCCTAAAAAGTACCTTGTGAACAATATGGTGCCAAATGTGCAATTCAAATTGCACAAAGTTCTAACTGGTCTCAAAATGTTTATTAGAGTCTAATAAGTAAATAATAAAAGTATAACAGTTAACCAATGAAAGGTTTGTCTGTTATCGTTAAAAGAACTTAACTAAAAAATTTGCACTATACATTAGTTATATAGGTCCTAAAAAGTACCTTGTGAACAATATGGTGCCAAATGTGCAATTCACATTGCAAAAACTTCTAACGGGTCTCAAAATGTTTATTAGAGTCTAATAAGTAAATAATAAAAGTATAACAGTTAACCAATGAAAGGTTTGTCTGTTATCGTTAAAAGAACTTAACTAAAAAATGCACTATACATTAGTTATATAGGTCCTAAAAAGTACCTTGTGAACTATATGGTGCCAAATGTGCAATTCACATTGCAAAAAGTTCTAACGGGTCTCAAATTGTTTATTAGAGTCTAATAAGTAAATAATAAAAGTATAACAGTTAACCAATAAAAGGTTTGTCTGTTATCGTTAAAAGAACTTAACTAAAAAATGTGCACTATACATTAGTTATATAGGTCCTAAAAAGTACCTTGTGAACAATATGGTGCCAAATGTGCAATTCAAATTGCACAAAGTTCTAACTGGTCTCAAAATGTTTATTAGAGTCTAATAAGTAAATAATAAAAGTATAACAGTTAACCAATGAAAGGTTTGTCTGTTATCGTTAAAAGAACTTAACTAAAAAATTTGCACTATACATTAGTTATATAGGTCCTGAAAAGTACCTTGTGAACTATATGGTGCCAAATGTGCAATTCACATTGCAAAAAGTTCTAACTGGTCTCAAAATGTTTATTAGAGTCTAATAAGTAAATAATAAAAGTATAACAGTTAACCAATAAAAGCTTTGTCTGTTATCGTTAAAAGAACTTAACTAAAAAATTTGCACTATACATTAGTTATATAGGTCCTAAAAAGTACCTTGTGAACAATATAGTGCCAAATGTGCAATTCACATTGCAAAAACTTCTAACTGGTCTCAAAATGTTTATTAGAGTCTAATAAGTAAATAATAAAAGTATAACAGTTAACCAATGAAAGGTTTGTCTGTTATCGTTAAAAGAACTTAACTAAAAAATTTGCACTATACATTAGTTATATAGGTCCTAAAAAGTACCTTGTGAACTATATGGTGCCAAATGTGCAATTCACATTGCAAAAAGTTCTAACGGGTCTCAAAATGTTTATTAGAGTCTAATAAGTAAATAATAAAAGTATAACAGTTAACCAATAAAAGCTTTGTCCGTTATCGTTAAAAGAACTTAACTAAAAAATTTGCACTATACATTAGTTATATAGGTCCTAAAAAGTGCCTTGTGACCTATATGGTGCCAAATGTGCAATTCACATTGCAAAAAGTTCTAACGGGTCTTAAAATGTTTATTAGAGTCTAATAAGTAAATAATAAAAGTATAACAGTTAAACAATGAAAGGTTTGTCTGTTATTGTTAAAAGAACTTAACTAAAAAATTTGCACTATACATTAGTTACATAGGTCCTAAAAAGTACCTTGTAAACTATATGGTGCCAAATGTGCAATTCACATTGCAAAAAGTTCTAACTGGTCTCAAAATGTTTATTAGAGTCTAATAAGTAAATAATTAAAGTATAACAGTTAACCAATGAAAGGTTTGTCTGTTATCGTTAAAAGAACTTAACTAAAAAATTTGCACTATACATTAGTTATATAGGTCCTAAAAAGTGCTTTGTGAACTATATGGTGCCAAATGTGCAATTCACATTGCAAAAAGTTCTAACGGGTCTCAAAATGTTTATTAGAGTCTAATAAGTAAATAATAAAAGTATAACAGTTAACCAATGAACGGTTTGTCTGTTATCGTTAAAAGAACTTAACTAAAAAATTTGCACTATACATTAGTTATATAGGTCCTAAAAAGTGCTTTGTGAACTATATGGTGCCAAATGTGCAATTCACAATGCAAAAAGTTCTAACTGGTCTCAAAATGTTTATTAGAGTCTAATAAGTAAATAATAAAAGTATAACAGTTAACCAATGAAAGGTTTGTCTGTTATCGTTAAAAGAACTTAACTAAAAAATTTGCACTATACATTAGTTACATAGGTCCTAAAAAGTACCTTGTGAACAATATGGTGCCAAATGTGCAATTCACATTGCAAAAAGTTCTAACTGGTCTCAAAATGTTTATTAGAGTCTAATAAGTAAATAATAAAAGTATATCAGTTAACCAATGAAAGGTTTGTCTGTTATCGTTAAAAGAACTTAACTAAAAAATTTGCACTATACATTAGTTATATAGGTCCTAAAAAGTGCTTTGTGAACTATATGGTGCCAAATGTGCAATTCACATTGCAAAAAGTTCTAACGGGTCTCTAAATGTTTATTAGAGTCTAATAAGTAAATAATAAAAGTATAACAGTTAACCAATGAAAGGTTTGTCTGTTATCGTTAAAAGAACTTAACTAAAAAATTTGCACTATACATTAGTTATATAGGTCCTAAAAAGTGCCTTGTGAACTATATGGTGCCAAATGTGCAATTCACATTGCAAAAAGTTCTAACGGGTCTCAAAATGTTTATTAGAGTCTAATAAGTAAATAATAAAAGTATAACAGTTAACCAATGAAAGGTTTGTCTGTCATCGTTAAAAGAACTTAACTAAAAAATTTGCACTATACATTAGTTATATAGGTCCTAAAAAGTGCTTTGTGAACTATATGGTGCCAAATGTGCAATTCACATTGCAAAAAGTTCTAACGGGTCTCTAAATGTTTATTAGAGTCTAATAAGTAAATAATAAAAGTATAACAGTTAACCAATGAAAGGTTTGTCTGTTATCGTTAAAAGAACTTAACTAAAAAATTTGCACTATACATTAGTTATATAGGTCCTAAAAAGTGCTTTGTGAACTATATGGTGCCAAATGTGCATTTCAAATTGCAAAAAGTTCTAACAGGTCTCTTAATGTTTATTAGAGTCTAATAAGTAAATAATAAAAGTATAACAGTTAACCAATGAACGGTTTGTCTGTTATCGTTAAAAGAACTTAACTAAAAAATTTGCACTATACATTAGTTATATAGGTCCTAAAAAGTGCTTTGTGAACTATATGGTGCCAAATGTGCAATTCACATTGCAAAAAGTTCTAACGGGTCTCTAAATGTTTATTAGAGTCTAATAAGTAAATAATAAAAGTAAAACAGTTAACCAATAAAAGGTTTGTCTGTTATCGTTAAAAGAACTTAACTAAAAAATTTGCACTATACATTAGTTATATAGGTCCTAAAAAGTACCTTGTGAACTATAAGGTGCCAAATGTGCAATTCACATTGCAAAAAGTTCTAACGGGTCTCAAAATGTTTCCTAGAGTCTAATAAGTAAATAATAAAAGTATAACAGTTAACCAATGAAAGGTTTGTCTGTTATCGTTAAAAGAACTTAACTAAAAAATTTGCACTATACATTAGTTATATAGGTCCTAAAAAGTGCTTTGTGAACTATATGGTGCCAAATGTGCAATTCACATTGCAAAAAGTTCTAACGGGTCTCAAAATGTTTATTAGAGTCTAATAAGTAAATAATAAAAGTATAACAGTTAACCAATGAAAGGTTTGTCTGTTATCGTTAAAAGAACTTAACTAAAAAATTTGCACTATACATTAGTTATATAGGTCCTAAAAAGTGCTTTGTGAACTATATGGTGCCAAATGTGCAATTCACATTGCAAAAAGTTCTAACGGGTCTCAAAATGTTTATTAGAGTCTAATAAGTAAATAATAAAAGTATAACAGTTAACCAATGATAGGTTTGTCTGTTATCGTTAAAAGAATTTAACTAAAAAATTTGCACTATACATTAGTTATATAGGTCCTAAAAAGTGCTTTGTGAACTATATGGTGCCAAATGTGCAATTCACATTGCAAAAAGTTCTAACGGGTCTCTAAATGTTTATTAGAGTCTAATAAGTAAATAATAAAAGTATAACAGTTAACCAATGAACGGTTTGTCTGTTATCGTTAAAAGAACTTAACTAAAAAATTTGCACTATACATTAGTTATATAGGTCCTAAAAAGTGCTTTGTGAACTATATGGTGCCAAATGTGCAATTCACATTGCAAAAAGTTCTAACGGGTCTCAAAATGTTTATTAGAGTCTAATAAGTAAATAATAAAAGTATAACAGTTAACCAATGAAAGGTTTGTCTGTTATTGTTAAAAGAACTTAACTAAAAAATTTGCACTATACATTAGTTACATAGGTCCTAAAAAGTACCTTGTGAACAATATGGTGCCAAATGTGCAATTCACATTGCAAAAAGTTCTAACTGGTCTCAAAATGTTTATTAGAGTCTAATAAGTAAATAATAAAAGTATAACAGTTAACCAATGAAAGGTTTGTCTGTTATCGTTAAAAGAACTTAACTAAAAAATTTGCACTATACATTAGTTATATAGGTCCTAAAAAGTGCTTTGTGAACTATATGGTGCCAAATGTGCAATTCACATTGCAAAAAGTTCTAACGGGTCTCTAAATGTTTATTAGAGTCTAATAAGTAAATAATAAAAGTATAACAGTTAACCAATGAAAGGTTTGTCTGTTATCGTTAAAAGAACTTAACTAAAAAATTTGCACTATACATTAGTTATATAGGTCCTAAAAAGTGCTTTGTGAACTATATGGTGCCAAATGTGCAATTCACATTGCAAAAAGTTCTAACGGGTCTCTAAATGTTTATTAGAGTCTAATAAGTAAATAATAAAAGTATAACAGTTAACCAATAAAAGGTTTGTCTGTTATCGTTAAAAGAACTTAACTAAAAAATGTGCACTATACATTAGTTATATAGGTCCTAAAAAGTACCTTGTGAACAATATGGTGCCAAATGTGCAATTCAAATTGCACAAAGTTCTAACTGGTCTCAAAATGTTTATTAGAGTCTAATAAGTAAATAATAAAAGTATAACAGTTAACCAATGAAAGGTTTGTCTGTTATCGTTAAAAGAACTTAACTAAAAAATTTGCACTATACATTAGTTATATAGGTCCTAAAAAGTACCTTGTGAACAATATGGTGCCAAATGTGCAATTCACATTGCAAAAACTTCTAACGGGTCTCAAAATGTTTATTAGAGTCTAATAAGTAAATAATAAAAGTATAACAGTTAACCAATGAAAGGTTTGTCTGTTATCGTTAAAAGAACTTAACTAAAAAATGCACTATACATTAGTTATATAGGTCCTAAAAAGTACCTTGTGAACTATATGGTGCCAAATGTGCAATTCACATTGCAAAAAGTTCTAACGGGTCTCAAATTGTTTATTAGAGTCTAATAAGTAAATAATAAAAGTATAACAGTTAACCAATAAAAGGTTTGTCTGTTATCGTTAAAAGAACTTAACTAAAAAATGTGCACTATACATTAGTTATATAGGTCCTAAAAAGTACCTTGTGAACAATATGGTGCCAAATGTGCAATTCAAATTGCACAAAGTTCTAACTGGTCTCAAAATGTTTATTAGAGTCTAATAAGTAAATAATAAAAGTATAACAGTTAACCAATGAAAGGTTTGTCTGTTATCGTTAAAAGAACTTAACTAAAAAATTTGCACTATACATTAGTTATATAGGTCCTGAAAAGTACCTTGTGAACTATATGGTGCCAAATGTGCAATTCACATTGCAAAAAGTTCTAACTGGTCTCAAAATGTTTATTAGAGTCTAATAAGTAAATAATAAAAGTATAACAGTTAACCAATAAAAGCTTTGTCTGTTATCGTTAAAAGAACTTAACTAAAAAATTTGCACTATACATTAGTTATATAGGTCCTAAAAAGTACCTTGTGAACAATATAGTGCCAAATGTGCAATTCACATTGCAAAAACTTCTAACTGGTCTCAAAATGTTTATTAGAGTCTAATAAGTAAATAATAAAAGTATAACAGTTAACCAATGAAAGGTTTGTCTGTTATCGTTAAAAGAACTTAACTAAAAAATTTGCACTATACATTAGTTATATAGGTCCTAAAAAGTACCTTGTGAACTATATGGTGCCAAATGTGCAATTCACATTGCAAAAAGTTCTAACGGGTCTCAAAATGTTTATTAGAGTCTAATAAGTAAATAATAAAAGTATAACAGTTAACCAATAAAAGCTTTGTCCGTTATCGTTAAAAGAACTTAACTAAAAAATTTGCACTATACATTAGTTATATAGGTCCTAAAAAGTGCCTTGTGACCTATATGGTGCCAAATGTGCAATTCACATTGCAAAAAGTTCTAACGGGTCTTAAAATGTTTATTAGAGTCTAATAAGTAAATAATAAAAGTATAACAGTTAAACAATGAAAGGTTTGTCTGTTATTGTTAAAAGAACTTAACTAAAAAATTTGCACTATACATTAGTTACATAGGTCCTAAAAAGTACCTTGTAAACTATATGGTGCCAAATGTGCAATTCACATTGCAAAAAGTTCTAACTGGTCTCAAAATGTTTATTAGAGTCTAATAAGTAAATAATTAAAGTATAACAGTTAACCAATGAAAGGTTTGTCTGTTATCGTTAAAAGAACTTAACTAAAAAATTTGCACTATACATTAGTTATATAGGTCCTAAAAAGTGCTTTGTGAACTATATGGTGCCAAATGTGCAATTCACATTGCAAAAAGTTCTAACGGGTCTCAAAATGTTTATTAGAGTCTAATAAGTAAATAATAAAAGTATAACAGTTAACCAATGAACGGTTTGTCTGTTATCGTTAAAAGAACTTAACTAAAAAATTTGCACTATACATTAGTTATATAGGTCCTAAAAAGTGCTTTGTGAACTATATGGTGCCAAATGTGCAATTCACAATGCAAAAAGTTCTAACTGGTCTCAAAATGTTTATTAGAGTCTAATAAGTAAATAATAAAAGTATAACAGTTAACCAATGAAAGGTTTGTCTGTTATCGTTAAAAGAACTTAACTAAAAAATTTGCACTATACATTAGTTACATAGGTCCTAAAAAGTACCTTGTGAACAATATGGTGCCAAATGTGCAATTCACATTGCAAAAAGTTCTAACTGGTCTCAAAATGTTTATTAGAGTCTAATAAGTAAATAATAAAAGTATATCAGTTAACCAATGAAAGGTTTGTCTGTTATCGTTAAAAGAACTTAACTAAAAAATTTGCACTATACATTAGTTATATAGGTCCTAAAAAGTGCTTTGTGAACTATATGGTGCCAAATGTGCAATTCACATTGCAAAAAGTTCTAACGGGTCTCTAAATGTTTATTAGAGTCTAATAAGTAAATAATAAAAGTATAACAGTTAACCAATGAAAGGTTTGTCTGTTATCGTTAAAAGAACTTAACTAAAAAATTTGCACTATACATTAGTTATATAGGTCCTAAAAAGTGCCTTGTGAACTATATGGTGCCAAATGTGCAATTCACATTGCAAAAAGTTCTAACGGGTCTCAAAATGTTTATTAGAGTCTAATAAGTAAATAATAAAAGTATAACAGTTAACCAATGAAAGGTTTGTCTGTCATCGTTAAAAGAACTTAACTAAAAAATTTGCACTATACATTAGTTATATAGGTCCTAAAAAGTGCTTTGTGAACTATATGGTGCCAAATGTGCAATTCACATTGCAAAAAGTTCTAACGGGTCTCTAAATGTTTATTAGAGTCTAATAAGTAAATAATAAAAGTATAACAGTTAACCAATGAAAGGTTTGTCTGTTATCGTTAAAAGAACTTAACTAAAAAATTTGCACTATACATTAGTTATATAGGTCCTAAAAAGTGCTTTGTGAACTATATGGTGCCAAATGTGCATTTCAAATTGCAAAAAGTTCTAACAGGTCTCTTAATGTTTATTAGAGTCTAATAAGTAAATAATAAAAGTATAACAGTTAACCAATGAACGGTTTGTCTGTTATCGTTGAAAGAACTTAACTAAAAAATTTGCACTATACATTAGTTATATAGGTCCTAAAAAGTGCTTTGTGAACTATATGGTGCCAAATGTGCAATTCACATTGCAAAAAGTTCTAACGGGTCTCTAAATGTTTATTAGAGTCTAATAAGTAAATAATAAAAGTAAAACAGTTAACCAATAAAAGGTTTGTCTGTTATCGTTAAAAGAACTTAACTAAAAAATTTGCACTATACATTAGTTATATAGGTCCTAAAAAGTACCTTGTGAACTATAAGGTGCCAAATGTGCAATTCACATTGCAAAAAGTTCTAACGGGTCTCAAAATGTTTCCTAGAGTCTAATAAGTAAATAATAAAAGTATAACAGTTAACCAATGAAAGGTTTGTCTGTTATCGTTAAAAGAACTTAACTAAAAAATTTGCACTATACATTAGTTATATAGGTCCTAAAAAGTGCTTTGTGAACTATATGGTGCCAAATGTGCAATTCACATTGCAAAAAGTTCTAACGGGTCTCAAAATGTTTATTAGAGTCTAATAAGTAAATAATAAAAGTATAACAGTTAACCAATGAAAGGTTTGTCTGTTATCGTTAAAAGAACTTAACTAAAAAATTTGCACTATACATTAGTTATATAGGTCCTAAAAAGTGCTTTGTGAACTATATGGTGCCAAATATGCAATTCACATTGCAAAAAGTTCTAACGGGTCTCAAAATGTTTATTAGAGTCTAATAAGTAAATAATAAAAGTATAACAGTTAACCAATGATAGGTTTGTCTGTTATCGTTAAAAGAATTTAACTAAAAAATTTGCACTATACATTAGTTATATAGGTCCTAAAAAGTGCTTTGTGAACTATATGGTGCCAAATGTGCAATTCACATTGCAAAAAGTTCTAACGGGTCTCTAAATGTTTATTAGAGTCTAATAAGTAAATAATAAAAGTATAACAGTTAACCAATGAACGGTTTGTCTGTTATCGTTAAAAGAACTTAACTAAAAAATTTGCACTATACATTAGTTATATAGGTCCTAAAAAGTGCTTTGTGAACTATATGGTGCCAAATGTGCAATTCACATTGCAAAAAGTTCTAACGGGTCTCAAAATGTTTATTAGAGTCTAATAAGTAAATAATAAAAGTATAACAGTTAACCAATGAAAGGTTTGTCTGTTATTGTTAAAAGAACTTAACTAAAAAATTTGCACTATACATTAGTTACATAGGTCCTAAAAAGTACCTTGTGAACAATATGGTGCCAAATGTGCAATTCACATTGCAAAAAGTTCTAACTGGTCTCAAAATGTTTATTAGAGTCTAATAAGTAAATAATAAAAGTATAACAGTTAACCAATGAAAGGTTTGTCTGTTATCGTTAAAAGAACTTAACTAAAAAATTTGCACTATACATTAGTTATATAGGTCCTAAAAAGTGCTTTGTGAACTATATGGTGCCAAATGTGCAATTCACATTGCAAAAAGTTCTAACGGGTCTCTAAATGTTTATTAGAGTCTAATAAGTAAATAATAAAAGTATAACAGTTAACCAATGAAAGGTTTGTCTGTTATCGTTAAAAGAACTTAACTAAAAAATTTGCACTATACATTAGTTATATAGGTCCTAAAAAGTGCTTTGTGAACTATATGGTGCCAAATGTGCAATTCACATTGCAAAAAGTTCTAACGGGTCTCTAAATGTTTATTAGAGTCTAATAAGTAAATAATAAAAGTATAACAGTTAACCAATGAAAGGTTTGTCTGTTATCGTTAAAAGAACTTAACTAAAAAATTTGCACTATACATTAGTTATATAGGTCCTAAAAAGTGCTTTGTGAACTATATGGTGCCAAATGTGCAATTCACATTGCAAAAAGTTCTAACGGGTCTCTAAATGTTTATTAGAGTCTAATAAGTAAATAATAAAAGTATAACAGTTAACCAATGAACGGTTTGTCTGTTATCGTTAAAAGAACTTAACTAAAAAATTTGCACTATACATTAGTTATATAGGTCCTAAAAAGTGCTTTGTGAACTATATGGTGCCAAATGTGCAATTCACATTGCAAAAAGTTCTAACGGCTCTCTAACTGTTTATTAGAGTCTAATAAGTAAATAATAAAAGTATAACAGTTAACCAATGAAAGGTTTGTCTGTTATCGTTAAAAGAACTTAACTAAAAAATTTGCACTATACATTAGTTATATAGGTCCTGAAAAGTACCTTTTGAACTATATGGTGCCAAATGTGCAATTCACATTGCAAAAAGTTCTAACGGGTCTCAAAATGTTTATTAGAGTCTAATAAGTAAATAATAAAAGTATAACAGTTAACCAATGAAAGGTTTGTCTGTTATCGTTAAAAGAACTTAACTAAAAAATTTGCACTATACATTAGTTATATAGGTCCTAAAAAGTGCTTTGTGAACTATATGGTGCCAAATGTGCAATTCACATTGCAAAAAGTTCTAACGGGTCTCTAAATGTTTATTAGAGTCTAATAAGTAAATAATAAAAGTATAACAGTTAACCAATAAAAAGTTTGTCTGTTATCGTTAAAAGAACTTAACTAAAAAATTTGCACTATACATTAGTTATATAGGTCCTAAAAAGTACCTAGTGAACAATATGGTGCCAAATGTGCAATTCACATTGCAAAAAGTTCTAACTGGTCTCAAAATGTTTATTAGAGTCTAATAAGTAAATAATAAAAGTATAACAGTTAACCAATAAAAGGTTTGTCTGTTATCGTTAAAAGAACTTAACTAAAAAATTTGCACTATACATTAGTTATATAGGTCCTAAAAAGTGCTTTGTGAACTATATGGTGCCAAATGTGCAATTCACAGTGCAAAAAGTTCTAACGGGTCTCAAAATGTTTATTAGAGTCTAATAAGTAAATAATAAAAGTATAACAGTTAACCAATGAAAGGTTTGTCTGTTATCGTTAAAAGAACTTAACTAAAAAATTTGCACTATACATTAGTTATATAGGTCCTAAAAAGTGCTTTGTGAACTATATGGTGCCAAATGTGCAATTCACATTGCAAAAAGTTCTAACGGGTCTCTAAATGTTTATTAGAGTCTAATAAGTAAATAATAAAAGTATAACAGTTAACCAATAAAAGGTTTGTCTGTTATCGTTAAAAGAACTTAACTAAAAAATTTGCACTATACATTAGTTATATAGGTCCTAAAAAGTACCTTGTGAACTATAAGGTGCCAAATGTGCAATTCACATTGCAAAAAGTTCTAACGGGTCTCAAAATGTTTATTAGAGTCTAATAAGTAAATAATAAAAGTATAACAGTTAACCAATGAAAGGTTTGTCTGTTATCGTTAAAAGAACTTAACTAAAAAATTTGCACTATACATTAGTTATATAGGTCCTAAAAAGTACCTAGTGAACAATATGGTGCCAAATGTGCAATTCACATTGCAAATATTTCTAACTGGTCTCAAAATGTTTATTAGAGTCTAATAAGTAAATAATTAAAGTATAACAGTTAACCAATGAAAGGTTTGTCTGTTATCGTTAAAAGAACTTAACTAAAAAATTTGCACTATACATTAGTTATATAGGTCCTAAAAAGTGCTTTGTGAACTATATGGTGCCAAATGTGCAATTCACATTGCAAAAAGTTCTAACGGGTCTCAAAATGTTTATTAGAGTCTAATAAGTAAATAATAAAAGTATAACAGTTAACCAATAAAAGGTTTGTCTGTTATCGTTAAAAGAACTTAACTAAAAAATTTGCACTATACATTAGTTATATAGGTCCTAAAAAGTGCTTTGTGAACTATATGGTGCCAAATGTGCAATTCACATTGCAAAAAGTTCTAACGGGTCTCTAAATGTTTATTAGAGTCTAATAAGTAAATAATAAAAGTATAACAGTTAACCAATGAAAGGTTTGTCTGTTATCGTTAAAAGAACTTAACTAAAAAATTTGCACTATACATTAGTTATATAGGTCCTAAAAAGTGCTTTGTGAACTATATGGTGCCAAATGTGCAATTCACATTGCAAAAAGTTCTAACGGGTCTCTAAATGTTTATTAGAGTCTAATAAGTAAATAATAAAAGTATAACAGTTAACCAATAAAAGGTTTGTCTGTTATCGTTAAAAGAACTTAACTAAAAAATTTGCACTATACATTAGTTATATAGGTCCTAAAAAGTGCCTTGTGAACTATATGGTGCCAAATGTGCAATTCACATTGCAAAAAGTTCTAACGGGTCTCTAAATGTTTATTAGAGTCTAATAAGTAAATAATAAAAGTATAACAGTTAACCAATAAAAGGTTTGTCTGTTATCGTTAAAAGAACTTAACTAAAAAATTTGCACTATACATTAGTTATATAGGTCCTAAAAAGTACCTAGTGAACAATATGGTGCCAAATGTGCAATTCACATTGCAAAAATTTCTAACTGGTCTCAAAATGTTTATTAGAGCCTAATAAATAAATAATTAAAGTATAACAGTTAACCAATGAAAGGTTTGTCTGTTATCGTTAAAAGAACTTAACTAAAAAATTTGCACTATACATTAGTTATATAGGTCCTAAAAAGTGCTTTGTGAACTATATGGTGCCAAATGTGCAATTCACATTGCAAAAAGTTCTAACGGGTCTCAAAATGTTTATTAGAGTCTAATAAGTAAATAATAAAAGTATAACAGTTAACCAATGATAGGTTTGTCTGTTATCGTTAAAAGAACTTAACTAAAAAATTTGCACTATACATTAGTTATATAGGTCCTAAAAAGTGCTTTGTGAACTATATGGTGCCAAATGTGCAATTCACATTGCAAAAAGTTCTAACGGGTCTCTAAATGTTTATTAGAGTCTAATAAGTAAATAATAAAAGTATAACAGTTAACCAATGAACGGTTTGTCTGTTATCGTTAAAAGAACTTAACTAAAAAATTTGCACTATACATTAGTTATATAGGTCCTAAAAAGTGCTTTGTGAACTATATGGTGCCAAATGTGCAATTCACATTGCAAAAAGTTCTAACTGGTCTCAAAATGTTTATTAGAGTCTAATAAGTAAATAATAAAAGTATAACAGTTAACCAATGAACGGTTTGTCTGTTATTGTTAAAAGAACTTAACTAAAAAATTTGCACTATACATTAGTTACATAGGTCCTAAAAAGTACCTTGTGAACAATATGGTGCCAAATGTGCAATTCACATTGCAAAAAGTTCTAACTGGTCTCAAAATGTTTATTAGAGTCTAATAAGTAAATAATAAAAGTATAACAGTTAACCAATGAAAGGTTTGTCTGTTATCGTTAAAAGAACTTAACTAAAAAATTTGCACTATACATTAGTTATATAGGTCCTAAAAAGTGCTTTGTGAACTATATGGTGCCAAATGTGCAATTCACATTGCAAAAAGTTCTAACGGGTCTCTAAATGTTTATTAGAGTCTAATAAGTAAATAATAAAAGTATAACAGTTAACTAATGAAAGGTTTGTCTGTTATCGTTAAAAGAACTTAACTAAAAAATTTGCACTATACATTAGTTATATAGGTCCTAAAAAGTGCTTTGTGAACTATATGGTGCCAAATGTGCAATTCACATTGCAAAAAGTTCTAACGGGTCTCTAAATGTTTATTAGAGTCTAATAAGTAAATAATAAAAGTATAACAGTTAACCAATGAAAGGTTTGTCTGTTATCGTTAAAAGAACTTAACTAAAAAATTTGCACTATACATTAGTTATATAGGTCCTAAAAAGTGCCTTGTGAACTATATGGTGCCAAATGTGCAATTCACATTGCAAAAAGTTCTAACTGGTCTCAAAATGTTTATTAGAGTCTAATAAGTAAATAATAAAAGTATAACAGTTAACCAATGAAAGGTTTGTCTGTTATCGTTAAAAGAACTTAACTAAACAATTTGCACTATACATTAGTTATATAGGTCCTAAAAAGTGCTTTGTGAACTATATGGTGCCAAATGTGCAATTCACATTGCAAAAAGTTCTAAAGGGTCTCTAAATGTTTATTAGAGTCTAATAAGTAAATAATAAAAGTATAACAGTTAACCAATGAAAGGTTTGTCTGTTATCGTTAAAAGAACTTAACTAAAAAATTTGCACTATACATTAGTTATATAGGTCCTAAAAAGTGCTTTGTGAACTATATGGTGCCAAATGTGCAATTCACAATGCAAAAAGTTCTAACGGGTCTCTAAATGTTTATTAGAGTCTAATAAGTAAATAATAAAAGTATAACAGTTAACCAATGAAAGGTTTGTCTGTTATCGTTAAAAGAACTTAACTAAAAAATTTGCACTATACATTAGTTATATAGGTCCTAAAAAGTACCTTGTGAACTATATGGTGCCAAATGTGCAATTCACATTGCAAAAAGTTCTAACGGGTCTCAAAATGTTTATTAGAGTCTAATAAGTAAATAATAAAAGTATAACAGTTAACCAATGAAAGGTTTGTCTGTCATCGTTAAAAGAACTTAACTAAAAAATTTGCACTATACATTAGTTATATAGGTCCTAAAAAGTGCTTTGTGAACTATATGGTGCCAAATGTGCAATTCACATTGCAAAAAGTTCTAACGGGTCTCTAAATGTTTATTAGAGTCTAATAAGTAAATAATAAAAGTAAAACAGTTAACCAATAAAAGGTTTGTCTGTTATCGTTAAAAGAACTTAACTAAAAAATTTGCACTATACATTAGTTATATAGGTCCTAAAAAGTACCTTGTGAACTATAAGGTGCCAAATGTGCAATTCACATTGCAAAAAGTTCTAACGGGTCTCAAAATGTTTCCTAGAGTCTAATAAGTAAATAATAAAAGTATAACAGTTAACCAATGAACGGTTTGTCTGTTATCGTTAAAAGAACTTAACTAAAAAATTTGCACTATACATTAGTTATATAGGTCCTAAAAAGTGCTTTGTGAACTATATGGTGCCAAATGTGCAATTCACATTGCAAAAAGTTCTAACGGGTCTCTAAATGTTTATTAGAGTCTAATAAGTAAATAATAAAAGTAAAACAGTTAACCAATAAAAGGTTTGTCTGTTATCGTTAAAAGAACTTAACTAAAAAATTTGCACTATACATTAGTTATATAGGTCCTAAAAAGTACCTTGTGAACTATAAGGTGCCAAATGTGCAATTCACATTGCAAAAAGTTCTAACGGGTCTCAAAATGTTTCCTAGAGTCTAATAAGTAAATAATAAAAGTATAACAGTTAACCAATGAAAGGTTTGTCTGTTATCGTTAAAAGAACTTAACTAAAAAATTTGCACTATACATTAGTTATATAGGTCCTAAAAAGTGCTTTGTGAACTATATGGTGCCAAATGTGCAATTCACATTGCAAAAAGTTCTAACGGGTCTCAAAATGTTTATTAGAGTCTAATAAGTAAATAATAAAAGTATAACAGTTAACCAATGAAAGGTTTGTCTGTTATCGTTAAAAGAACTTAACTAAAAAATTTGCACTATACATTAGTTATATAGGTCCTAAAAAGTGCTTTGTGAACTATATGGTGCCAAATGTGCAATTCACATTGCAAAAAGTTCTAACGGGTCTCAAAATGTTTATTAGAGTCTAATAAGTAAATAATAAAAGTATAACAGTTAACCAATGATAGGTTTGTCTGTTATCGTTAAAAGAACTTAACTAAAAAATTTGCACTATACATTAGTTATATAGGTCCTAAAAAGTGCTTTGTGAACTATATGGTGCCAAATGTGCAATTCACATTGCAAAAAGTTCTAACGGGTCTCTAAATGTTTATTAGAGTCTAATAAGTAAATAATAAAAGTATAACAGTTAACCAATGAACGGTTTGTCTGTTATCGTTAAAAGAACTTAACTAAAAAATTTGCACTATACATTAGTTATATAGGTCCTAAAAAGTGCTTTGTGAACTATATGGTGCCAAATGTGCAATTCACATTGCAAAAAGTTCTAACGGGTCTCAAAATGTTTATTAGAGTCTAATAAGTAAATAATAAAAGTATAACAGTTAACCAATGAAAGGTTTGTCTGTTATTGTTAAAAGAACTTAACTAAAAAATTTGCACTATACATTAGTTACATAGGTCCTAAAAAGTACCTTGTGAACAATATGGTGCCAAATGTGCAATTCACATTGCAAAAAGTTCTAACTGGTCTCAAAATGTTTATTAGAGTCTAATAAGTAAATAATAAAAGTATAACAGTTAACCAATGAAAGGTTTGTCTGTTATCGTTAAAAGAACTTAACTAAAAAATTTGCACTATACATTAGTTATATAGGTCCTAAAAAGTGCTTTGTGAACTATATGGTGCCAAATGTGCAATTCACATTGCAAAAAGTTCTAACTGGTCTCAAAATGTTTATTAGAGTCTAATAAGTAAATAATAAAAGTATAACAGTTAACCAATGAAAGGTTTGTCTGTTATCGTTAAAAGAACTTAACTAAAAAATTTGCACTATACATTAGTTATATAGGTCCTAAAAAGTGCTTTGTGAACTATATGGTGCCAAATGTGCAATTCACATTGCAAAAAGTTCTAACGGGTCTCTAAATGTTTATTAGAGTCTAATAAGTAAATAATAAAAGTATAACAGTTAACCAATGAACGGTTTGTCTGTTATCGTTAAAAGAACTTAACTAAAAAATTTGCACTATACATTAGTTATATAGGTCCTAAAAAGTGCTTTGTGAACTATATGGTGCCAAATGTGCAATTCACATTGCAAAAAGTTCTAACGGCTCTCTAACTGTTTATTAGAGTCTAATAAGTAAATAATAAAAGTATAACAGTTAACCAATGAAAGGTTTGTCTGTTATCGTTAAAAGAACTTAACTAAAAAATTTGCACTATACATTAGTTATATAGGTCCTGAAAAGTACCTTTTGAACTATATGGTGCCAAATGTGCAATTCACATTGCAAAAAGTTCTAACGGGTCTCTAAATGTTTATTAGAGTCTAATAAGTAAATAATAAAAGTATAACAGTTAACCAATGAAAGGTTTGTCTGTTATCGTTAAAAGAACTTAACTAAAAAATTTGCACTATACATTAGTTATATAGGTCCTAAAAAGTGCTTTGTGAACTATATGGTGCCAAATGTGCAATTCACATTGCAAAAAGTTCTAACGGGTCTCTAAATGTTTATTAGAGTCTAATAAGTAAATAATAAAAGTATAACAGTTAACCAATAAAAGGTTTGTCTGTTATCGTTAAAAGAACTTAACTAAAAAATTTGCACTATACATTAGTTATATAGGTCCTAAAAAGTACCTAGTGAACAATATGGTGCCAAATGTGCAATTCACATTGCAAAAAGTTCTAACTGGTCTCAAAATGTTTATTAGAGTCTAATAAGTAAATAATAAAAGTATAACAGTTAACCAATAAAAGGTTTGTCTGTTATCGTCAAAAGAACTTAACTAAAAAATTTGCACTATACATTAGTTATATAGGTCCTAAAAAGTGCTTTGTGAACTATATGGTGCCAAATGTGCAATTCACAGTGCAAAAAGTTCTAACGGGTCTCAAAATGTTTATTAGAGTCTAATAAGTAAATAATAAAAGTATAACAGTTAACCAATGAAAGGTTTGTCTGTTATCGTTAAAAGAACTTAACTAAAAAATTTGCACTATACATTAGTTATATAGGTCCTAAAAAGTGCTTTGTGAACTATATGGTGCCAAATGTGCAATTCACATTGCAAAAAGTTCTAACGGGTCTCTAAATGTTTATTAGAGTCTAATAAGTAAATAATAAAAGTATAACAGTTAACCAATAAAAGGTTTGTCTGTTATCGTTAAAAGAACTTAACTAAAAAATTTGCACTATACATTAGTTATATAGGTCCTAAAAAGTACCTTGTGAACTATAAGGTGCCAAATGTGCAATTCACATTGCAAAAAGTTCTAACGGGTCTCAAAATGTTTATTAGAGTCTAATAAGTAAATAATAAAAGTATAACAGTTAACCAATGATAGGTTTGTCTGTTATCGTTAAAAGAACTTAACTAAAAAATTTGCACTATACATTAGTTATATAGGTCCTAAAAAGTACCTAGTGAACAATATGGTGCCAAATGTGCAATTCACATTGCAAAAATTTCTAACTGGTCTCAAAATGTTTATTAGAGTCTAATAAGTAAATAATTAAAGTATAACAGTTAACCAATGAAAGGTTTGTCTGTTATCGTTAAAAGAACTTAACTAAAAAATTTGCACTATACATTAGTTATATAGGTCCTAAAAAGTGCTTTGTGAACTATATGGTGCCAAATGTGCAATTCACATTGCAAAAAGTTCTAACGGGTCTCAAAATGTTTATTAGAGTCTAATAAGTAAATAATAAAAGTATAACAGTTAACCAATAAAAGGTTTGTCTGTTATCGTTAAAAGAACTTAACTAAAAAATTTGCACTATACATTAGTTATATAGGTCCTAAAAAGTGCTTTGTGAACTATATGGTGCCAAATGTGCAATTCACATTGCAAAAAGTTCTAACGGGTCTCTAAATGTTTATTAGAGTCTAATAAGTAAATAATAAAAGTATAACAGTTAACCAATGAAAGGTTTGTCTGTTATCGTTAAAAGAACTTAACTAAAAAATTTGCACTATACATTAGTTATATAGGTCCTAAAAAGTGCTTTGTGAACTATATGGTGCCAAATGTGCAATTCACATTGCAAAAAGTTCTAACGGGTCTCTAAATGTTTATTAGAGTCTAATAAGTAAATAATAAAAGTATAACAGTTAACCAATAAAAGGTTTGTCTGTTATCGTTAAAAGAACTTAACTAAAAAATTTGCACTATACATTAGTTATATAGGTCCTAAAAAGTGCCTTGTGAACTATATGGTGCCAAATGTGCAATTCACATTGCAAAAAGTTCTAACGGGTCTCTAAATGTTTATTAGAGTCTAATAAGTAAATAATAAAAGTATAACAGTTAACCAATAAAAGGTTTGTCTGTTATCGTTAAAAGAACTTAACTAAAAAATTTGCACTATACATTAGTTATATAGGTCCTGAAAAGTACCTTGTGAACTATATGGTGCCAAATGTGCAATTCACATTGCAAAAAGTTCTAACGGGTCTCAAAATGTTTATTAGAGTCTAATAAGTAAATAATAAAAGTATAACAGTTAACCAATGAAAGGTTTGTCTGTTATCGTTAAAAGAACTTAACTAAAAAATTTGCACTATACATTAGTTATATAGGTCCTAAAAAGTGCTTTGTGAACTATATGGTGCCAAATGTGCAATTCACATTGCAAAAAGTTCTAACGGGTCTCTAAATGTTTATTAGAGTCTAATAAGTAAATAATAAAAGTATAACAGTTAACCAATAAAAGGTTTGTCTGTTATCGTTAAAAGAACTTAACTAAAAAATTTGCACTATACATTAGTTATATAGGTCCTAAAAAGTACCTAGTGAACAATATGGTGCCAAATGTGCAATTCACATTGCAAAAAGTTCTAACTGGTCTCAAAATGTTTATTAGAGTCTAATAAGTAAATAATAAAAGTATAACAGTTAACCAATGAAAGGTTTGTCTGTTATCGTTAAAAGAACTTAACTAAAAAATTTGCACTATACATTAGTTATATAGGTCCTAAAAAGTACCTAGTGAACAATATGGTGCCAAATGTGCAATTCACATTGCAAAAATTTCTAACTGGTCTCAAAATGTTTATTAGAGCCTAATAAATAAATAATTAAAGTATAACAGTTAACCAATGAAAGGTTTGTCTGTTATCGTTAAAAGAACTTAACTAAAAAATTTGCACTATACATTAGTTATATAGGTCCTAAAAAGTGCTTTGTGAACTATATGGTGCCAAATGTGCAATTCACATTGCAAAAAGTTCTAACGGGTCTCAAAATGTTTATTAGAGTCTAATAAGTAAATAATAAAAGTATAACAGTTAACCAATGATAGGTTTGTCTGTTATCGTTAAAAGAACTTAACTAAAAAATTTGCACTATACATTAGTTATATAGGTCCTAAAAAGTGCTTTGTGAACTATATGGTGCCAAATGTGCAATTCACATTGCAAAAAGTTCTAACGGGTCTCTAAATGTTTATTAGAGTCTAATAAGTAAATAATAAAAGTATAACAGTTAACCAATGAAAGGTTTGTCTGTTATCGTTAAAAGAACTTAACTAAAAAATTTGCACTATACATTAGTTATATAGGTCCTAAAAAGTGCTTTGTGAACTATATGGTGCCAAATGTGCAATTCACATTGCAAAAAGTTCTAACTGGTCTCAAAATGTTTATTAGAGTCTAATAAGTAAATAATAAAAGTATAACAGTTAACCAATGAACGGTTTGTCTGTTATTGTTAAAAGAACTTAACTAAAAAATTTGCACTATACATTAGTTACATAGGTCCTAAAAAGTACCTTGTGAACAATATGGTGCCAAATGTGCAATTCACATTGCAAAAAGTTCTAACTGGTCTCAAAATGTTTATTAGAGTCTAATAAGTAAATAATAAAAGTATAACAGTTAACCAATGAAAGGTTTGTCTGTTATCGTTAAAAGAACTTAACTAAAAAATTTGCACTATACATTAGTTATATAGGTCCTAAAAAGTGCTTTGTGAACTATATGGTGCCAAATGTGCAATTCACATTGCAAAAAGTTCTAACGGGTCTCTAAATGTTTATTAGAGTCTAATAAGTAAATAATAAAAGTATAACAGTTAACTAATGAAAGGTTTGTCTGTTATCGTTAAAAGAACTTAACTAAAAAATTTGCACTATACATTAGTTATATAGGTCCTAAAAAGTGCTTTGTGAACTATATGGTGCCAAATGTGCAATTCACATTGCAAAAAGTTCTAACGGGTCTCTAAATGTTTATTAGAGTCTAATAAGTAAATAATAAAAGTATAACAGTTAACCAATGAAAGGTTTGTCTGTTATCGTTAAAAGAACTTAACTAAAAAATTTGCACTATACATTAGTTATATAGGTCCTAAAAAGTGCCTTGTGAACTATATGGTGCCAAATGTGCAATTCACATTGCAAAAAGTTCTAACTGGTCTCAAAATGTTTATTAGAGTCTAATAAGTAAATAATAAAAGTATAACAGTTAACCAATGAAAGGTTTGTCTGTTATCGTTAAAAGAACTTAACTAAAAAATTTGCACTATACATTAGTTATATAGGTCCTAAAAAGTGCTTTGTGAACTATATGGTGCCAAATGTGCAATTCACATTGCAAAAAGTTCTAAAGGGTCTCTAAATGTTTATTAGAGTCTAATAAGTAAATAATAAAAGTATAACAGTTAACCAATGAAAGGTTTGTCTGTTATCGTTAAAAGAACTTAACTAAAAAATTTGCACTATACATTAGTTATATAGGTCCTAAAAAGTGCTTTGTGAACTATATGGTGCCAAATGTGCAATTCACAATGCAAAAAGTTCTAACGGGTCTCAAAATGTTTATTAGAGTCTAATAAGTAAATAATAAAAGTATAACAGTTAACCAATAAAAGCTTTGTCTGTTATCGTTAAAAGAACTTAACTAAAAAATTTGCACTATACATTAGTTATATAGGTCCTAAAAAGTACCTTGTGAACAATATGGTGCCAAATGTGCAATTCACATTGCAAAAAGTTCTAACTGGTATCAAAATGTTTATTAGAGTCTAATAAGTAAATAATAAAAGTATAACAGTTAACCAATGAAAGGTTTGTCTGTTATCGTTAAAAGAACTTAACTAAAAAATTTGCACTATACATTAGTTATATAGGTCCTAAAAAGTATTTTGTGAACAATATGGTGCCAAATGTGCAATTCACATTGCAAAAAGTTCTAACTGGTCTCAAAATGTTTATTAGAGTCTAATAAGTAAATAATAAAAGTATAACAGTTAACCAATGAAAGGTTTGTCTGTTATCGTTAAAAGAACTTAACTAAAAATTTTGCACTATACATTAGTTATATAGGTCCTGAAAAGTACCTTTTGAACTATATGGTGCCAAATGTGCAATTCACATTGCAAAAAGTTCTAACGGGTCTCAAAATGTTTATTAGAGTCTAATAAGTAAATAATAAAAGTATAACAGTTAACCAATGAAAGGTTTGTCTGTTATCGTTAAAAGAACTTAACTAAAAAATTTGCACTATACATTAGTTATATAGGTCCTAAAAAGTGCTTTGTGAACTATATGGTGCCAAATGTGCAATTCACATTGCAAAAAGTTCTAACTGGTCTCTAAATGTTTATTAGAGTCTAATAAGTAAATAATAAAAGTATAACAGTTAACCAATAAAAGGTTTGTCTGTTATCGTTAAAAGAACTTAACTAAAAAATTTGCACTATTTATTAGTTATATAGGTCCTAAAAAGTACCTAGTGAACAATATGGTGCCAAATGTGCAATTCACATTGCAAAAAGTTCTAACTGGTATCAAAATGTTTATTAGAGTCTAATAAGTAAATAATAAAAGTATAACAGTTAACCAATGAAAGGTTTGTCTGTTATCGTTAAAAGAACTTAACTAAAAAATTTGCACTATACATTAGTTATATAGGTCCTAAAAAGTGCTTTGTGAACTATATGGTGCCAAATGTGCAATTCACATTGCAAAAAGTTCTAACGGGTCTCAAAATTTTTATTAGAGTCTAATAAGTAAATAATGAAAGTATAACAGTTAACCAATGATAGGTTTGTCTGTTATCGTTAAAAGAACTTAACTAAAAAATTTGCACTATACATTAGTTATATAGGTCCTAAAAAGTGCTTTGTGAACTATATGGTGCCAAATGTGCAATTCACATTGCAAAAAGTTCTAACGGGTCTCTAAATGTTTATTAGAGTCTAATAAGTAAATAATAAAAGTATAACAGTTAACCAATAAAAGGTTTGTCTGTTATCGTTAAAAGAACTTAACTAAAAAATTTGCACTATACATTAGTTATATAGGTCCTAAAAAGTACCTTGTGAACTATATGGTGCCAAATGTGCAATTCACATTGCAAAAAGTTCTAACGGATCTCAAAATGTTTATTAGAGTCTAATAAGTAAATAATAAAAGTATAACAGTTAACCAATGAAAGGTTTGTCTGTTATCGTTAAAAGAACTTAACTAAAAAATTTGCACTATACATTAGTTATATAGGCCCTAAAAAGTGCTTTGTGAACTTTATGGTGCCAAATGTGCAATTCACATTGCAAAAAGTTCTAACGGGTCTCAAAATGTTTATTAGAGTCTAATAAGTAAATAATAAAAGTATAACAGTTAACCAATGAAAGGTTTGTCTGTTATCGTTAAAAGAACTTAACTAAAAAATTTGCACTCTACATTAGTTATATAGGTCCTAAAAAGTGCCTTGTGAACTATATGGTGCCAAATGTGCAATTCACATTGCAAAAAGTTCTAACTGGTCTCAAAATGTTTATTAGAGTCTAATAAGTAAATAATAAAAGTATAACAGTTAACCAATGAAAGGTTTGTCTGTTATCGTTAAAAGAACTTAACTAAAAAATTTGCACTATACATTAGTTATATAGGTCCTAAAAAGTGCTTTGTGAACTATATGGTGCCAAATGTGCAATTCACATTGCAAAAAGTTCTAAAGGGTCTCTAAATGTTTATTAGAGTCTAATAAGTAAATAATAAAAGTATAACAGTTAACCAATGAAAGGTTTGTCTGTTATCGTTAAAAGAACTTAACTAAAAAATTTGCACTATACATTAGTTATATAGGTCCTAAAAAGTGCTTTGTGAACTATATGGTGCCAAATGTGCAATTCACATTGCAAAATGTTCTAACGGGTCTCTAAATGTTTATTAGAGTCTAATAAGTAAATAATAAAAGTATAACAGTTAACCAATAAAAGCTTTGTCTGTTATCGTTAAAAGAACTTAACTAAAAAATTTGCACTATACATTAGTTATATAGGTCCTAAAAAGTACCTTGCGAACAATATGGTGCCAAATGTGCAATTCACATTGCAAAAAGTTCTAACTGGTCTCAAAATGTTTATTAGAGTCTAATAAGTAAATAATAAAAGTATAACAGTTAACCAATGAAAGGTTTGTCTGTTATCGTTAAAAGAACTTAACTAAAAAATTTGCACTATACATTAGTTATATAGGTCCTAATAAGTATTTTGTGAACAATATGGTGCCAAATGTGCAATTCACATTGCAAAAAGTTCTAACTGGTCTCAAAATGTTTATTAGAGTCTAATAAGTAAATAATAAAAGTATAACAGTTAACCAATGAAAGGTTTGTCTGTTATCGTTAAAAGAACTTAACTAAAAAATTTGCACTATACATTAGTTATATAGGTCCTGAAAAGTACCTTTTGAACTATATGGTGCCAAATGTGCAATTCACATTGAAAAAAGTTCTAACGGGTCTCAAAATGTTTATTAGAGTCTAATAAGTAAATAATAAAAGTATAACAGTTAACCAATGAAAGGTTTGTCTGTTATCGTTAAAAGAACTTAACTAAAAAATTTGCACTATACATTAGTTATATAGGTCCTAAAAAGTGCTTTGTGAACTATATGGTGCCAAATGTGCAATTCACATTGCAAAAAGTTCTAACTGGTCTCTAAATGTTTATTAGAGTCTAATAAGTAAATAATAAAAGTATAACAGTTAACCAATAAAAGGTTTGTCTGTTATCGTTAAAAGAACTTAACTAAAAAATTTGCACTATTTATTAGTTATATAGGTCCTAAAAAGTACCTAGTGAACAATATGGTGCCAAATGTGCAATTCACATTGCAAAAAGTTCTAACTGGTATCAAAATGTTTATTAGAGTCTAATAAGTAAATAATAAAAGTATAACAGTTAACCAATGAAAGGTTTGTCTGTTATCGTTAAAAGAACTTAACTAAAAAATTTGCACTATACATTAGTTATATAGGTCCTAAAAAGTGCTTTGTGAACTATATGGTGCCAAATGTGCAATTCACATTGCAAAAAGTTCTAACTGGTCTCAAAATTTTTATTAGAGTCTAATAAGTAAATAATAAAAGTATAACAGTTAACCAATGATAGGTTTGTCTGTTATCGTTAAAAGAACTTAACTAAAAAATTTGCACTATACATTAGTTATATAGGTCCTAAAAAGTGCTTTGTGAACTATATGGTGCCAAATGTGCAATTCACATTGCAAAAAGTTCTAACGGGTCTCTAAATGTTTATTAGAGTCTAATAAGTAAATAATAAAAGTATAACAGTTAACCAATAAAAGGTTTGTCTGTTATCGTTAAAAGAACTTAACTAAAAAATTTGCACTATACATTAGTTATATAGGTCCTAAAAAGTGCTTTGTGAACTATATGGTGCCAAATGTGCAATTCACATTGCAAAAAGTTCTAAAGGGTCTCTAAATGTTTATTAGAGTCTAATAAGTAAATAATAAAAGTATAACAGTTAACCAATGAAAGGTTTGTCTGTTATCGTTAAAAGAACTTAACTAAAAAATTTGCACTATACATTAGTTATATAGGTCCTAAAAAGTGCTTTGTGAACTATATGGTGCCAAATGTGCAATTCACATTGCAAAAAGTTCTAACGGGTCTCTAAATGTTTATTAGAGTCTAATAAGTAAATAATAAAAGTATAACAGTTAACCAATAAAAGCTTTGTCTGTTATCGTTAAAAGAACTTAACTAAAAAATTTGCACTATACATTAGTTATATAGGTCCTAAAAAGTACCTTGTGAACAATATGGTGCCAAATGTGCAATTCACATTGCAAAAAGTTCTAACTGGTCTCAAAATGTTTATTAGAGTCTAATAAGTAAATAATAAAAGTATAACAGTTAACCAATGAAAGGTTTGTCTGTTATCGTTAAAAGAACTTAACTAAAAAATTTGCACTATACATTAGTTATATAGGTCCTAATAAGTATTTTGTGAACAATATGGTGCCAAATGTGCAATTCACATTGCAAAAAGTTCTAACTGGTCTCAAAATGTTTATTAGAGTCTAATAAGTAAATAATAAAAGTATAACAGTTAACCAATGAAAGGTTTGTCTGTTATCGTTAAAAGAACTTAACTAAAAAATTTGCACTATACATTAGTTATATAGGTCCTGAAAAGTACCTTTTGAACTATATGGTGCCAAATGTGCAATTCACATTGCAAAAAGATCTAACGGGTCTCAAAATGTTTATTAGAGTCTAATAAGTAAATAATAAAAGTATAACAGTTAACCAATGAAAGGTTTGTCTGTTATCGTTAAAAGAACTTAACTAAAAAATTTGCACTATACATTAGTTATATAGGTCCTAAAAAGTGCTTTGTGAACTATATGGTGCCAAATGTGCAATTCACATTGCAAAAAGTTCTAACTGGTCTCTAAATGTTTATTAGAGTCTAATAAGTAAATAATAAAAGTATAACAGTTAACCAATAAAAGGTTTGTCTGTTATCGTTAAAAGAACTTAACTAAAAAATTTGCACTATTTATTAGTTATATAGGTCCTAAAAAGTACCTAGTGAACAATATGGTGCCAAATGTGCAATTCACATTGCAAAAAGTTCTAACTGGTATCAAAATGTTTATTAGAGTCTAATAAGTAAATAATAAAAGTATAACAGTTAACCAATGAAAGGTTTGTCTGTTATCGTTAAAAGAACTTAACTAAAAAATTTGCACTATACATTAGTTATATAGGTCCTAAAAAGTGCTTTGTGAACTATATGGTGCCAAATGTGCAATTCACATTGCAAAAAGTTCTAACGGGTCTCTAAATGTTTATTAGAGTCTAATAAGTAAATAATAAAAGTATAACAGTTAACCAATGAAAGGTTTGTCTGTTATCGTTAAAAGAACTTAACTAAAAAATTTGCACTATACATTAGTTATATAGGTCCTAAAAAGTGCTTTGTGAACTATATGGTGCCAAATGTGCAATTCACATTGCAAAAAGTTCTAACGGGTCTCTAAATGTTTATTAGAGTCTAATAAGTAAATAATAAAAGTATAACAGTTAACCAATGAAAGGTTTGTCTGTTATCGTTAAAAGAACTTAACTAAAAAATTTGCACTATACATTAGTTATATAGGTCCTAAAAAGTGCTTTGTGAACTATATGGTGCCAAATGTGCAATTCACATTGCAAAAAGTTCTAACGGGTCTCAAAATGTTTATTAGAGTCTAATAAGTAAATAATAAAAGTATAACAGTTAACCAATGAAAGGTTTGTCTGTTATCGTTAAAAGAACTTAACTAAAAAATTTGCACTATACATTAGTTATATAGGTCCTAAAAAGTGCTTTGTGAACTATATGGTGCCAAATGTGCAATTCACATTGCAAAAAGTTCTAACGGGTCTCAAAATGTTTATTAGAGTCTAATAAGTAAATAATAAAAGTATAACAGTTAACCAATGATAGGTTTGTCTGTTATCGTTAAAAGAACTTAACTAAAAAATTTGCACTATACATTAGTTATATAGGTCCTAAAAAGTACCTTGTGAACTATATGGTGCCAAATGTGCAATTCACATTGCAAAAAGTTCTAACGGGTCTCAAAATGTTTATTAGAGTCTAATAAGTAAATAATAAAAGTATAACAGTTAACCAATGAAAGGTTTGTCTGTTATCGTTAAAAGAACTTAACTAAAAAATTTGCACTATACATTAGTTATATAGGTCCTAAAAAGTGCTTTGTGAACTATATGGTGCCAAATGTGCAATTCACATTGCAAAAACTTCTAACGGGTCTCAAAATGTTTATTAGAGCCTAGTAAGTAAATAATAAAAGTATAACAGTTAACCAATGATAGGTTTGTCTGTTATCGTTAAAAGAACTTAACTAAAAAATTTGCACTATACATTAGTTATATAGGTCCTAAAAAGTGCTTTGTGAACTATATGGTGCCAAATGTGCAATTCACATTGCAAAAAGTTCTAACGGGTCTCTAAATGTTTATTAGAGTCTAATAAGTAAATAATAAAAGTATAACAGTTAACCAATGAACGGTTTGTCTGTTATCGTTAAAAGAACTTAACTAAAAAATTTGCATTATACATTAGTTATATAGGTCCTAAAAAGTGCTTTGTGAACTATATGGTGCCAAATGTGCAATTCACATTGCAAAAAGTTCTAACTGGTCTCAAAATGTTTATTAGAGTCTAATAAGTAAATAATAAAAGTATAACAGTTAACCAATGAAAGGTTTGTCTGTTATCGTTAAAAGAACTTAACTAAAAAATTTGCACTATACATTAGTTACATAGGTCCTAAAAAGTACCTTGTGAACTATATGGTGCCAAATGTGCAATTCACATTGCAAAAAGTTCTAACGGGTCTCTAAATGTTTATTAGAGTCTAATAAGTAAATAATAAAAGTATAACAGTTAACCAATGAAAGGTTTGTCTGTTATCGTTAAAAGAACTTAACTAAAAAATTTGCACTATACATTAGTTATATAGGTCCTAAAAAGTGCTTTGTGAACTATATGGTGCCAAATGTGCAATTCACATTGCAAAAAGTTCTAACTGGTCTCTAAATGTTTATTAGAGTCTAATAAGTAAATAATAAAAGTATAACAGTTAACCAATGAAAGGTTTGTCTGTTATCGTTAAAAGAACTTAACTAAAAAATTTGCACTATACATTAGTTATATAGGTCCTAAAAAGTGCTTTGTGAACTATATGGTGCCAAATGTGCAATTCACATTGCAAAAAGTTCTAACGGGTCTCAAAATGTTTATTAGAGTCTAATAAGTAAATAATAAAAGTATAACAGTTAACCAATGATAGGTTTGTCTGTTATCGTTAAAAGAACTTAACTAAAAAATTTGCACTATACATTAGTTATATAGGTCCTAAAAAGTACCTTGTGAACTATATGGTGCCAAATGTGCAATTCACATTGCAAAAAGTTCTAACGGGTCTCAAAATGTTTATTAGAGTCTAATAAGTAAATAATAAAAGTATAACAGTTAACCAATGAAAGGTTTGTCTGTTATCGTTAAAAGAACTTAACTAAAAAATTTGCACTATACATTAGTTATATAGGTCCTAAAAAGTGCTTTGTGAACTATATGGTGCCAAATGTGCAATTCACATTGCAAAAACTTCTAACGGGTCTCAAAATGTTTATTAGAGCCTAATAAGTAAATAATAAAAGTATAACAGTTAACCAATGATAGGTTTGTCTGTTATCGTTAAAAGAACTTAACTAAAAAATTTGCACTATACATTAGTTATATAGGTCCTAAAAAGTGCTTTGTGAACTATATGGTGCCAAATGTGCAATTCACATTGCAAAAAGTTCTAACGGGTCTCTAAATGTTTATTAGAGTCTAATAAGTAAATAATAAAAGTATAACAGTTAACCAATGAACGGTTTGTCTGTTATCGTTAAAAGAACTTAACTAAAAAATTTGCATTATACATTAGTTATATAGGTCCTAAAAAGTGCTTTGTGAACTATATGGTGCCAAATGTGCAATTCACATTGCAAAAAGTTCTAACTGGTCTCAAAATGTTTATTAGAGTCTAATAAGTAAATAATAAAAGTATAACAGTTAACCAATGAAAGGTTTGTCTGTTATCGTTAAAAGAACTTAACTAAAAAATTTGCACTATACATTAGTTACATAGGTCCTAAAAAGTACCTTGTGAACTATATGGTGCCAAATGTGCAATTCACATTGCAAAAAGTTCTAACTGGTCTCAAAATGTTTATTAGAGTCTAATAAGTAAATAATAAAAGTATAACAGTTAACCAATGAAAGGTTTGTCTGTTATCGTTAAAAGAACTTAACTAAAAATTTTGCACTATACATTAGTTATATAGGTCCTAAAAAGTGCTTTGTGAACTATATGGTGCCAAATGTGCAATTCACATTGCAAAAAGTTCTAACGGGTCTCTAAATGTTTATTAGAGTCTAATAAGTAAATAATAAAAGTATAACAGTTAACCAATGAAAGGTTTGTCTGTTATCGTTAAAAGAACTTAACTAAAAAATTTGCACTATACATTAGTTATATAGGTCCTAAAAAGTGCTTTGTGAACTATATGGTGCCAAATGTGCAATTCACATTGCAAAAAGTTCTAACGGGTCTCTAAATGTTTATTAGAGTCTAATAAGTAAATAATAAAAGCATAACAGTTAACCAATGAAAGGTTTGTCTGTTATCGTTAAAAGAACTTAACTAAAAAATTTGCACTATACATTAGTTATATAGGTCCTAAAAAGTGCTTTGTGAACTATATGGTGCCAAATGTGCAATTCACATTGCAAAAAGTTCTAACGGGTCTCAAAATGTTTATTAGAGTCTAATAAGTAAATAATAAAAGTATAACAGTTAACCAATGATAGGTTTGTCTGTTATCGTTAAAAGAACTTAACTAAAAAATTTGCACTATACATTAGTTATATAGGTCCTAAAAAGTACCTTGTGAACTATATGGTGCCAAATGTGCAATTCACATTGCAAAAAGTTCTAACGGGTCTCAAAATGTTTATTAGAGTCTAATAAGTAAATAATAAAAGTATAACAGTTAACCAATGAAAGGTTTGTCTGTTATCGTTAAAAGAACTTAACTAAAAAATTTGCACTATACATTAGTTATATAGGTCCTAAAAAGTGCTTTGTGAACTATATGGTGCCAAATGTGCAATTCACATTGCAAAAACTTCTAACGGGTCTCAAAATGTTTATTAGAGCCTAATAAGTAAATAATAAAAGTATAACAGTTAACCAATGATAGGTTTGTCTGTTATCGTTAAAAGAACTTAACTAAAAAATTTGCACTATACATTAGTTATATAGGTCCTAAAAAGTGCTTTGTGAACTATATGGTGCCAAATGTGCAATTCACATTGCAAAAAGTTCTAACGGGTCTCTAAATGTTTATTAGAGTCTAATAAGTAAATAATAAAAGTATTACAGTTAACCAATGAACGGTTTGTCTGTTATCGTTAAAAGAACTTAACTAAAAAATTTGCATTATACATTAGTTATATAGGTCCTAAAAAGTGCTTTGTGAACTATATGGTGCCAAATGTGCAATTCACATTGCAAAAAGTTCTAACTGGTCTCAAAATGTTTATTAGAGTCTAATAAGTAAATAATAAAAGTATAACAGTTAACCAATGAAAGGTTTGTCTGTTATCGTTAAAAGAACTTAACTAAAAAATTTGCACTATACATTAGTTACATAGGTCCTAAAAAGTACCTTGTGAACTATATGGTGCCAAATGTGCAATTCACATTGCAAAAAGTTCTAACTGGTCTCAAAATGTTTATTAGAGTCTAATAAGTAAATAATAAAAGTATAACAGTTAACCAATGAAAGGTTTGTCTGTTATCGTTAAAAGAACTTAACTAAAAATTTTGCACTATACATTAGTTATATAGGTCCTGAAAAGTACCTTGTGAACTATATGGTGCCAAATGTGCAATTCACATTGCAAAAAGTTCTAACGGGTCTCAAAATGTTTATTAGAGTCTAATAAGTAAATAATAAAAGTATAACAGTTAACCAATGAAAGGTTTGTCTGTTATCGTTAAAAGAACTTAACTAAAAAATTTGCACTATACATTAGTTATATAGGTCCTAAAAAGTGCTTTGTGAACTATATGGTGCCAAATGTGCAATTCACATTGCAAAAAGTTCTAACGGGTCTCTAAATGTTTATTAGAGTCTAATAAGTAAATAATAAAAGTATAACAGTTAACCAATAAAAGGTTTGTCTGTTATCGTTAAAAGAACTTAACTAAAAAATTTGCACTATACATTAGTTATATAGGTCCTAAAAAGTACCTAGTGAACAATATGGTGCCAAATGTGCAATTCACATTGCAAAAAGTTCTAACTGGTCTCAAAATGTTTATTAGAGTCTAATAAGTAAATAATAAAAGTATAACAGTTAACCAATGAAAGGTTTGTCTGTTATCGTTAAAAGAACTTAACTAAAAAATTTGCACTATACATTAGTTATATAGGTCCTAAAAAGTACCTAGTGAACAATATGGTGCCAAATGTGCAATTCACATTGCAAAAATTTCTAACTGGTCTCAAAATGTTTATTAGAGCCTAATAAATAAATAATTAAAGTATAACAGTTAACCAATGAAAGGTTTGTCTGTTATCGTTAAAAGAACTTAACTAAAAAATTTGCACTATACATTAGTTATATAGGTCCTAAAAAGTGCTTTGTGAACTATATGGTGCCAAATGTGCAATTCACATTGCAAAAAGTTCTAACGGGTCTCAAAATGTTTATTAGAGTCTAATAAGTAAATAATAAAAGTATAACAGTTAACCAATGATAGGTTTGTCTGTTATCGTTAAAAGAACTTAACTAAAAAATTTGCACTATACATTAGTTATATAGGTCCTAAAAAGTGCTTTGTGAACTATATGGTGCCAAATGTGCAATTCACATTGCAAAAAGTTCTAACGGGTCTCTAAATGTTTATTAGAGTCTAATAAGTAAATAATAAAAGTATAACAGTTAACCAATGAACGGTTTGTCTGTTATCGTTAAAAGAACTTAACTAAAAAATTTGCACTATACATTAGTTATATAGGTCCTAAAAAGTGCTTTGTGAACTATATGGTGCCAAATGTGCAATTCACATTGCAAAAAGTTCTAACTGGTCTCAAAATGTTTATTAGAGTCTAATAAGTAAATAATAAAAGTATAACAGTTAACCAATGAACGGTTTGTCTGTTATTGTTAAAAGAACTTAACTAAAAAATTTGCACTATACATTAGTTACATAGGTCCTAAAAAGTACCTTGTGAACAATATGGTGCCAAATGTGCAATTCACATTGCAAAAAGTTCTAACTGGTCTCAAAATGTTTATTAGAGTCTAATAAGTAAATAATAAAAGTATAACAGTTAACCAATGAAAGGTTTGTCTGTTATCGTTAAAAGAACTTAACTAAAAAATTTGCACTATACATTAGTTATATAGGTCCTAAAAAGTGCTTTGTGAACTATATGGTGCCAAATGTGCAATTCACATTGCAAAAAGTTCTAACGGGCCTCTAAATGTTTATTAGAGTCTAATAAGTAAATAATAAAAGTATAACAGTTAACTAATGAAAGGTTTGTCTGTTATCGTTAAAAGAACTTAACTAAAAAATTTGCACTATACATTAGTTATATAGGTCCTAAAAAGTGCTTTGTGAACTATATGGTGCCAAATGTGCAATTCACATTGCAAAAAGTTCTAACGGGTCTCTAAATGTTTATTAGAGTCTAATAAGTAAATAATAAAAGTATAACAGTTAACCAATGAAAGGTTTGTCTGTTATCGTTAAAAGAACTTAACTAAAAAATTTGCACTATACATTAGTTATATAGGTCCTAAAAAGTGCCTTGTGAACTATATGGTGCCAAATGTGCAATTCACATTGCAAAAAGTTCTAACTGGTCTCAAAATGTTTATTAGAGTCTAATAAGTAAATAATAAAAGTATAACAGTTAACCAATAAAAGCTTTGTCTGTTATCGTTAAAAGAACTTAACTAAAAAATTTGCACTATACATTAGTTATATAGGTCCTAAAAAGTACCTTGTGAACAATATGGTGCCAAATGTGCAATTCACATTGCAAAAAGTTCTAACTGGTATCAAAATGTTTATTAGAGTCTAATAAGTAAATAATAAAAGTATAACAGTTAACCAATGAAAGGTTTGTCTGTTATCGTTAAAAGAACTTAACTAAAAAATTTGCACTATACATTAGTTATATAGGTCCTAAAAAGTGCTTTGTGAACTATATGGTGCCAAATGTGCAATTCACATTGCAAAAAGTTCTAACGGGTCTCTAAATGTTTATTAGAGTCTAATAAGTAAATAATAAAAGTATAACAGTTAACCAATGAAAGGTTTGTCTGTTATCGTTAAAAGAACTTAACTAAAAAATTTGCACTATACATTAGTTATATAGGTCCTAAAAAGTGCCTTGTGAACTATATGGTGCCAAATGTGCAATTCACATTGCAAAAAGTTCTAACTGGTCTCAAAATGTTTATTAGAGTCTAATAAGTAAATAATAAAAGTATAACAGTTAACCAATAAAAGCTTTGTCTGTTATCGTTAAAAGAACTTAACTAAAAAATTTGCACTATACATTAGTTATATAGGTCCTAAAAAGTACCTTGTGAACAATATGGTGCCAAATGTGCAATTCACATTGCAAAAAGTTCTAACTGGTATCAAAATGTTTATTAGAGTCTAATAAGTAAATAATAAAAGTATAACAGTTAACCAATGAAAGGTTTGTCTGTTATCGTTAAAAGAACTTAACTAAAAAATTTGCACTATACATTAGTTATATAGGTCCTAAAAAGTATTTTGTGAACAATATGGTGCCAAATGTGCAATTCACATTGCAAAAAGTTCTAACTGGTCTCAAAATGTTTATTAGAGTCTAATAAGTAAATAATAAAAGTATAACAGTTAACCAATGAAAGGTTTGTCTGTTATCGTTAAAAGAACTTAACTAAAAATTTTGCACTATACATTAGTTATATAGGTCCTGAAAAGTACCTTTTGAACTATATGGTGCCAAATGTGCAATTCACATTGCAAAAAGTTCTAACGGGTCTCAAAATGTTTATTAGAGTCTAATAAGTAAATAATAAAAGTATAACAGTTAACCAATGAAAGGTTTGTCTGTTATCGTTAAAAGAACTTAACTAAAAAATTTGCACTATACATTAGTTATATAGGTCCTAAAAAGTGCTTTGTGAACTATATGGTGCCAAATGTGCAATTCACATTGCAAAAAGTTCTAACTGGTCTCTAAATGTTTATTAGAGTCTAATAAGTAAATAATAAAAGTATAACAGTTAACCAATAAAAGGTTTGTCTGTTATCGTTAAAAGAACTTAACTAAAAAATTTGCACTATTTATTAGTTATATAGGTCCTAAAAAGTACCTAGTGAACAATATGGTGCCAAATGTGCAATTCACATTGCAAAAAGTTCTAACTGGTATCAAAATGTTTATTAGAGTCTAATAAGTAAATAATAAAAGTATAACAGTTAACCAATGAAAGGTTTGTCTGTTATCGTTAAAAGAACTTAACTAAAAAATTTGCACTATACATTAGTTATATAGGTCCTAAAAAGTGCTTTGTGAACTATATGGTGCCAAATGTGCAATTCACATTGCAAAAAGTTCTAACGGGTCTCAAAATTTTTATTAGAGTCTAATAAGTAAATAATGAAAGTATAACAGTTAACCAATGATAGGTTTGTCTGTTATCGTTAAAAGAACTTAACTAAAAAATTTGCACTATACATTAGTTATATAGGTCCTAAAAAGTGCTTTGTGAACTATATGGTGCCAAATGTGCAATTCACATTGCAAAAAGTTCTAACGGGTCTCTAAATGTTTATTAGAGTCTAATAAGTAAATAATAAAAGTATAACAGTTAACCAATAAAAGGTTTGTCTGTTATCGTTAAAAGAACTTAACTAAAAAATTTGCACTATACATTAGTTATATAGGTCCTAAAAAGTACCTTGTGAACTATATGGTGCCAAATGTGCAATTCACATTGCAAAAAGTTCTAACGGATCTCAAAATGTTTATTAGAGTCTAATAAGTAAATAATAAAAGTATAACAGTTAACCAATGAAAGGTTTGTCTGTTATCGTTAAAAGAACTTAACTAAAAAATTTGCACTATACATTAGTTATATAGGCCCTAAAAAGTGCTTTGTGAACTTTATGGTGCCAAATGTGCAATTCACATTGCAAAAAGTTCTAACGGGTCTCAAAATGTTTATTAGAGTCTAATAAGTAAATAATAAAAGTATAACAGTTAACCAATGAAAGGTTTGTCTGTTATCGTTAAAAGAACTTAACTAAAAAATTTGCACTCTACATTAGTTATATAGGTCCTAAAAAGTGCCTTGTGAACTATATGGTGCCAAATGTGCAATTCACATTGCAAAAAGTTCTAACTGGTCTCAAAATGTTTATTAGAGTCTAATAAGTAAATAATAAAAGTATAACAGTTAACCAATGAAAGGTTTGTCTGTTATCGTTAAAAGAACTTAACTAAAAAATTTGCACTATACATTAGTTATATAGGTCCTAAAAAGTGCTTTGTGAACTATATGGTGCCAAATGTGCAATTCACATTGCAAAAAGTTCTAAAGGGTCTCTAAATGTTTATTAGAGTCTAATAAGTAAATAATAAAAGTATAACAGTTAACCAATGAAAGGTTTGTCTGTTATCGTTAAAAGAACTTAACTAAAAAATTTGCACTATACATTAGTTATATAGGTCCTAAAAAGTGCTTTGTGAACTATATGGTGCCAAATGTGCAATTCACATTGCAAAAAGTTCTAACGGGTCTCTAAATGTTTATTAGAGTCTAATAAGTAAATAATAAAAGTATAACAGTTAACCAATAAAAGCTTTGTCTGTTATCGTTAAAAGAACTTAACTAAAAAATTTGCACTATACATTAGTTATATAGGTCCTAAAAAGTACCTTGCGAACAATATGGTGCCAAATGTGCAATTCACATTGCAAAAAGTTCTAACTGGTCTCAAAATGTTTATTAGAGTCTAATAAGTAAATAATAAAAGTATAACAGTTAACCAATGAAAGGTTTGTCTGTTATCGTTAAAAGAACTTAACTAAAAAATTTGCACTATACATTAGTTATATAGGTCCTAATAAGTATTTTGTGAACAATATGGTGCCAAATGTGCAATTCACATTGCAAAAAGTTCTAACTGGTCTCAAAATGTTTATTAGAGTCTAATAAGTAAATAATAAAAGTATAACAGTTAACCAATGAAAGGTTTGTCTGTTATCGTTAAAAGAACTTAACTAAAAAATTTGCACTATACATTAGTTATATAGGTCCTGAAAAGTACCTTTTGAACTATATGGTGCCAAATGTGCAATTCACATTGAAAAAAGTTCTAACGGGTCTCAAAATGTTTATTAGAGTCTAATAAGTAAATAATAAAAGTATAACAGTTAACCAATGAAAGGTTTGTCTGTTATCGTTAAAAGAACTTAACTAAAAAATTTGCACTATACATTAGTTATATAGGTCCTAAAAAGTGCTTTGTGAACTATATGGTGCCAAATGTGCAATTCACATTGCAAAAAGTTCTAACTGGTCTCTAAATGTTTATTAGAGTCTAATAAGTAAATAATAAAAGTATAACAGTTAACCAATAAAAGGTTTGTCTGTTATCGTTAAAAGAACTTAACTAAAAAATTTGCACTATTTATTAGTTATATAGGTCCTAAAAAGTACCTAGTGAACAATATGGTGCCAAATGTGCAATTCACATTGCAAAAAGTTCTAACTGGTATCAAAATGTTTATTAGAGTCTAATAAGTAAATAATAAAAGTATAACAGTTAACCAATGAAAGGTTTGTCTGTTATCGTTAAAAGAACTTAACTAAAAAATTTGCACTATACATTAGTTATATAGGTCCTAAAAAGTGCTTTGTGAACTATATGGTGCCAAATGTGCAATTCACATTGCAAAAAGTTCTAACTGGTCTCAAAATTTTTATTAGAGTCTAATAAGTAAATAATAAAAGTATAACAGTTAACCAATGATAGGTTTGTCTGTTATCGTTAAAAGAACTTAACTAAAAAATTTGCACTATACATTAGTTATATAGGTCCTAAAAAGTGCTTTGTGAACTATAAGGTGCCAAATGTGCAATTCACATTGCAAAAAGTTCTAACGGGTCTCTAAATGTTTATTAGAGTCTAATAAGTAAATAATAAAAGTATAACAGTTAACCAATAAAAGGTTTGTCTGTTATCGTTAAAAGAACTTAACTAAAAAATTTGCACTATACATTAGTTATATAGGTCCTAAAAAGTGCTTTGTGAACTATATGGTGCCAAATGTGCAATTCACATTGCAAAAAGTTCTAAAGGGTCTCTAAATGTTTATTAGAGTCTAATAAGTAAATAATAAAAGTATAACAGTTAACCAATGAAAGGTTTGTCTGTTATCGTTAAAAGAACTTAACTAAAAAATTTGCACTATACATTAGTTATATAGGTCCTAAAAAGTGCTTTGTGAACTATATGGTGCCAAATGTGCAATTCACATTGCAAAAAGTTCTAACGGGTCTCTAAATGTTTATTAGAGTCTAATAAGTAAATAATAAAAGTATAACAGTTAACCAATAAAAGCTTTGTCTGTTATCGTTAAAAGAACTTAACTAAAAAATTTGCACTATACATTAGTTATATAGGTCCTAAAAAGTACCTTGTGAACAATATGGTGCCAAATGTGCAATTCACATTGCAAAAAGTTCTAACTGGTCTCAAAATGTTTATTAGAGTCTAATAAGTAAATAATAAAAGTATAACAGTTAACCAATGAAAGGTTTGTCTGTTATCGTTAAAAGAACTTAACTAAAAAATTTGCACTATACATTAGTTATATAGGTCCTAATAAGTATTTTGTGAACAATATGGTGCCAAATGTGCAATTCACATTGCAAAAAGTTCTAACTGGTCTCAAAATGTTTATTAGAGTCTAATAAGTAAATAATAAAAGTATAACAGTTAACCAATGAAAGGTTTGTCTGTTATCGTTAAAAGAACTTAACTAAAAAATTTGCACTATACATTAGTTATATAGGTCCTGAAAAGTACCTTTTGAACTATATGGTGCCAAATGTGCAATTCACATTGCAAAAAGATCTAACGGGTCTCAAAATGTTTATTAGAGTCTAATAAGTAAATAATAAAAGTATAACAGTTAACCAATGAAAGGTTTGTCTGTTATCGTTAAAAGAACTTAACTAAAAAATTTGCACTATACATTAGTTATATAGGTCCTAAAAAGTGCTTTGTGAACTATATGGTGCCAAATGTGCAATTCACATTGCAAAAAGTTCTAACTGGTCTCTAAATGTTTATTAGAGTCTAATAAGTAAATAATAAAAGTATAACAGTTAACCAATAAAAGGTTTGTCTGTTATCGTTAAAAGAACTTAACTAAAAAATTTGCACTATTTATTAGTTATATAGGTCCTAAAAAGTACCTAGTGAACAATATGGTGCCAAATGTGCAATTCACATTGCAAAAAGTTCTAACTGGTATCAAAATGTTTATTAGAGTCTAATAAGTAAATAATAAAAGTATAACAGTTAACCAATGAAAGGTTTGTCTGTTATCGTTAAAAGAACTTAACTAAAAAATTTGCACTATACATTAGTTATATAGGTCCTAAAAAGTGCTTTGTGAACTATATGGTGCCAAATGTGCAATTCACATTGCAAAAAGTTCTAACGGGTCTCTAAATGTTTATTAGAGTCTAATAAGTAAATAATAAAAGTATAACAGTTAACCAATGAAAGGTTTGTCTGTTATCGTTAAAAGAACTTAACTAAAAAATTTGCACTATACATTAGTTATATAGGTCCTAAAAAGTGCTTTGTGAACTATATGGTGCCAAATGTGCAATTCACATTGCAAAAAGTTCTAACGGGTCTCTAAATGTTTATTAGAGTCTAATAAGTAAATAATAAAAGTATAACAGTTAACCAATGAAAGGTTTGTCTGTTATCGTTAAAAGAACTTAACTAAAAAATTTGCACTATACATTAGTTATATAGGTCCTAAAAAGTGCTTTGTGAACTATATGGTGCCAAATGTGCAATTCACATTGCAAAAAGTTCTAACGGGTCTCAAAATGTTTATTAGAGTCTAATAAGTAAATAATAAAAGTATAACAGTTAACCAATGAAAGGTTTGTCTGTTATCGTTAAAAGAACTTAACTAAAAAATTTGCACTATACATTAGTTATATAGGTCCTAAAAAGTGCTTTGTGAACTATATGGTGCCAAATGTGCAATTCACATTGCAAAAAGTTCTAACGGGTCTCAAAATGTTTATTAGAGTCTAATAAGTAAATAATAAAAGTATAACAGTTAACCAATGATAGGTTTGTCTGTTATCGTTAAAAGAACTTAACTAAAAAATTTGCACTATACATTAGTTATATAGGTCCTAAAAAGTACCTTGTGAACTATATGGTGCCAAATGTGCAATTCACATTGCAAAAAGTTCTAACGGGTCTCAAAATGTTTATTAGAGTCTAATAAGTAAATAATAAAAGTATAACAGTTAACCAATGAAAGGTTTGTCTGTTATCGTTAAAAGAACTTAACTAAAAAATTTGCACTATACATTAGTTATATAGGTCCTAAAAAGTGCTTTGTGAACTATATGGTGCCAAATGTGCAATTCACATTGCAAAAACTTCTAACGGGTCTCAAAATGTTTATTAGAGCCTAATAAGTAAATAATAAAAGTATAACAGTTAACCAATGATAGGTTTGTCTGTTATCGTTAAAAGAACTTAACTAAAAAATTTGCACTATACATTAGTTATATAGGTCCTAAAAAGTGCTTTGTGAACTATATGGTGCCAAATGTGCAATTCACATTGCAAAAAGTTCTAACGGGTCTCTAAATGTTTATTAGAGTCTAATAAGTAAATAATAAAAGTATAACAGTTAACCAATGAACGGTTTGTCTGTTATCGTTAAAAGAACTTAACTAAAAAATTTGCATTATACATTAGTTATATAGGTCCTAAAAAGTGCTTTGTGAACTATATGGTGCCAAATGTGCAATTCACATTGCAAAAAGTTCTAACTGGTCTCAAAATGTTTATTAGAGTCTAATAAGTAAATAATAAAAGTATAACAGTTAACCAATGAAAGGTTTGTCTGTTATCGTTAAAAGAACTTAACTAAAAAATTTGCACTATACATTAGTTACATAGGTCCTAAAAAGTACCTTGTGAACTATATGGTGCCAAATGTGCAATTCACATTGCAAAAAGTTCTAACGGGTCTCTAAATGTTTATTAGAGTCTAATAAGTAAATAATAAAAGTATAACAGTTAACCAATGAAAGGTTTGTCTGTTATCGTTAAAAGAACTTAACTAAAAAATTTGCACTATACATTAGTTATATAGGTCCTAAAAAGTGCTTTGTGAACTATATGGTGCCAAATGTGCAATTCACATTGCAAAAAGTTCTAACTGGTCTCTAAATGTTTATTAGAGTCTAATAAGTAAATAATAAAAGTATAACAGTTAACCAATGAAAGGTTTGTCTGTTATCGTTAAAAGAACTTAACTAAAAAATTTGCACTATACATTAGTTATATAGGTCCTAAAAAGTGCTTTGTGAACTATATGGTGCCAAATGTGCAATTCACATTGCAAAAAGTTCTAACGGGTCTCAAAATGTTTATTAGAGTCTAATAAGTAAATAATAAAAGTATAACAGTTAACCAATGATAGGTTTGTCTGTTATCGTTAAAAGAACTTAACTAAAAAATTTGCACTATACATTAGTTATATAGGTCCTAAAAAGTACCTTGTGAACTATATGGTGCCAAATGTGCAATTCACATTGCAAAAAGTTCTAACGGGTCTCAAAATGTTTATTAGAGTCTAATAAGTAAATAATAAAAGTATAACAGTTAACCAATGAAAGGTTTGTCTGTTATCGTTAAAAGAACTTAACTAAAAAATTTGCACTATACATTAGTTATATAGGTCCTAAAAAGTGCTTTGTGAACTATATGGTGCCAAATGTGCAATTCACATTGCAAAAACTTCTAACGGGTCTCAAAATGTTTATTAGAGCCTAATAAGTAAATAATAAAAGTATAACAGTTAACCAATGATAGGTTTGTCTGTTATCGTTAAAAGAACTTAACTAAAAAATTTGCACTATACATTAGTTATATAGGTCCTAAAAAGTGCTTTGTGAACTATATGGTGCCAAATGTGCAATTCACATTGCAAAAAGTTCTAACGGGTCTCTAAATGTTTATTAGAGTCTAATAAGTAAATAATAAAAGTATAACAGTTAACCAATGAACGGTTTGTCTGTTATCGTTAAAAGAACTTAACTAAAAAATTTGCATTATACATTAGTTATATAGGTCCTAAAAAGTGCTTTGTGAACTATATGGTGCCAAATGTGCAATTCACATTGCAAAAAGTTCTAACTGGTCTCAAAATGTTTATTAGAGTCTAATAAGTAAATAATAAAAGTATAACAGTTAACCAATGAAAGGTTTGTCTGTTATCGTTAAAAGAACTTAACTAAAAAATTTGCACTATACATTAGTTACATAGGTCCTAAAAAGTACCTTGTGAACTATATGGTGCCAAATGTGCAATTCACATTGCAAAAAGTTCTAACTGGTCTCAAAATGTTTATTAGAGTCTAATAAGTAAATAATAAAAGTATAACAGTTAACCAATGAAAGGTTTGTCTGTTATCGTTAAAAGAACTTAACTAAAAAATTTGCACTATACATTAGTTATATAGGTCCTAAAAAGTGCTTTGTGAACTATATGGTGCCAAATGTGCAATTCACATTGCAAAAACTTCTAACGGGTCTCAAAATGTTTATTAGAGCCTAATAAGTAAATAATAAAAGTATAACAGTTAACCAATGATAGGTTTGTCTGTTATCGTTAAAAGAACTTAACTAAAAAATTTGCACTATACATTAGTTATATAGGTCCTAAAAAGTGCTTTGTGAACTATATGGTGCCAAATGTGCAATTCACATTGCAAAAAGTTCTAACGGGTCTCTAAATGTTTATTAGAGTCTAATAAGTAAATAATAAAAGTATAACAGTTAACCAAAGAACGGTTTGTCTGTTATCGTTAAAAGAACTTAACTAAAAAATTTGCATTATACATTAGTTATATAGGTCCTAAAAAGTGCTTTGTGAACTATATGGTGCCAAATGTGCAATTCACATTGCAAAAAGTTCTAACTGGTCTCAAAATGTTTATTAGAGTCTAATAAGTAAATAATAAAAGTATAACAGTTAACCAATGAAAGGTTTGTCTGTTATCGTTAAAAGAACTTAACTAAAAAATTTGCACTATACATTAGTTACATAGGTCCTAAAAAGTACCTTGTGAACTATATGGTGCCAAATGTGCAATTCACATTGCAAAAAGTTCTAACTGGTCTCAAAATGTTTATTAGAGTCTAATAAGTAAATAATAAAAGTATAACAGTTAACCAATGAAAGGTTTGTCTGTTATCGTTAAAAGAACTTAACTAAAAATTTTGCACTATACATTAGTTATATAGGTCCTAAAAAGTGCTTTGTGAACTATATGGTGCCAAATGTGCAATTCACATTGCAAAAAGTTCTAACGGGTCTCTAAATGTTTATTAGAGTCTAATAAGTAAATAATAAAAGTATAACAGTTAACCAATGAAAGGTTTGTCTGTTATCGTTAAAAGAACTTAACTAAAAAATTTGCACTATACATTAGTTATATAGGTCCTAAAAAGTGCTTTGTGAACTATATGGTGCCAAATGTGCAATTCACATTGCAAAAAGTTCTAACGGGTCTCTAAATGTTTATTAGAGTCTAATAAGTAAATAATAAAAGTATAACAGTTAACCAATGAAAGGTTTGTCTGTTATCGTTAAAAGAACTTAACTAAAAAATTTGCACTATACATTAGTTATATAGGTCCTAAAAAGTGCTTTGTGAACTATATGGTGCCAAATGTGCAATTCACATTGCAAAAAGTTCTAACGGGTCTCAAAATGTTTATTAGAGTCTAATAAGTAAATAATAAAAGTATAACAGTTAACCAATGAAAGGTTTGTCTGTTATCGTTAAAAGAACTTAACTAAAAAATTTGCACTATACATTAGTTATATAGGTCCTAAAAAGTGCTTTGTGAACTATATGGTGCCAAATGTGCAATTCACATTGCAAAAAGTTCTAACGGGTCTCAAAATGTTTATTAGAGTCTAATAAGTAAATAATGAAAGTATAACAGTTAACCAATGATAGGTTTGTCTGTTATCGTTAAAAGAACTTAACTAAAAAATTTGCACTATACATTAGTTATATAGGTCCTAAAAAGTACCTTGTGAACTATATGGTGCCAAATGTGCAATTCACATTGCAAAAAGTTCTAACGGGTCTCAAAATGTTTATTAGAGTCTAATAAGTAAATAATAAAAGTATAACAGTTAACCAATGAAAGGTTTGTCTGTTATCGTTAAAAGAACTTAACTAAAAAATTTGCACTATACATTAGTTATATAGGTCCTAAAAAGTGCTTTGTGAACTATATGGTGCCAAATGTGCAATTCACATTGCAAAAACTTCTAACGGGTCTCAAAATGTTTATTAGAGCCTAATAAGTAAATAATAAAAGTATAACAGTTAACCAATGATAGGTTTGTCTGTTATCGTTAAAAGAACTTAACTAAAAAATTTGCACTATACATTAGTTATATAGGTCCTAAAAAGTGCTTTGTGAACTATATGGTGCCAAATGTGCAATTCACATTGCAAAAAGTTCTAACGGGTCTCTAAATGTTTATTAGAGTCTAATAAGTAAATAATAAAAGTATAACAGTTAACCAATGAACGGTTTGTCTGTTATCGTTAAAAGAACTTAACTAAAAAATTTGCATTATACATTAGTTATATAGGTCCTAAAAAGTGCTTTGTGAACTATATGGTGCCAAATGTGCAATTCACATTGCAAAAAGTTCTAACTGGTCTCAAAATGTTTATTAGAGTCTAATAAGTAAATAATAAAAGTATAACAGTTAACCAATGAAAGGTTTGTCTGTTATCGTTAAAAGAACTTAACTAAAAAATTTGCACTATACATTAGTTACATAGGTCCTAAAAAGTACCTTGTGAACTATATGGTGCCAAATGTGCAATTCACATTGCAAAAAGTTCTAACTGGTCTCAAAATGTTTATTAGAGTCTAATAAGTAAATAATAAAAGTATAACAGTTAACCAATGAAAGGTTTGTCTGTTATCGTTAAAAGAACTTAACTAAAAATTTTGCACTATACATTAGTTATATAGGTCCTAAAAAGTGCCTTGTGAACTATATGGTGCCAAATGTGCAATTCACATTGCAAAAAGTTCTAAAGGGTCTCTAAATGTTTATTAGAGTCTAATAAGTAAATAATAAAAGTATAACAGTTAACCAATGAAAGGTTTGTCTGTTATCGTTAAAAGAACTTAACTAAAAAATTTGCACTATACATTAGTTATATAGGTCCTAAAAAGTGCTTTGTGAACTATATGGTGCCAAATGTGCAATTCACATTGCAAAAAGTTCTAACTGGTCTCAAAATGTTTATTAGAGTCTAATAAGTAAATAATAAAAGTATAACAGTTAACCAATGAAAGGTTTGTCTGTTATCGTTAAAAGAACTTAACTAAAAAATTTGCACTATACATTAGTTATATAGGTCCTAAAAAGTGCTTTGTGAACTATATCGTGCCAAATGTGCAATTCACATTGCAAAAACTTCTAACGGGTCTCTAAATGTTTATTAGAGTCTAATAAGTAAATAATAAAAGTATAACAGTTAACCAATAAAAGGTTTGTCTGTTATCGTTAAAAGAACTTAACTAAAAAATGTGCACTATACATTAGTTATATAGGTCCTAAAAAGTACCTTGTGAACAATATGGTGCCAAATGTGCAATTCAAATTGCACAAAGTTCTAACTGGTCTCAAAATGTTTATTAGAGTCTAATAAGTAAATAATAAAAGTATAACAGTTAACCAATAAAAGCTTTGTCTGTTATCGTTAAAAGAACTTAACTAAAAAATTTGCACTATACATTAGTTATATAGGTCCTAAAAAGTACCTTGTGAACAATATGGTGCCAAATGTGCAATTCACATTGCAAAAACTTCTAACTGGTCTCAAAATGTTTATTAGAGTCTAATAAGTAAATAATAAAAGTATAACAGTTAACCAATGAAAGGTTTGTCTGTTATCGTTAAAAGAACTTAACTAAAAAATGTGCACTATACATTAGTTATATAGGTCCTAAAAAGTACCTTGTGAACTATATGGTGCCAAATGTGCAATTCACATTGCAAAAAGTTCTAACGGGTCTCAAATTGTTTATTAGAGTCTAATAAGTAAATAATAAAAGTATAACAGTTAACCAATAAAAGGTTTGTCTGTTATCGTTAAAAGAACTTAACTAAAAAATGTGCACTATACATTAGTTATATAGGTCCTAAAAAGTACCTTGTGAACAATATGGTGCCAAATGTGCAATTCAAATTGCACAAAGTTCTAACTGGTCTCAAAATGTTTATTAGAGTCTAATAAGTAAATAATAAAAGTATAACAGTTAACCAATGATAGGTTTGTCTGTTATCGTTAAAAGAACTTAACTAAAAAATTTGCACTATACATTAGTTATATAGGTCCTAAAAAGTAACTTGTGAACTATATGGTGCCAAATGTGCAATTCACATTGCAAAAAGTTCTAACGGGTCTCAAAATGTTTATTAGAGTCTAATAAGTAAATAATAAAAGTATAACAGTTAACCAATAAAAGCTTTGTCTGTTATCGTTAAAAGAACTTAACTAAAAAATTTGCACTATACATTAGTTATATAGGTCCTAAAAAGTGCCTTGTGACCTATATGGTGCCAAATGTGCAATTCACATTGCAAAAAGTTCTAACGGGTCTTAAAATGTTTATTAGAGTCTAATAAGTAAATAATAAAAGTATAACAGTTAACCAATGAAAGGTTTGTCTGTTATCGTTAAAAGAACTTAACTAAAAAATTTGCACTATACATTAGTTAAATAGGTCCTAAAAAGTACCTTGTAAACTATATGGTGCCAAATGTGCAATTCACATTGCAAAAAGTTCTAACTGGTCTCAAAATTTTTATTAGAGTCTAATAAGTAAATAATTAAAGTATAACAGTTAACCAATGAAAGGTTTGTCTGTTATCGTTAAAAGAACTTATCTAAAAAATTTGCTCTATACATTAGTTATATAGGTCCTAAAAAGTGCTTTGTGAACTATATGGTGCCAAATGTGCAATTCACATTGCAAAAAGTTCTAACGGGTCTCTAAATGTTTATTAGAGTCTAATAAGTAAATAATAAAAGTATAACAGTTAACCAATGAAAGGTTTGTCTGTTATCGTTAAAAGAACTTAACTAAAAAATTTGCACTATACATTAGTTATATAGGTCCTAAAAAGTGCTTTGTGAACTATATGGTGCCAAATGTGCAATTCACATTGCAAAAAGTTCTAACGGGTCTCAAAATGTTTATTAGAGTCTAATAAGTAAAAAATAAAAGTATAACAGTTAACCAATGATAGGTTTGTCTGTTATCGTTAAAAGAACTTAACTAAAAAATTTGCACTATACATTAGTTATATAGGTCCTAAAAAGTGCTTTGTGAACTATATGGTGCCAAATGTGCAATTCACATTGCAAAAAGTTCTAACGGGTCTCTAAATGTTTATTAGAGTCTAATAAGTAAATAATAAAAGTATAACAGTTAACCAATGAACGGTTTGTCTGTTATCGTTAAAAGAACTTAACTAAAAAATTTGCACTATACATTAGTTATATAGGTCCTAAAAAGTGCTTTGTGAACTATATGGTGCCAAATGTGCAATTCACAATGCAAAAAGTTCTAACTGGTCTCAAAATGTTTATTAGAGTCTAATAAGTAAATAATAAAAGTATAACAGTTAACCAATGAAAGGTTTGTCTGTTATCGTTAAAAGAACTTAACTAAAAAATTTGCACTATACATTAGTTACATAGGTCCTAAAAAGTACCTTGTGAACAATATGGTGCCAAATGTGCAATTCACATTGCAAAAAGTTCTAACTGGTCTCAAAATGTTTATTAGAGTCTAATAAGTAAATAATAAAAGTATATCAGTTAACCAATGAAAGGTTTGTCTGTTATCGTTAAAAGAACTTAACTAAAAAATTTGCACTATACATTAGTTATATAGGTCCTAAAAAGTGCTTTGTGAACTATATGGTGCCAAATGTGCAATTCACATTGCAAAAAGTTCTAACGGGTCTCTAAATGTTTATTAGAGTCTAATAAGTAAATAATAAAAGTATAACAGTTAACCAATAAAAGGTTTGTCTGTTATCGTTAAAAGAACTTAACTAAAAAATTTGCACTATACATTAGTTATATAGGTCCTAAAAAGTGCTTTGTGAACTATATGGTGCCAAATGTGCAATTCACATTGCAAAAAGTTCTAACGGGTCTCTAAATGTTTATTAGAGTCTAATAAGTAAATAATAAAAGTATAACAGTTAACCAATGAAAGGTTTGTCTGTTATCGTTAAAAGAACTTAACTAAAAAATTTGCACTATACATTAGTTATATAGGTCCTAAAAAGTGCTTTGTGAACTATATGGTGCCAAATGTGCAATTCACATTGCAAAAAGTTCTAACGGGTCTCAAAATGTTTATTAGAGTCTAATAAGTAAATAATAAAAGTATAACAGTTAACCAATGAAAGGTTTGTCTGTTATCGTTAAAAGAACTTAACTAAAAAATTTGCACTATACATTAGTTATATAGGTCCTAAAAAGTACCTTGTGAACTATATGGTGCCAAATGTGCAATTCACATTGCAAAAAGTTCTAACGGGTCTCAAAATGTTTATTAGAGTCTAATAAGTAAATAATAAAAGTATAACAGTTAACCAATGAAAGGTTTGTCTGTTATCGTTAAAAGAACTTAACTAAAAAATTTGCACTATACATTAGTTATATAGGTCCTAAAAAGTGCTTTGTGAACTATATGGTGCCAAATGTGCAATTCACAATGCAAAAAGTTCTAACTGGTCTCAAAATGTTTATTAGAGTCTAATAAGTAAATAATAAAAGTATAACAGTTAACCAATGAAAGGTTTGTCTGTTATCGTTAAAAGAACTTAACTAAAAAATTTGCACTATACATTAGTTACATAGGTCCTAAAAAGTACCTTGTGAACAATATGGTGCCAAATGTGCAATTCACATTGCAAAAAGTTCTAACTGGTCTCAAAATGTTTATTAGAGCCTAATAAGTAAATAATTAAAGTATAACAGTTAACCAATGAAAGGTTTGTCTGTTATCGTTAAAAGAACTTAACTAAAAAATTTGCACTATACATTAGTTATATAGGTCCTAAAAAGTGCTTTGTGAACTATATCGTGCCAAATGTGCAATTCACATTGCAAAAACTTCTAACGGGTCTCTAAATGTTTATTAGAGTCTAATAAGTAAATAATAAAAGTATAACAGTTAACCAATAAAAGGTTTGTCTGTTATCGTTAAAAGAACTTAACTAAAAAATTTGCACTATACATTAGTTATATAGGTCCTAAAAAGTGCTTTGTGAACTATATGGTGCCAAATGTGCAATTCACATTGCAAAAAGTTCTAACGGGTCTCAAAATGTTTATTAGAGTCTAATAAGTAAATAATAAAAGTATAACAGTTAACCAATGAAAGGTTTGTCTGTTATCGTTAAAAGAACTTAACTAAAAAATTTGCACTATACATTAGTTATATAGGTCCTAAAAAGTACCTTGTGAACTATATGGTGCCAAATGTGCAATTCACATTGCAAAAAGTTCTAACGGGTCTCAAAATGTTTATTAGAGTCTAATAAGTAAATAATAAAAGTATAACAGTTAACCAATGAAAGGTTTGTCTGTTATCGTTAAAAGAACTTAACTAAAAAATTTGCACTATACATTAGTTATATAGGTCCTAAAAAGTGCTTTGTGAACTATATGGTGCCAAATGTGCAATTCACAATGCAAAAAGTTCTAACTGGTCTCAAAATGTTTATTAGAGTCTAATAAGTAAATAATAAAAGTATAACAGTTAACCAATGAAAGGTTTGTCTGTTATCGTTAAAAGAACTTAACTAAAAAATTTGCACTATACATTAGTTACATAGGTCCTAAAAAGTACCTTGTGAACAATATGGTGCCAAATGTGCAATTCACATTGCAAAAAGTTCTAACTGGTCTCAAAATGTTTATTAGAGCCTAATAAGTAAATAATTAAAGTATAACAGTTAACCAATGAAAGGTTTGTCTGTTATCGTTAAAAGAACTTAACTAAAAAATTTGCACTATACATTAGTTATATAGGTCCTAAAAAGTGCTTTGTGAACTATATCGTGCCAAATGTGCAATTCACATTGCAAAAACTTCTAACGGGTCTCTAAATGTTTATTAGAGTCTAATAAGTAAATAATAAAAGTATAACAGTTAACCAATAAAAGGTTTGTCTGTTATCGTTAAAAGAACTTAACTAAAAAATGTGCACTATACATTAGTTATATAGGTCCTAAAAAGTACCTTGTGAACAATATGGTGCCAAATGTGCAATTCAAATTGCACAAAGTTCTAACTGGTCTCAAAATGTTTATTAGAGTCTAATAAGTAAATAATAAAAGTATAACAGTTAACCAATAAAAGCTTTGTCTGTTATCGTTAAAAGAACTTAACTAAAAAATTTGCACTATACATTAGTTATATAGGTCCTAAAAAGTACCTTGTGAACAATATGGTGCCAAATGTGCAATTCACATTGCAAAAACTTCTAACTGGTCTCAAAATGTTTATTAGAATCTAATAAGTAAATAATAAAAGTATAACAGTTAACCAATGAAAGGTTTGTCTGTTATCGTTAAAAGAACTTAACTAAAAAATTTGCACTATACATTAGTTATATAGGTCCTAAAAAGTACCTTGTGAACTATATGGTGCCAAATGTGCAATTCACATTGCAAAAAGTTCTAACGGGTCTCAAATTGTTTATTAGAGTCTAATAAGTAAATAATAAAAGTATAACAGTTAACCAATAAAAGGTTTGTCTGTTATCGTTAAAAGAACTTAACTAAAAAATGTGCACTATACATTAGTTATATAGGTCCTAAAAAGTACCTTGTGAACAATATGGTGCCAAATGTGCAATTCAAATTGCACAAAGTTCTAACTGGTCTCAAAATGTTTATTAGAGTCTAATAAGTAAATAATAAAAGTATAACAGTTAACCAATGATAGGTTTGTCTGTTATCGTTAAAAGAACTTAACTAAAAAATTTGCACTATACATTAGTTATATAGGTCCTAAAAAGTAACTTGTGAACTATATGGTGCCAAATGTGCAATTCACATTGCAAAAAGTTCTAACGGGTCTCAAAATGTTTATTAGAGTCTAATAAGTAAATAATAAAAGTATAACAGTTAACCAATAAAAGCTTTGTCTGTTATCGTTAAAAGAACTTAACTAAAAAATTTGCACTATACATTAGTTATATAGGTCCTAAAAAGTGCCTTGTGACCTATATGGTGCCAAATGTGCAATTCACATTGCAAAAAGTTCTAACGGGTCTTAAAATGTTTATTAGAGTCTAATAAGTAAATAATAAAAGTATAACAGTTAACCAATGAACGGTTTGTCTGTTATCGTTAAAAGAACTTAACTAAAAAATTTGCACTATACATTAGTTAAATAGGTCCTAAAAAGTACCTTGTAAACTATATGGTGCCAAATGTGCAATTCACATTGCAAAAAGTTCTAACTGGTCTCAAAATTTTTATTAGAGTCTAATAAGTAAATAATTAAAGTATAACAGTTAACCAATGAAAGGTTTGTCTGTTATCGTTAAAAGAACTTAACTAAAAAATTTGCACTATACATTAGTTATATAGGTCCTAAAAAGTGCTTTGTGAACTATATGGTGCCAAATGTGCAATTCACAATGCAAAAAGTTCTAACTGGTCTCAAAATGTTTATTAGAGTCTAATAAGTAAATAATAAAAGTATAACAGTTAACCAATGAAAGGTTTGTCTGTTATCGTTAAAAGAACTTAACTAAAAAATTTGCACTATACATTAGTTACATAGGTCCTAAAAAGTACCTTGTGAACAATATGGTGCCAAATGTGCAATTCACATTGCAAAAAGTTCTAACTGGTCTCAAAATGTTTATTAGAGTCTAATAAGTAAATAATAAAAGTATATCAGTTAACCAATGAAAGGTTTGTCTGTTATCGTTAAAAGAACTTAACTAAAAAATTTGCACTATACATTAGTTATATAGGTCCTAAAAAGTGCTTTGTGAACTATATGGTGCCAAATGTGCAATTCACATTGCAAAAAGTTCTAACGGGTCTCTAAATGTTTATTAGAGTCTAATAAGTAAATAATAAAAGTATAACAGTTAACCAATAAAAGGTTTGTCTGTTATCGTTAAAAGAACTTAACTAAAAAATTTGCACTATACATTAGTTATATAGGTCCTAAAAAGTGCTTTGTGAACTATATGGTGCCAAATGTGCAATTCACATTGCAAAAAGTTCTAACGGGTCTCTAAATGTTTATTAGAGTCTAATAAGTAAATAATAAAAGTATAACAGTTAACCAATGAAAGGTTTGTCTGTTATCGTTAAAAGAACTTAACTAAAAAATTTGCACTATACATTAGTTATATAGGTCCTAAAAAGTGCTTTGTGAACTATATGGTGCCAAATGTGCAATTCACATTGCAAAAAGTTCTAACGGGTCTCAAAATGTTTATTAGAGTCTAATAAGTAAATAATAAAAGTATAACAGTTAACCAATGAAAGGTTTGTCTGTTATCGTTAAAAGAACTTAACTAAAAAATTTGCACTATACATTAGTTATATAGGTCCTAAAAAGTACCTTGTGAACTATATGGTGCCAAATGTGCAATTCACATTGCAAAAAGTTCTAACGGGTCTCAAAATGTTTATTAGAGTCTAATAAGTAAATAATAAAAGTATAACAGTTAACCAATGAAAGGTTTGTCTGTTATCGTTAAAAGAACTTAACTAAAAAATTTGCACTATACATTAGTTATATAGGTCCTAAAAAGTGCTTTGTGAACTATATGGTGCCAAATGTGCAATTCACAATGCAAAAAGTTCTAACTGGTCTCAAAATGTTTATTAGAGTCTAATAAGTAAATAATAAAAGTATAACAGTTAACCAATGAAAGGTTTGTCTGTTATCGTTAAAAGAACTTAACTAAAAAATTTGCACTATACATTAGTTACATAGGTCCTAAAAAGTACCTTGTGAACAATATGGTGCCAAATGTGCAATTCACATTGCAAAAAGTTCTAACTGGTCTCAAAATGTTTATTAGAGCCTAATAAGTAAATAATTAAAGTATAACAGTTAACCAATGAAAGGTTTGTCTGTTATCGTTAAAAGAACTTAACTAAAAAATTTGCACTATACATTAGTTATATAGGTCCTAAAAAGTGCTTTGTGAACTATATGGTGCCAAATGTGCAATTCACATTGCAAAAAGTTCTAACGGGTCTCAAAATGTTTATTAGAGTCTAATAAGTAAATAATAAAAGTATAACAGTTAACCAATGATAGGTTTGTCTGTTATCGTTAAAAGAACTTAACTAAAAAATTTGCACTATACATTAGTTATATAGGTCCTAAAAAATGCTTTGTGAACTATATGGTGCCAAATGTGCAATTCACATTGCAAAAAGTTCTAACGGGTCTCTAAATGTTTATTAGAGTCTAATAAGTAAATAATAAAAGTATAACAGTTAACCAATGAACGGTTTGTCTGTTATCGTTAAAAGAACTTAACTAAAAAATTTGCACTATACATTAGTTATATAGGTCCTAAAAAGTGTTTTGTGAACTATATGGTGCCAAATGTGCAATTCACATTGCAAAAAGTTCTAACTGGTCTCAAAATGTTTATTAGAGTCTAATAAGTAAATAATAAAAGTATAACAGTTAACCAATGAAAGGTTTGTCTGTTATCGTTAAAAGAACTTAACTAAAAAATTTGCACTATACATTAGTTATATAGGTCCTAAAAAGTGCTTTGTGAACTATATGGTGCCAAATGTGCAATTCACATTGCAAAAAGTTCTAACGGGTCTCTAAATGTTTATTAGAGTCTAATAAGTAAATAATAAAAGTATAACAGTTAACTAATGAAAGGTTTGTCTGTTATCGTTAAAAGAACTTAACTAAAAAATTTGCACTATACATTAGTTATATAGGTCCTAAAAAGTGCTTTGTGAACTATATGGTGCCAAATGTGCAATTCACATTGCAAAAAGTTCTAACGGGTCTCTAAATGTTTATTAGAGTCTAATAAGTAAATAATAAAAGTATAACAGTTAACCAATGAAAGGTTTGTCTGTTATCGTTAAAAGAACTTAACTAAAAAATTTGCACTATACATTAGTTATATAGGTCCTAAAAAGTGCCTTGTGAACTATATGGTGCCAAATGTGCAATTCACATTGCAAAAAGTTCTAACTGGTCTCAAAATGTTTATTAGAGTCTAATAAGTAAATAATAAAAGTATAACAGTTAACCAATGAAAGGTTTGTCTGTTATCGTTAAAAGAACTTAACTAAAAAATTTGCACTATACATTAGTTATATAGGTCCTAAAAAGTGCTTTGTGAACTATATGGTGCCAAATGTGCAATTCACATTGCAAAAAGTTCTAAAGGGTCTCTAAATGTTTATTAGAGTCTAATAAGTAAATAATAAAAGTATAACAGTTAACCAATGAAAGGTTTGTCTGTTATCGTTAAAAGAACTTAACTAAAAAATTTGCACTATACATTAGTTATATAGGTCCTAAAAAGTGCTTTGTGAACTATATGGTGCCAAATGTGCAATTCACAATGCAAAAAGTTCTAACGGGTCTCTAAATGTTTATTAGAGTCTAATAAGTAAATAATAAAAGTATAACAGTTAACCAATAAAAGCTTTGTCTGTTATCGTTAAAAGAACTTAACTAAAAAATTTGCACTATACATTAGTTATATAGGTCCTAAAAAGTACCTTGTGAACAATATGGTGCCAAATGTGCAATTCACATTGCAAAAAGTTCTAACTGGTCTCAAAATGTTTATTAGAGTCTAATAAGTAAATAATAAAAGTATAACAGTTAACCAATGAAAGGTTTGTCTGTTATCGTTAAAAGAACTTAACTAAAAAATTTGCACTATACATTAGTTATATAGGTCCTAAAAAGTATTTTGTGAACAATATGGTGCCAAATGTGCAATTCACATTGCAAAAAGTTCTAACTGGTCTCAAAATGTTTATTAGAGTCTAATAAGTAAATAATAAAAGTATAACAGTTAACCAATGAAAGGTTTGTCTGTTATCGTTAAAAGAACTTAACTAAAAATTTTGCACTATACATTAGTTATATAGGTCCTGAAAAGTACCTTTTGAACTATATGGTGCCAAATGTGCAATTCACATTGCAAAAAGTTCTAACGGGTCTCAAAATGTTTATTAGAGTCTAATAAGTAAATAATAAAAGTATAACAGTTAACCAATGAAAGGTTTGTCTGTTATCGTTAAAAGAACTTAACTAAAAAATTTGCACTATACATTAGTTATATAGGTCCTAAAAAGTGCTTTGTGAACTATATGGTGCCAAATGTGCAATTCACATTGCAAAAAGTTCTAACTGGTCTCTAAATGTTTATTAGAGTCTAATAAGTAAATAATAAAAGTATAACAGTTAACCAATGAAAGGTTTGTCTGTTATCGTTAAAAGAACTTAACTAAAAAATTTGCACTATACATTAGTTACATAGGTCCTAAAAAGTACCTTGTGAACAATATGGTGCCAAATGTGCAATTCACATTGCAAAAAGTTCTAACTGGTCTCAAAATGTTTATTAGAGCCTAATAAGTAAATAATTAAAGTATAACAGTTAACCAATGAAAGGTTTGTCTGTTATCGTTAAAAGAACTTAACTAAAAAATTTGCACTATACATTAGTTATATAGGTCCTAAAAAGTGCTTTGTGAACTATATCGTGCCAAATGTGCAATTCACATTGCAAAAACTTCTAACGGGTCTCTAAATGTTTATTAGAGTCTAATAAGTAAATAATAAAAGTATAACAGTTAACCAATAAAAGGTTTGTCTGTTATCGTTAAAAGAACTTAACTAAAAAATTTGCACTATACATTAGTTATATAGGTCCTAAAAAGTGCTTTGTGAACTATATGGTGCCAAATGTGCAATTCACATTGCAAAAAGTTCTAACGGGTCTCAAAATGTTTATTAGAGTCTAATAAGTAAATAATAAAAGTATAACAGTTAACCAATGAAAGGTTTGTCTGTTATCGTTAAAAGAACTTAACTAAAAAATTTGCACTATACATTAGTTATATAGGTCCTAAAAAGTACCTTGTGAACTATATGGTGCCAAATGTGCAATTCACATTGCAAAAAGTTCTAACGGGTCTCAAAATGTTTATTAGAGTCTAATAAGTAAATAATAAAAGTATAACAGTTAACCAATGAAAGGTTTGTCTGTTATCGTTAAAAGAACTTAACTAAAAAATTTGCACTATACATTAGTTATATAGGTCCTAAAAAGTGCTTTGTGAACTATATGGTGCCAAATGTGCAATTCACAATGCAAAAAGTTCTAACTGGTCTCAAAATGTTTATTAGAGTCTAATAAGTAAATAATAAAAGTATAACAGTTAACCAATGAAAGGTTTGTCTGTTATCGTTAAAAGAACTTAACTAAAAAATTTGCACTATACATTAGTTACATAGGTCCTAAAAAGTACCTTGTGAACAATATGGTGCCAAATGTGCAATTCACATTGCAAAAAGTTCTAACTGGTCTCAAAATGTTTATTAGAGCCTAATAAGTAAATAATTAAAGTATAACAGTTAACCAATGAAAGGTTTGTCTGTTATCGTTAAAAGAACTTAACTAAAAAATTTGCACTATACATTAGTTATATAGGTCCTAAAAAGTGCTTTGTGAACTATATCGTGCCAAATGTGCAATTCACATTGCAAAAACTTCTAACGGGTCTCTAAATGTTTATTAGAGTCTAATAAGTAAATAATAAAAGTATAACAGTTAACCAATAAAAGGTTTGTCTGTTATCGTTAAAAGAACTTAACTAAAAAATGTGCACTATACATTAGTTATATAGGTCCTAAAAAGTACCTTGTGAACAATATGGTGCCAAATGTGCAATTCAAATTGCACAAAGTTCTAACTGGTCTCAAAATGTTTATTAGAGTCTAATAAGTAAATAATAAAAGTATAACAGTTAACCAATAAAAGCTTTGTCTGTTATCGTTAAAAGAACTTAACTAAAAAATTTGCACTATACATTAGTTATATAGGTCCTAAAAAGTACCTTGTGAACAATATGGTGCCAAATGTGCAATTCACATTGCAAAAACTTCTAACTGGTCTCAAAATGTTTATTAGAATCTAATAAGTAAATAATAAAAGTATAACAGTTAACCAATGAAAGGTTTGTCTGTTATCGTTAAAAGAACTTAACTAAAAAATTTGCACTATACATTAGTTATATAGGTCCTAAAAAGTACCTTGTGAACTATATGGTGCCAAATGTGCAATTCACATTGCAAAAAGTTCTAACGGGTCTCAAATTGTTTATTAGAGTCTAATAAGTAAATAATAAAAGTATAACAGTTAACCAATAAAAGGTTTGTCTGTTATCGTTAAAAGAACTTAACTAAAAAATGTGCACTATACATTAGTTATATAGGTCCTAAAAAGTACCTTGTGAACAATATGGTGCCAAATGTGCAATTCAAATTGCACAAAGTTCTAACTGGTCTCAAAATGTTTATTAGAGTCTAATAAGTAAATAATAAAAGTATAACAGTTAACCAATGATAGGTTTGTCTGTTATCGTTAAAAGAACTTAACTAAAAAATTTGCACTATACATTAGTTATATAGGTCCTAAAAAGTAACTTGTGAACTATATGGTGCCAAATGTGCAATTCACATTGCAAAAAGTTCTAACGGGTCTCAAAATGTTTATTAGAGTCTAATAAGTAAATAATAAAAGTATAACAGTTAACCAATAAAAGCTTTGTCTGTTATCGTTAAAAGAACTTAACTAAAAAATTTGCACTATACATTAGTTATATAGGTCCTAAAAAGTGCCTTGTGACCTATATGGTGCCAAATGTGCAATTCACATTGCAAAAAGTTCTAACGGGTCTTAAAATGTTTATTAGAGTCTAATAAGTAAATAATAAAAGTATAACAGTTAACCAATGAAAGGTTTGTCTGTTATCGTTAAAAGAACTTAACTAAAAAATTTGCACTATACATTAGTTAAATAGGTCCTAAAAAGTACCTTGTAAACTATATGGTGCCAAATGTGCAATTCACATTGCAAAAAGTTCTAACTGGTCTCAAAATTTTTATTAGAGTCTAATAAGTAAATAATTAAAGTATAACAGTTAACCAATGAAAGGTTTGTCTGTTATCGTTAAAAGAACTTAACTAAAAAATTTGCTCTATACATTAGTTATATAGGTCCTAAAAAGTGCTTTGTGAACTATATGGTGCCAAATGTGCAATTCACATTGCAAAAAGTTCTAACGGGTCTCTAAATGTTTATTAGAGTCTAATAAGTAAATAATAAAAGTATAACAGTTAACCAATGAAAGGTTTGTCTGTTATCGTTAAAAGAACTTAACTAAAAAATTTGCACTATACATTAGTTATATAGGTCCTAAAAAGTGCTTTGTGAACTATATGGTGCCAAATGTGCAATTCACATTGCAAAAAGTTCTAACGGGTCTCAAAATGTTTATTAGAGTCTAATAAGTAAATAATAAAAGTATAACAGTTAACCAATGATAGGTTTGTCTGTTATCGTTAAAAGAACTTAACTAAAAAATTTGCACTATACATTAGTTATATAGGTCCTAAAAAGTGCTTTGTGAACTATATGGTGCCAAATGTGCAATTCACATTGCAAAAAGTTCTAACGGGTCTCTAAATGTTTATTAGAGTCTAATAAGTAAATAATAAAAGTATAACAGTTAACCAATGAACGGTTTGTCTGTTATCGTTAAAAGAACTTAACTAAAAAATTTGCACTATACATTAGTTATATAGGTCCTAAAAAGTGCTTTGTGAACTATATGGTGCCAAATGTGCAATTCACAATGCAAAAAGTTCTAACTGGTCTCAAAATGTTTATTAGAGTCTAATAAGTAAATAATAAAAGTATAACAGTTAACCAATGAAAGGTTTGTCTGTTATCGTTAAAAGAACTTAACTAAAAAATTTGCACTATACATTAGTTACATAGGTCCTAAAAAGTACCTTGTGAACAATATGGTGCCAAATGTGCAATTCACATTGCAAAAAGTTCTAACTGGTCTCAAAATGTTTATTAGAGTCTAATAAGTAAATAATAAAAGTATATCAGTTAACCAATGAAAGGTTTGTCTGTTATCGTTAAAAGAACTTAACTAAAAAATTTGCACTATACATTAGTTATATAGGTCCTAAAAAGTGCTTTGTGAACTATATGGTGCCAAATGTGCAATTCACATTGCAAAAAGTTCTAACGGGTCTCTAAATGTTTATTAGAGTCTAATAAGTAAATAATAAAAGTATAACAGTTAACCAATAAAAGGTTTGTCTGTTATCGTTAAAAGAACTTAACTAAAAAATTTGCACTATACATTAGTTATATAGGTCCTAAAAAGTGCTTTGTGAACTATATGGTGCCAAATGTGCAATTCACATTGCAAAAAGTTCTAACGGGTCTCTAAATGTTTATTAGAGTCTAATAAGTAAATAATAAAAGTATAACAGTTAACCAATGAAAGGTTTGTCTGTTATCGTTAAAAGAACTTAACTAAAAAATTTGCACTATACATTAGTTATATAGGTCCTAAAAAGTGCTTTGTGAACTATATGGTGCCAAATGTGCAATTCACATTGCAAAAAGTTCTAACGGGTCTCAAAATGTTTATTAGAGTCTAATAAGTAAATAATAAAAGTATAACAGTTAACCAATGAAAGGTTTGTCTGTTATCGTTAAAAGAACTTAACTAAAAAATTTGCACTATACATTAGTTATATAGGTCCTAAAAAGTACCTTGTGAACTATATGGTGCCAAATGTGCAATTCACATTGCAAAAAAGTTCTAACGGGTCTCAAAATGTTTATTAGAGTCTAATAAGTAAATAATAAAAGTATAACAGTTAACCAATGAAAGGTTTGTCTGTTATCGTTAAAAGAACTTAACTAAAAAATTTGCACTATACATTAGTTATATAGGTCCTAAAAAGTGCTTTGTGAACTATATGGTGCCAAATGTGCAATTCACAATGCAAAAAGTTCTAACTGGTCTCAAAATGTTTATTAGAGTCTAATAAGTAAATAATAAAAGTATAACAGTTAACCAATGAAAGGTTTGTCTGTTATCGTTAAAAGAACTTAACTAAAAAATTTGCACTATACATTAGTTACATAGGTCCTAAAAAGTACCTTGTGAACAATATGGTGCCAAATGTGCAATTCACATTGCAAAAAGTTCTAACTGGTCTCAAAATGTTTATTAGAGCCTAATAAGTAAATAATTAAAGTATAACAGTTAACCAATGAAAGGTTTGTCTGTTATCGTTAAAAGAACTTAACTAAAAAATTTGCACTATACATTAGTTATATAGGTCCTAAAAAGTGCTTTGTGAACTATATGGTGCCAAATGTGCAATTCACATTGCAAAAAGTTCTAACGGGTCTCAAAATGTTTATTAGAGTCTAATAAGTAAATAATAAAAGTATAACAGTTAACCAATGATAGGTTTGTCTGTTATCGTTAAAAGAACTTAACTAAAAAATTTGCACTATACATTAGTTATATAGGTCCTAAAAAATGCTTTGTGAACTATATGGTGCCAAATGTGCAATTCACATTGCAAAAAGTTCTAACGGGTCTCTAAATGTTTATTAGAGTCTAATAAGTAAATAATAAAAGTATAACAGTTAACCAATGAACGGTTTGTCTGTTATCGTTAAAAGAACTTAACTAAAAAATTTGCACTATACATTAGTTATATAGGTCCTAAAAAGTGTTTTGTGAACTATATGGTGCCAAATGTGCAATTCACATTGCAAAAAGTTCTAACTGGTCTCAAAATGTTTATTAGAGTCTAATAAGTAAATAATAAAAGTATAACAGTTAACCAATGAAAGGTTTGTCTGTTATCGTTAAAAGAACTTAACTAAAAAATTTGCACTATACATTAGTTATATAGGTCCTAAAAAGTGCTTTGTGAACTATATGGTGCCAAATGTGCAATTCACATTGCAAAAAGTTCTAACGGGTCTCTAAATGTTTATTAGAGTCTAATAAGTAAATAATAAAAGTATAACAGTTAACTAATGAAAGGTTTGTCTGTTATCGTTAAAAGAACTTAACTAAAAAATTTGCACTATACATTAGTTATATAGGTCCTAAAAAGTGCTTTGTGAACTATATGGTGCCAAATGTGCAATTCACATTGCAAAAAGTTCTAACGGGTCTCTAAATGTTTATTAGAGTCTAATAAGTAAATAATAAAAGTATAACAGTTAACCAATGAAAGGTTTGTCTGTTATCGTTAAAAGAACTTAACTAAAAAATTTGCACTATACATTAGTTATATAGGTCCTAAAAAGTGCCTTGTGAACTATATGGTGCCAAATGTGCAATTCACATTGCAAAAAGTTCTAACTGGTCTCAAAATGTTTATTAGAGTCTAATAAGTAAATAATAAAAGTATAACAGTTAACCAATGAAAGGTTTGTCTGTTATCGTTAAAAGAACTTAACTAAAAAATTTGCACTATACATTAGTTATATAGGTCCTAAAAAGTGCTTTGTGAACTATATGGTGCCAAATGTGCAATTCACATTGCAAAAAGTTCTAAAGGGTCTCTAAATGTTTATTAGAGTCTAATAAGTAAATAATAAAAGTATAACAGTTAACCAATGAAAGGTTTGTCTGTTATCGTTAAAAGAACTTAACTAAAAAATTTGCACTATACATTAGTTATATAGGTCCTAAAAAGTGCTTTGTGAACTATATGGTGCCAAATGTGCAATTCACAATGCAAAAAGTTCTAACGGGTCTCTAAATGTTTATTAGAGTCTAATAAGTAAATAATAAAAGTATAACAGTTAACCAATAAAAGCTTTGTCTGTTATCGTTAAAAGAACTTAACTAAAAAATTTGCACTATACATTAGTTATATAGGTCCTAAAAAGTACCTTGTGAACAATATGGTGCCAAATGTGCAATTCACATTGCAAAAAGTTCTAACTGGTCTCAAAATGTTTATTAGAGTCTAATAAGTAAATAATAAAAGTATAACAGTTAACCAATGAAAGGTTTGTCTGTTATCGTTAAAAGAACTTAACTAAAAAATTTGCACTATACATTAGTTATATAGGTCCTAAAAAGTATTTTGTGAACAATATGGTGCCAAATGTGCAATTCACATTGCAAAAAGTTCTAACTGGTCTCAAAATGTTTATTAGAGTCTAATAAGTAAATAATAAAAGTATAACAGTTAACCAATGAAAGGTTTGTCTGTTATCGTTAAAAGAACTTAACTAAAAATTTTGCACTATACATTAGTTATATAGGTCCTGAAAAGTACCTTTTGAACTATATGGTGCCAAATGTGCAATTCACATTGCAAAAAGTTCTAACGGGTCTCAAAATGTTTATTAGAGTCTAATAAGTAAATAATAAAAGTATAACAGTTAACCAATGAAAGGTTTGTCTGTTATCGTTAAAAGAACTTAACTAAAAAATTTGCACTATACATTAGTTATATAGGTCCTAAAAAGTGCTTTGTGAACTATATGGTGCCAAATGTGCAATTCACATTGCAAAAAGTTCTAACTGGTCTCTAAATGTTTATTAGAGTCTAATAAGTAAATAATAAAAGTATAACAGTTAACCAATAAAAGGTTTGTCTGTTATCGTTAAAAGAACTTAACTAAAAAATTTGCACTATTTATTAGTTATATAGGTCCTAAAAAGTACCTAGTGAACAATATGGTGCCAAATGTGCAATTCACATTGCAAAAAGTTCTAACTGGTATCAAAATGTTTATTAGAGTCTAATAAGTAAATAATAAAAGTATAACAGTTAACCAATGAAAGGTTTGTCTGTTATCGTTAAAAGAACTTAACTAAAAAATTTGCACTATACATTAGTTATATAGGTCCTAAAAAGTGCTTTGTGAACTATATGGTGCCAAATGTGCAATTCACATTGCAAAGAGTTCTAACGGGTCTCAAAATTTTTATTAGAGTCTAATAAGTAAATAATGAAAGTATAACAGTTAACCAATGATAGGTTTGTCTGTTATCGTTAAAAGAACTTAACTAAAAAATTTGCACTATACATTAGTTATATAGGTCCTAAAAAGTGCTTTGTGAACTATATGGTGCCAAATGTGCAATTCACATTGCAAAAAGTTCTAACGGGTCTCTAAATGTTTATTAGAGTCTAATAAGTAAATAATAAAAGTATAACAGTTAACCAATAAAAGGTTTGTCTGTTATCGTTAAAAGAACTTAACTAAAAAATTTGCACTATACATTAGTTATATAGGTCCTAAAAAGTACCTTGTGAACTATATGGTGCCAAATGTGCAATTCACATTGCAAAAAGTTCTAACGGATCTCAAAATGTTTATTAGAGTCTAATAAGTAAATAATAAAAGTATAACAGTTAACCAATGAAAGGTTTGTCTGTTATCGTTAAAAGAACTTAACTAAAAAATTTGCACTATACATTAGTTATATAGGCCCTAAAAAGTGCTTTGTGAACTTTATGGTGCCAAATGTGCAATTCACATTGCAAAAAGTTCTAACGGGTCTCAAAATGTTTATTAGAGTCTAATAAGTAAATAATAAAAGTATAACAGTTAACCAATGAAAGGTTTGTCTGTTATCGTTAAAAGAACTTAACTAAAAAATTTGCACTCTACATTAGTTATATAGGTCCTAAAAAGTGCCTTGTGAACTATATGGTGCCAAATGTGCAATTCACATTGCAAAAAGTTCTAACTGGTCTCAAAATGTTTATTAGAGTCTAATAAGTAAATAATAAAAGTATAACAGTTAACCAATGAAAGGTTTGTCTGTTATCGTTAAAAGAACTTAACTAAAAAATTTGCACTATACATTAGTTATATAGGTCCTAAAAAGTGCTTTGTGAACTATATGGTGCCAAATGTGCAATTCACATTGCAAAAAGTTCTAAAGGGTCTCTAAATGTTTATTAGAGTCTAATAAGTAAATAATAAAAGTATAACAGTTAACCAATGAAAGGTTTGTCTGTTATCGTTAAAAGAACTTAACTAAAAAATTTGCACTATACATTAGTTATATAGGTCCTAAAAAGTGCTTTGTGAACTATATGGTGCCAAATGTGCAATTCACATTGCAAAAAGTTCTAACGGGTCTCTAAATGTTTATTAGAGTCTAATAAGTAAATAATAAAAGTATAACAGTTAACCAATAAAAGCTTTGTCTGTTATCGTTAAAAGAACTTAACTAAAAAATTTGCACTATACATTAGTTATATAGGTCCTAAAAAGTACCTTGTGAACAATATGGTGCCAAATGTGCAATTCACATTGCAAAAAGTTCTAACTGGTCTCAAAATGTTTATTAGAGTCTAATAAGTAAATAATAAAAGTATAACAGTTAACCAATGAAAGGTTTGTCTGTTATCGTTAAAAGAACTTAACTAAAAAATTTGCACTATACATTAGTTATATAGGTCCTAATAAGTATTTTGTGAACAATATGGTGCCAAATGTGCAATTCACATTGCAAAAAGTTCTAACTGGTCTCAAAATGTTTATTAGAGTCTAATAAGTAAATAATAAAAGTATAACAGTTAACCAATGAAAGGTTTGTCTGTTATCGTTAAAAGAACTTAACTAAAAAATTTGCACTATACATTAGTTATATAGGTCCTGAAAAGTACCTTTTGAACTATATGGTGCCAAATGTGCAATTCACATTGAAAAAAGTTCTAACGGGTCTCAAAATGTTTATTAGAGTCTAATAAGTAAATAATAAAAGTATAACAGTTAACCAATGAAAGGTTTGTCTGTTATCGTTAAAAGAACTTAACTAAAAAATTTGCATTATACATTAGTTATATAGGTCCTAAAAAGTGCTTTGTGAACTATATGGTGCCAAATGTGCAATTCACATTGCAAAAAGTTCTAACTGGTCTCTAAATGTTTATTAGAGTCTAATAAGTAAATAATAAAAGTATAACAGTTAACCAATAAAAGGTTTGTCTGTTATCGTTAAAAGAACTTAACTAAAAAATTTGCACTATTTATTAGTTATATAGGTCCTAAAAAGTACCTAGTGAACAATATGGTGCCAAATGTGCAATTCACATTGCAAAAAGTTCTAACTGGTATCAAAATGTTTATTAGAGTCTAATAAGTAAATAATAAAAGTATAACAGTTAACCAATGAAAGGTTTGTCTGTTATCGTTAAAAGAACTTAACTAAAAAATTTGCACTATACATTAGTTATATAGGTCCTAAAAAGTGCTTTGTGAACTATATGGTGCCAAATGTGCAATTCACATTGCAAAAAGTTCTAACTGGTCTCAAAATTTTTATTAGAGTCTAATAAGTAAATAATAAAAGTATAACAGTTAACCAATGATAGGTTTGTCTGTTATCGTTAAAAGAACTTAACTAAAAAATTTGCACTATACATTAGTTATATAGGTCCTAAAAAGTGCTTTGTGAACTATATGGTGCCAAATGTGCAATTCACATTGCAAAAAGTTCTAAAGGGTATCAAAATTTTTATTAGAGTCTAATAAGTAAATAATAAAAGTATAACAGTTAACCAATGATAGGTTTGTCTGTTATCGTTAAAAGAACTTAACTAAAAAATTTGCACTATACATTAGTTATATAGGTCCTAAAAAGTGCTTTGTGAACTATATGGTGCCAAATGTGCAATTCACATTGCAAAAAGTTCTAAAGGGTCTCTAAATGTTTATTAGAGTCTAATAAGTAAATAATAAAAGTATAACAGTTAACCAATGAAAGGTTTGTCTGTTATCGTTAAAAGAACTTAACTAAAAAATTTGCACTATACATTAGTTATATAGGTCCTAAAAAGTGCTTTGTGAACTATATGGTGCCAAATGTGCAATTCACATTGCAAAAAGTTCTAACGGGTCTCTAAATGTTTATTAGAGTCTAATAAGTAAATAATAAAAGTATAACAGTTAACCAATAAAAGCTTTGTCTGTTATCGTTAAAAGAACTTAACTAAAAAATTTGCACTATACATTAGTTATATAGGTCCTAAAAAGTACCTTGTGAACAATATGGTGCCAAATGTGCAATTCACATTGCAAAAAGTTCTAACTGGTCTCAAAATGTTTATTAGAGTCTAATAAGTAAATAATAAAAGTATAACAGTTAACCAATGAAAGGTTTGTCTGTTATCGTTAAAAGAACTTAACTAAAAAATTTGCACTATACATTAGTTATATAGGTCCTAATAAGTATTTTGTGAACAATATGGTGCCAAATGTGCAATTCACATTGCAAAAAGTTCTAACTGGTCTCAAAATGTTTATTAGAGTCTAATAAGTAAATAATAAAAGTATAACAGTTAACCAATGAAAGGTTTGTCTGTTATCGTTAAAAGAACTTAACTAAAAAATTTGCACTATACATTAGTTATATAGGTCCTGAAAAGTACCTTTTGAACTATATGGTGCCAAATGTGCAATTCACATTGCAAAAAGTTCTAACGGGTCTCAAAATGTTTATTAGAGTCTAATAAGTAAATAATAAAAGTATAACAGTTAACCAATGAAAGGTTTGTCTGTTATCGTTAAAAGAACTTAACTAAAAAATTTGCACTATACATTAGTTATATAGGTCCTAAAAAGTGCTTTGTGAACTATATGGTGCCAAATGTGCAATTCACATTGCAAAAAGTTCTAACGGGTCTCTAAATGTTTATTAGAGTCTAATAAGTAAATAATAAAAGTATAACAGTTAACCAATGAAAGGTTTGTCTGTTATCGTTAAAAGAACTTAACTAAAAAATTTGCACTATACATTAGTTATATAGGTCCTAAAAAGTGCTTTGTGAACTATATGGTGCCAAATGTGCAATTCACATTGCAAAAAGTTCTAACGGGTCTCAAAATGTTTATTAGAGTCTAATAAGTAAATAATAAAAGTATAACAGTTAACCAATGAAAGGTTTGTCTGTTATCGTTAAAAGAACTTAACTAAAAAATTTGCACTATACATTAGTTATATAGGTCCTAAAAAGTGCTTTGTGAACTATATGGTGCCAAATGTGCAATTCACATTGCAAAAAGTTCTAACGGGTCTCAAAATGTTTATTAGAGTCTAATAAGTAAATAATAAAAGTATAACAGTTAACCAATGATAGGTTTGTCTGTTATCGTTAAAAGAACTTAACTAAAAAATTTGCACTATACATTAGTTATATAGGTCCTAAAAAGTGCTTTGTGAACTATATGGTGCCAAATGTGCAATTCACATTGCAAAAAGTTCTAACGGGTCTCTAAATGTTTATTAGAGTCTAATAAGTAAATAATAAAAGTATAACAGTTAACCAATAAAAGGTTTGTCTGTTATCGTTAAAAGAACTTAACTAAAAAATTTGCACTATACATTAGTTATATAGGTCCTAAAAAGTACCTTGTGAACTATATGGTGCCAAATGTGCAATTCACATTGCAAAAAGTTCTAACGGGTCTCAAAATGTTTATTAGAGTCTAATAAGTAAATAATAAAAGTATAACAGTTAACCAATGAAAGGTTTGTCTGTTATCGTTAAAAGAACTTAACTAAAAAATTTGCACTATACATTAGTTATATAGGCCCTAAAAAGTGCTTTGTGAACTATATGGTGCCAAATGTGCAATTCACATTGCAAAAAGTTCTAACGGGTCTCTAAATGTTTATTAGAGTCTAATAAGTAAATAATAAAAGTATAACAGTTAACCAATAAAAGGTTTGTCTGTTATCGTTAAAAGAACTTAACTAAAAAATTTGCACTATACATTAGTTATATAGGTCCTAAAAAGTACCTTGTGAACTATATGGTGCCAAATGTGCAATTCACATTGCAAAAAGTTCTAACGGGTCTCAAAATGTTTATTAGAGTCTAATAAGTAAATAATAAAAGTATAACAGTTAACCAATGAAAGGTTTGTCTGTTATCGTTAAAAGAACTTAACTAAAAAATTTGCACTATACATTAGTTATATAGGTCCTAAAAAGTGCTTTGTGAACTATATGGTGCCAAATGTGCAATTCACAATGCAAAAAGTTCTAACTGGTCTCAAAATGTTTATTAGAGTCTAATAAGTAAATAATAAAAGTATAACAGTTAACCAATGAAAGGTTTGTCTGTTATCGTTAAAAGAACTTAACTAAAAAATTTGCACTATACATTAGTTACATAGGTCCTAAAAAGTACCTTGTGAACAATATGGTGCCAAATGTGCAATTCACATTGCAAAAAGTTCTAACTGGTCTCAAAATGTTTATTAGAGTCTAATAAGTAAATAATAAAAGTATATCAGTTAACCAATGAAAGGTTTGTCTGTTATCGTTAAAAGAACTTAACTAAAAAATTTGCACTATACATTAGTTATATAGGTCCTAAAAAGTGCTTTGTGAACTATATGGTGCCAAATGTGCAATTCACATTGCAAAAAGTTCTAACGGGTCTCTAAATGTTTATTAGAGTCTAATAAGTAAATAATAAAAGTATAACAGTTAACCAATGAAAGGTTTGTCTGTTATCGTTAAAAGAACTTAACTAAAAAATTTGCACTATACATTAGTTATATAGGTCCTAAAAAGTGCTTTGTGAACTATATGGTGCCAAATGTGCAATTCACATTGCAAAAAGTTCTAACGGGTCTCTAAATGTTTATTAGAGTCTAATAAGTAAATAATAAAAGTATAACAGTTAACCAATGAAAGGTTTGTCTGTTATCGTTAAAAGAACTTAACTAAAAAATTTGCACTATACATTAGTTATATAGGTCCTAAAAAGTGCTTTGTGAACTATATGGTGCCAAATGTGCAATTCACATTGCAAAAAGTTCTAACGGGTCTCTAAATGTTTATTAGAGTCTAATAAGTAAATAATAAAAGTATAACAGTTAACCAATGAAAGGTTTGTCTGTTATCGTTAAAAGAACTTAACTAAAAAATTTGCACTATACATTAGTTATATAGGTCCTAAAAAGTGCTTTGTGAACTATATGGTGCCAAATGTGCAATTCACATTGCAAAAAGTTCTAACGGGTCTCAAAATGTTTATTAGAGTCTAATAAGTAAATAATAAAAGTATAACAGTTAACCAATGAACGGTTTGTCTGTTATCGTTAAAAGAACTTAACTAAAAAATTTGCACTATACATTAGTTATATAGGTCCTAAAAAGTACCTTGTGAACTATATGGTGCCAAATGTGCAATTCACATTGCAAAAAGTTCTAACGGGTCTCAAAATGTTTATTAGAGTCTAATAAGTAAATAATAAAAGTATAACAGTTAACCAATGAAAGGTTTGTCTGTTATCGTTAAAAGAACTTAACTAAAAAATTTGCACTATACATTAGTTATATAGGTCCTAAAAAGTGCTTTGTGAACTATATGGTGCCAAATGTGCAATTCACATTGCAAAAACTTCTAACGGGTCTCAAAATGTTTATTAGAGCCTAATAAGTAAATAATAAAAGTATAACAGTTAACCAATGATAGGTTTGTCTGTTATCGTTAAAAGAACTTAACTAAAAAATTTGCACTATACATTAGTTATATAGGTCCTAAAAAGTGCTTTGTGAACTATATGGTGCCAAATGTGCAATTCACATTGCAAAAAGTTCTAACGGGTCTCTAAATGTTTATTAGAGTCTAATAAGTAAATAATAAAAGTATAACAGTTAACCAATGAACGGTTTGTCTGTTATCGTTAAAAGAACTTAACTAAAAAATTTGCATTATACATTAGTTATATAGGTCCTAAAAAGTGCTTTGTGAACTATATGGTGCCAAATGTGCAATTCACATTGCAAAAAGTTCTAACTGGTCTCAAAATGTTTATTAGAGTCTAATAAGTAAATAATAAAAGTATAACAGTTAACCAATGAAAGGTTTGTCTGTTATCGTTAAAAGAACTTAACTAAAAAATTTGCACTATACATTAGTTACATAGGTCCTAAAAAGTACCTTGTGAACTATATGGTGCCAAATGTGCAATTCACATTGCAAAAAGTTCTAACTGGTCTCAAAATGTTTATTAGAGTCTAATAAGTAAATAATAAAAGTATAACAGTTAACCAATGAAAGGTTTGTCTGTTATCGTTAAAAGAACTTAACTAAAAAATTTGCACTATACATTAGTTATATAGGTCCTAAAAAGTGCTTTGTGAACTATATGGTGCCAAATGTGCAATTCACATTGCAAAAAGTTCTAACGGGTCTCTAAATGTTTATTAGAGTCTAATAAGTAAATAATAAAAGTATAACAGTTAACCAATGAAAGGTTTGTCTGTTATCGTTAAAAGAACTTAACTAAAAAATTTGCACTATACATTAGTTATATAGGTCCTAAAAAGTGCTTTGTGAACTATATGGTGCCAAATGTGCAATTCACATTGCAAAAAGTTCTAACGGGTCTCTAAATGTTTATTAGAGTCTAATAAGTAAATAATAAAAGTATAACAGTTAACCAATGAAAGGTTTGTCTGTTATCGTTAAAAGAACTTAACTAAAAAATTTGCACTATACATTAGTTATATAGGTCCTAAAAAGTGCTTTGTGAACTATATGGTGCCAAATGTGCAATTCACATTGCAAAAAGTTCTAACGGGTCTCAAAATGTTTATTAGAGTCTAATAAGTAAATAATAAAAGTATAACAGTTAACCAATGAACGGTTTGTCTGTTATCGTTAAAAGAACTTAACTAAAAAATTTGCACTATACATTAGTTATATAGGTCCTAAAAAGTACCTTGTGAACTATATGGTGCCAAATGTGCAATTCACATTGCAAAAAGTTCTAACGGGTCTCAAAATGTTTATTAGAGTCTAATAAGTAAATAATAAAAGTATAACAGTTAACCAATGAAAGGTTTGTCTGTTATCGTTAAAAGAACTTAACTAAAAAATTTGCACTATACATTAGTTATATAGGTCCTAAAAAGTGCTTTGTGAACTATATGGTGCCAAATGTGCAATTCACATTGCAAAAACTTCTAACGGGTCTCAAAATGTTTATTAGAGCCTAATAAGTAAATAATAAAAGTATAACAGTTAACCAATGATAGGTTTGTCTGTTATCGTTAAAAGAACTTAACTAAAAAATTTGCACTATACATTAGTTATATAGGTCCTAAAAAGTGCTTTGTGAACTATATGGTGCCAAATGTGCAATTCACATTGCAAAAAGTTCTAACGGGTCTCTAAATGTTTATTAGAGTCTAATAAGTAAATAATAAAAGTATAACAGTTAACCAATGAACGGTTTGTCTGTTATCGTTAAAAGAACTTAACTAAAAAATTTGCATTATACATTAGTTATATAGGTCCTAAAAAGTGCTTTGTGAACTATATGGTGCCAAATGTGCAATTCACATTGCAAAAAGTTCTAACTGGTCTCAAAATGTTTATTAGAGTCTAATAAGTAAATAATAAAAGTATAACAGTTAACCAATGAAAGGTTTGTCTGTTATCGTTAAAAGAACTTAACTAAAAAATTTGCACTATACATTAGTTACATAGGTCCTAAAAAGTACCTTGTGAACTATATGGTGCCAAATGTGCAATTCACATTGCAAAAAGTTCTAACTGGTCTCAAAATGTTTATTAGAGTCTAATAAGTAAATAATAAAAGTATAACAGTTAACCAATGAAAGGTTTGTCTGTTATCGTTAAAAGAACTTAACTAAAAATTTTGCACTATACATTAGTTATATAGGTCCTAAAAAGTGCCTTGTGAACTATATGGTGCCAAATGTGCAATTCACATTGCAAAAAGTTCTAAAGGGTCTCTAAATGTTTATTAGAGTCTAATAAGTAAATAATAAAAGTATAACAGTTAACCAATGAAAGGTTTGTCTGTTATCGTTAAAAGAACTTAACTAAAAAATTTGCACTATACATTAGTTATATAGGTCCTAAAAAGTGCTTTGTGAACTATATGGTGCCAAATGTGCAATTCACATTGCAAAAAGTTCTAACGGGTCTCTAAATGTTTATTAGAGTCTAATAAGTAAATAATAAAAGTATAACAGTTAACCAATAAAAGCTTTGTCTGTTATCGTTAAAAGAACTTAACTAAAAAATTTGCACTTTACATTAGTTATATAGGTCCTAAAAAGTACCTTGTGAACAATATGGTGCCAAATGTGCAATTCACATTGCAAAAAGTTCTAACTGGTCTCAAAATGTTTATTAGAGTCTAATAAGTAAATAATAAAAGTATAACAGTTAACCAATGAAAGGTTTGTCTGTTATCGTTAAAAGAACTTAACTAAAAAATTTGCACTATACATTAGTTATATAGGTCCTAAAAAGTATTTTGTGAACAATATGGTGCCAAATGTGCAATTCACATTGTAAAAAGTTCTAACTGGTCTCAAAATGTTTATTAGAGTCTAATAAGTAAATAATAAAAGTATAACAGTTAACCAATGAAAGGTTTGTCTGTTATCGTTAAAAGAACTTAACTAAAAAATTTGCACTATACATTAGTTATATAGGTCCTAAAAAGTGCTTTGTGAACTATATCGTGCCAAATGTGCAATTCACATTGCAAAAACTTCTAACGGGTCTCTAAATGTTTATTAGAGTCTAATAAGTAAATAATAAAAGTATAACAGTTAACCAATAAAAGGTTTGTCTGTTATCGTTAAAAGAACTTAACTAAAAAATGTGCACTATACATTAGTTATATAGGTCCTAAAAAGTACCTTGTGAACAATATGGTGCCAAATGTGCAATTCAAATTGCACAAAGTTCTAACTGGTCTCAAAATGTTTATTAGAGTCTAATAAGTAAATAATAAAAGTATAACAGTTAACCAATAAAAGCTTTGTCTGTTATCGTTAAAAGAACTTAACTAAAAAATTTGCACTATACATTAGTTATATAGGTCCTAAAAAGTACCTTGTGAACAATATGGTGCCAAATGTGCAATTCACATTGCAAAAACTTCTAACTGGTCTCAAAATGTTTATTAGAGTCTAATAAATAAATAATAAAAGTATAACAGTTAACCAATGAAAGGTTTGTCTGTTATCGTTAAAAGAACTTAACTAAAAAATTTGCACTATACATTAGTTATATAGGTCCTAAAAAGTACCTTGTGAACTATATGGTGCCAAATGTGCAATTCACATTGCAAAAAGTTCTAACGGGTCTCAAATTGTTTATTAGAGTCTAATAAGTAAATAATAAAAGTATAACAGTTAACCAATAAAAGGTTTGTCTGTTATCGTTAAAAGAACTTAACTAAAAAATTTGCACTATACATTAGTTATATAGGTCCTAAAAAGTGCTTTGTGAACTATATGGTGCCAAATGTGCAATTCACATTGCAAAAAGTTCTAACGGGTCTCTAAATGTTTATTAGAGTCTAATAAGTAAATAATAAAAGTATAACAGTTAACCAATGAACGGTTTGTCTGTTATCGTTAAAAGAACTTAACTAAAAAATTTGCACTATACATTAGTTATATAGGTCCTAAAAAGTGCTTTGTGAACTATATGGTGCCAAATGTGCAATTCACAATGCAAAAAGTTCTAACTGGTCTCAAAATGTTTATTAGAGTCTAATAAGTAAATAATAAAAGTATAACAGTTAACCAATGAAAGGTTTGTCTGTTATCGTTAAAAGAACTTAACTAAAAAATTTGCACTATACATTAGTTACATAGGTCCTAAAAAGTACCTTGTGAACAATATGGTGCCAAATGTGCAATTCACATTGCAAAAAGTTCTAACTGGTCTCAAAATGTTTATTAGAGTCTAATAAGTAAATAATAAAAGTATATCAGTTAACCAATGAAAGGTTTGTCTGTTATCGTTAAAAGAACTTAACTAAAAAATGTGCACTATACATTAGTTATATAGGTCCTAAAAAGTGCTTTGTGAACTATATGGTGCCAAATGTGCAATTCACATTGCAAAAAGTTCTAACGGGTCTCTAAATGTTTATTAGAGTCTAATAAGTAAATAATAAAAGTATAACAGTTAACCAATAAAAGGTTTGTCTGTTATCGTTAAAAGAACTTAACTAAAAAATTTGCACTATACATTAGTTATATAGGTCCTAAAAAGTGCTTTGTGAACTATATGGTGCCAAATGTGCAATTCACATTGCAAAAAGTTCTAACGGGTCTCTAAATGTTTATTAGAGTCTAATAAGTAAATAATAAAAGTATAACAGTTAACCAATGAAAGGTTTGTCTGTTATCGTTAAAAGAACTTAACTAAAAAATTTGCACTATACATTAGTTATATAGGTCCTAAAAAGTGCTTTGTGAACTATATGGTGCCAAATGTGCAATTCACATTGCAAAAAGTTCTAACGGGTCTCAAAATGTTTATTAGAGTCTAATAAGTAAATAATAAATATATAACAGTTAACCAATGAAAGGTTTGTCTGTTATCGTTAAAAGAACTTAACTAAAAAATTTGCACTATACATTAGTTATATAGGTCCTAAAAAGTGCTTTGTGAACTATATGGTGCCAAATGTGCAATTCACATTGCAAAAAGTTCTAACGGGTCTCAAAATGTTTATTAGAGTCTAATAAGTAAATAATAAAAGTATAACAGTTAACCAATGATAGGTTTGTCTGTTATCGTTAAAAGAACTTAACTAAAAAATTTGCACTATACATTAGTTATATAGGTCCTAAAAAGTGCTTTGTGAACTATATGGTGCCAAATGTGCAATTCACATTGCAAAAAGTTCTAACGGGTCTCTAAATGTTTATTAGAGTCTAATAAGTAAATAATAAAAGTATAACAGTTAACCAATAAAAGGTTTGTCTGTTATCGTTAAAAGAACTTAACTAAAAAATTTGCACTATACATTAGTTATATAGGTCCTAAAAAGTACCTTGTGATCTATATGGTGCCAAATGTGCAATTCACAATGCAAAAAGTTCTAACTGGTCTCAAAATGTTTATTAGAGTCTAATAAGTAAATAATAAAAGTATAACAGTTAACCAATGAAAGGTTTGTCTGTTATCGTTAAAAGAACTTAACTAAAAAATTTGCACTATACATTAGTTACATAGGTCCTAAAAAGTACCTTGTGAACAATATGGTGCCAAATGTGCAATTCACATTGCAAAAAGTTCTAACTGGTCTCAAAATGTTTATTAGAGTCTAATAAGTAAATAATAAAAGTATATCAGTTAACCAATGAAAGGTTTGTCTGTTATCGTTAAAAGAACTTAATTAAAAAATTTGCACTATACATTAGTTATATAGGTCCTAAAAAGTGCTTTGTGAACTATATGGTGCCAAATGTGCAATTCACATTGCAAAAAGTTCTAACGGGTCTCTAAATGTTTATTAGAGTCTAATAAGTAAATAATAAAAGTATAACAGTTAACCAATGAAAGGTTTGTCTGTTATCGTTAAAAGAACTTAACTAAAAAATTTGCACTATACATTAGTTACATAGGTCCTAAAAAGTACCTTGTGAACAATATGGTGCCAAATGTGCAATTCACAATGCAAAAAGTTCTAACTGGTCTCAAAATGTTTATTAGAGTCTAATAAGTAAATAATAAAAGTATAACAGTTAACCAATGAAAGGTTTGTCTGTTATCGTTAAAAGAACTTAACTAAAAAATTTGCACTATACATTAGTTACATAGGTCCTAAAAAGTACCTTGTGAACAATATGGTGCCAAATGTGCAATTCACATTGCAAAAAGTTCTAACTGGTCTCAAAATGTTTATTAGAGTCTAATAAGTAAATAATAAAAGTATATCAGTTAACCAATGAAAGGTTTGTCTGTTATCGTTAAAAGAACTTAACTAAAAAATTTGCACTATACATTAGTTACATAGGTCCTAAAAAGTACCTTGTGAACAATATGGTGCCAAATGTGCAATTCACATTGCAAAAAGTTCTAACTGGTCTCAAAATGTTTATTAGAGTCTAATAAGTAAATAATAAAAGTATATCAGTTAACCAATGAAAGGTTTGTCTGTTATCGTTAAAAGAACTTAACTAAAAAATTTGCACTATACATTAGTTATATAGGTCCTAAAAAGTGCTTTGTGAACTATATGGTGCCAAATGTGCAATTCACATTGCAAAAAGTTCTAACGGGTCTCTAAATGTTTATTAGAGTCTAATAAGTAAATAATAAAAGTATAACAGTTAACCAATGAAAGGTTTGTCTGTTATCGTTAAAAGAACTTAACTAAAAAATTTGCACTATACATTAGTTACATAGGTCCTAAAAAGTACCTTGTGAACAATATGGTGCCAAATGTGCAATTCACATTGCAAAAAGTTCTAACGGGTCTTAAAATGTTTATTAGAGTCTAATAAGTAAATAATAAAAGTATAACAGTTAACCAATGAAAGGTTTGTCTGTTATTGTTAAAAGAACTTAACTAAAAAATTTGCACTATACATTAGTTACATAGGTCCTAAAAAGTACCTTGTAAACTATATGGTGCCAAATGTGCAATTCACATTGCAAAAAGTTCTAACTGGTCTCAAAATTTTTATTAGAGTCTAATAAGTAAATAATTAAAGTATAACAGTTAACCAATGAAAGGTTTGTCTGTTATCGTTAAAAGAACTTAACTAAAAAATTTGCTCTATACATTAGTTATATAGGTCCTAAAAAGTGCTTTATGAACTATATGGTGCCAAATGTGCAATTCACATTGCAAAAAGTTCTAACGGGTCTCAAAATTTTTATTAGAGTCTAAAGAGTAAATAATTAAAGTATAACAGTTAACCAATAAAAGGTTTGTCTGTTATCGTTAAAAGAACTTAACTAAAAAATTTGCACTATACATTAGTTATATAGGTCCTAAAAAGTACCTTGTGAACTATATGGTGCCAAATGTGCAATCCACATTGCAAAAAGTTCTAACGGGTCTCAAAATGTTTATTAGAGTCTAATAAGTAAATAATAAAAGTATAACAGTTAACCAATGAAAGGTTTGTCTGTTATCGTTAAAAGAACTTAACTAAAAAATTTGCACTATACATTAGTTATATAGGCCCTAAAAAGTGCTTTGTGAACTATATGGTGCCAAATGTGCAATTCACATTGCAAAAAGTTCTAACGGGTCTCAAAATGTTTATTAGAGTCTAATAAGTAAATAATAAAAGTATAACAGTTAACCAATGAAAGGTTTGTCTGTTATCGTTAAAAGAACTTAACTAAAAAATTTGCACTATACATTAGTTATATAGGTCCTAAAAAGTACCTTGTGAACTATATGGTGCCAAATGTGCAATTCACATTGCAAAAAGTTCTAACGGGTCTCAAAATGTTTATTAGAGTCTAATAAGTAAATAATAAAAGTATAACAGTTAACCAATGAAAGGTTTGTCTGTTATCGTTAAAAGAACTTAACTAAAAAATTTGCACTATACATTAGTTATATAGGTCCTAAAAAGTGCTTTGTGAACTATATGGTGCCAAATGTGCAATTCACAATGCAAAAAGTTCTAACTGGTCTCAAAATGTTTATTAGAGTCTAATAAGTAAATAATAAAAGTATAACAGTTAACCAATGAAAGGTTTGTCTGTTATCGTTAAAAGAACTTAACTAAAAAATTTGCACTATACATTAGTTACATAGGTCCTAAAAAGTAGCTTGTGAACTATATGGTGCCAAATGTGCAATTCACATTGCAAAAAGTTCTAACTGGTCTCAAAATGTTTATTAGAGTCTAATAAGTAAATAATAAAAGTATATCAGTTAACCAATGAAAGGTTTGTCTGTTATCGTTAAAAGAACTTAACTAAAAAATTTGCACTATACATTAGTTATATAGGTCCTAAAAAGTGCTTTGTGAACTATATGGTGCCAAATGTGCAATTCACATTGCAAAAAGTTCTAACGGGTCTCAAAATGTTTATTAGAGTCTAATAAGTAAATAATAAAAGTATAACAGTTAACCAATGAAAGGTTTGTCTGTTATCGTTAAAAGAACTTAACTAAAAAATTTGCACTATACATTAGTTATATAGGTCCTAAAAAGTGCTTTGTGAACTATATCGTGCCAAATGTGCAATTCACATTGCAAAAACTTCTAACGGGTCTCTAAATGTTTATTAGAGTCTAATAAGTAAATAATAAAAGTATAACAGTTAACCAATAAAAGGTTTGTCTGTTATCGTTAAAAGAACTTAACTAAAAAATGTGCACTATACATTAGTTATATAGGTCCTGAAAAGTACCTTGTGAACTATATGGTGCCAAATGTGCAATTCACATTGCAAAAAGTTCTACCTGGTCTCAAAATGTTTATTAGAGTCTAATAAGTAAATAATAAAAGTATAACAGTTAACCAATAAAAGCTTTGTCTGTTATCGTTAAAAGAACTTAACTAAAAAATGTGCACTATACATTAGTTATATAGGTCCTAAAAAGTACCTTGTGAACAATATGGTGCCAAATGTGCAATTCACATTGCAAAAACTTCTAACTGGTCTCAAAATGTTTATTAGAGTCTAATAAGTAAATAATAAAAGTATAACAGTTAACCAATGAAATGTTTGTCTGTTATCGTTAAAAGAACTTAACTAAAAAATTTGCACTATACATTAGTTATATAGGTCCTAAAAAGTGCTTTGTGAACTATATGGTGCCAAATGTGCAATTCACATTGCAAAAAGTTCTAACGGGTCTCTAAATGTTTATTAGAGTCTAATAAGTAAATAATAAAAGTATAACAGTTAACCAATGAAAGGTTTGTCTGTTATCGTTAAAAGAACTTAACTAAAAAATTTGCACTATACATTAGTTACATAGGTCCTAAAAAGTACCTTGTGAACAATATGGTGCCAAATGTGCAATTCACATTGCAAAAAGTTCTAACGGGTCTTAAAATGTTTATTAGAGTCTAATAAGTAAATAATAAAAGTATAACAGTTAACCAATGAAAGGTTTGTCTGTTATTGTTAAAAGAACTTAACTAAAAAATTTGCACTATACATTAGTTACATAGGTCCTAAAAAGTACCTTGTAAACTATATGGTGCCAAATGTGCAATTCACATTGCAAAAAGTTCTAACTGGTCTCAAAATTTTTATTAGAGTCTAATAAGTAAATAATTAAAGTATAACAGTTAACCAATGAAAGGTTTGTCTGTTATCGTTAAAAGAACTTAACTAAAAAATTTGCTCTATACATTAGTTATATAGGTCCTAAAAAGTGCTTTATGAACTATATGGTGCCAAATGTGCAATTCACATTGCAAAAAGTTCTAACGGGTCTCAAAATTTTTATTAGAGTCTAAAGAGTAAATAATTAAAGTATAACAGTTAACCAATAAAAGGTTTGTCTGTTATCGTTAAAAGAACTTAACTAAAAAATTTGCACTATACATTAGTTATATAGGTCCTAAAAAGTACCTTGTGAACTATATGGTGCCAAATGTGCAATCCACATTGCAAAAAGTTCTAACGGGTCTCAAAATGTTTATTAGAGTCTAATAAGTAAATAATAAAAGTATAACAGTTAACCAATGAAAGGTTTGTCTGTTATCGTTAAAAGAACTTAACTAAAAAATTTGCACTATACATTAGTTATATAGGCCCTAAAAAGTGCTTTGTGAACTATATGGTGCCAAATGTGCAATTCACATTGCAAAAAGTTCTAACTGGTCTCAAAATGTTTATTAGAGTCTAATAAGTAAATAATAAAAGTATATCAGTTAACCAATGAAAGGTTTGTCTGTTATCGTTAAAAGAACTTAACTAAAAAATTTGCACTATACATTAGTTATATAGGTCCTAAAAAGTGCTTTGTGAACTATATGGTGCCAAATGTGCAATTCACATTGCAAAAAGTTCTAACGGGTCTCAAAATGTTTATTAGAGTCTAATAAGTAAATAATAAAAGTATAACAGTTAACCAATGAAAGGTTTGTCTGTTATCGTTAAAAGAACTTAACTAAAAAATTTGCACTATACATTAGTTATATAGGTCCTAAAAAGTGCTTTGTGAACTATATCGTGCCAAATGTGCAATTCACATTGCAAAAACTTCTAACGGGTCTCTAAATGTTTATTAGAGTCTAATAAGTAAATAATAAAAGTATAACAGTTAACCAATAAAAGGTTTGTCTGTTATCGTTAAAAGAACTTAACTAAAAAATGTGCACTATACATTAGTTATATAGGTCCTGAAAAGTACCTTGTGAACTATATGGTGCCAAATGTGCAATTCACATTGCAAAAAGTTCTACCTGGTCTCAAAATGTTTATTAGAGTCTAATAAGTAAATAATAAAAGTATAACAGTTAACCAATAAAAGCTTTGTCTGTTATCGTTAAAAGAACTTAACTAAAAAATGTGCACTATACATTAGTTATATAGGTCCTAAAAAGTACCTTGTGAACAATATGGTGCCAAATGTGCAATTCACATTGCAAAAACTTCTAACTGGTCTCAAAATGTTTATTAGAGTCTAATAAGTAAATAATAAAAGTATAACAGTTAACCAATGAAATGTTTGTCTGTTATCGTTAAAAGAACTTAACTAAAAAATTTGCACTATACATTAGTTATATAGGTCCTAAAAAGTGCTTTGTGAACTATATGGTGCCAAATGTGCAATTCACATTGCAAAAAGTTCTAACGGGTCTCAAAATGTTTATTAGAGTCTAATAAGTAAATAATAAAAGTATAACAGTTAACCAATAAAAGCTTTGTCTGTTATCGTTAAAAGAACTTAACTAAAAAATTTGCACTATACATTAGTTATATAGGTCCTAAAAAGTGCTTTGTGAACTATATGGTGCCAAATGTGCAATTCACATTGCAAAAAGTTCTAACGGGTCTCAAAATGTTTATTAGAGTCTAATAAGTAAATAATAAAAGTATAACAGTTAACCAATGAAAGGTTTGTCTGTTGTCGTTAAAAGAACTTAACTAAAAAATTTGCACTATACATTAGTTATATAGGTCCTAAAAAGTGCTTTGTGAACTATATCGTGCCAAATGTGCAATTCACATTGCAAAAACTTCTAACGGGTCTCTAAATGTTTATTAGAGTCTAATAAGTAAATAATAAAAGTATAACAGTTAACCAATAAAAGGTTTGTCTGTTATCGTTAAAAGAACTTAACTAAAAAATGTGCACTATACATTAGTTATATAGGTCCTGAAAAGTACCTTGTGAACTATATGGTGCCAAATGTGCAATTCACATTGCAAAAAGTTCTACCTGGTCTCAAAATGTTTATTAGAGTCTAATAAGTAAATAATAAAAGTATAACAGTTAACCAATAAAAGCTTTGTCTGTTATCGTTAAAAGAACTTAACTAAAAAATGTGCACTATACATTAGTTATATAGGTCCTAAAAAGTACCTTGTGAACAATATGGTGCCAAATGTGCAATTCACATTGCAAAAACTTCTAACTGGTCTCAAAATGTTTATTAGAGTCTAATAAGTAAATAATAAAAGTATAACAGTTAACCAATGAAAGGTTTGTCTGTTATCGTTAAAAGAACTTAACTAAAAAATTTGCACTATACATTAGTTATATAGGTCCTAAAAAGTGCTTTGTGAACTATATGGTGCCAAATGTGCAATTCACATTGCAAAAAGTTCTAACGGGTCTCAAAATGTTTATTAGAGTCTAATAAGTAAATAATAAAAGTATAACAGTTAACCAATAAAAGCTTTGTCTGTTATCGTTAAAAGAACTTAACTAAAAAATTTGCACTATACATTAGTTATATAGGTCCTAAAAAGTGCCTTGTGAACTATATGGTGCCAAAAGTGCAATTCACATTTCAAAAAGTTCTAACGGGTCTTAAAATGTTTATTAGAGTCTAATAAGTAAATAATAAAAGTATAACAGTTAACCAATGAAAGGTTTGTCTGTTATTGTTAAAAGAACTTAACTAAAAAATTTGCACTATACATTAGTTACATAGGTCCTAAAAAGTACCTTGTAAACTATATGGTGCCAAATGTGCAATTCACATTGCAAAAAGTTCTAACTGGTCTCAAAATTTTTATTAGAGTCTAATAAGTAAATAATTAAAGTATAACAGTTAACCAATGAAAGGTTTGTCTGTTATCGTTAAAAGAACTTAACTAAAAAATTTGCTCTATACATTAGTTATATAGGTCCTAAAAAGTGCTTTATGAACTATATGGTGCCAAATGTGCAATTCACATTGCAAAAAGTTCTAACGGGTCTCAAAATTTTTATTAGAGTCTAATAAGTAAATAATTAAAGTATAACAGTTAACCAATAAAAGGTTTGTCTGTTATCGTTAAAAGAACTTAACTAAAAAATTTGCACTATACATTAGTTATATAGGTCCTAAAAAGTACCTTGTGAACTATATGGTGCCAAATGTGCAATTCACATTGCAAAAAGTTCTAACGGGTCTCAAAATGTTTATTAGAGTCTAATAAGTAAATAATAAAAGTATAACAGTTAACCAATGAAAGGTTTGTCTGTTATCGTTAAAAGAACTTAACTAAAAAATTTGCACTATACATTAGTTATATAGGTCCTAAAAAGTACCTTGTGAACTATATGGTGCCAAATGTGCAATTCACATTGCAAAAAGTTCTAACGGGTCTCAAAATGTTTATTAGAGTCTAATAAGTAAATAATAAAAGTATAACAGTTAACCAATGAAAGGTTTGTCTGTTATCGTTAAAAGAACTTAACTAAAAAATTTGCACTATACATTAGTTATATAGGTCCTAAAAAGTGCTTTGTGAACTATATGGTGCCAAATGTGCAATTCACAATGCAAAAAGTTCTAACTTGTCTCAAAATGTTTATTAGAGTCTAATAAGTAAATAATAAAAGTATAACAGTTAACCAATGAAAGGTTTGTCTGTTATCGTTAAAAGAACTTAACTAAAAAATTTGCACTATACATTATTTACATAGGTCCTAAAAAGTACCTTGTGAACAATATGGTGCCAAATGTGCAATTCACATTGCAAAAAGTTCTAACTGGTCTCAAAATGTTTATTAGAGTCTAATAAGTAAATAATAAAAGTATATCAGTTAACCAATGAAAGGTTTGTCTGTTATCGTTAAAAGAACTTAACTAAAAAATTTGCACTATACATTAGTTATATAGGTCCTAAAAAGTGCTTTGTGAACTATATGGTGCCAAATGTGCAATTCACATTGCAAAAAGTTCTAACGGGTCTCTAAATGTTTATTAGAGTCTAATAAGTAAATAATAAAAGTATAACAGTTAACCAATGAAAGGTTTGTCTGTTATCGTTAAAAGAACTTAACTAAAAAATTTGCACTATACATTAGTTATATAGGTCCTAAAAAGTGCTTTGTGAACTATATGGTGCCAAATGTGCAATTCACATTGCAAAAAGTTCTAACGGGTCTCTAAATGTTTATTAGAGTCTAATAAGTAAATAATAAAAGTATAACAGTTAACCAATGAAAGGTTTGTCTGTTATCGTTAAAAGAACTTAACTAAAAAATTTGCACTATACATTAGTTATATAGGTCCTAAAAAGTGCTTTGTGAACTATATGGTGCCAAATGTGCAATTCACATTGCAAAAAGTTCTAACGGGTCTCAAAATGTTTATTAGAGTCTAATAAGTAAATAATAAAAGTATAACAGTTAACCAATGAAAGGTTTGTCTGTTATCGTTAAAAGAACTTAACTAAAAAATTTGCACTATACATTAGTTATATAGGTCCTAAAAAGTGCTTTGTGAACTATATGGTGCCAAATGTGCAATTCACATTGCAAAAAGTTCTAACGGGTCTCTAAATGTTTATTAGAGTCTAATAAGTAAATAATAAAAGTATAACAGTTAACCAATGAAAGGTTTGTCTGTTATCGTTAAAAGAACTTAACTAAAAAATTTGCACTATACATTAGTTATATAGGTCCTAAAAAGTGCTTTGTGAACTATATGGTGCCAAATGTGCAATTCACATTGCAAAAAGTTCTAACGGGTCTCAAAATGTTTATTAGAGTCTAATAAGTAAATAATAAAAGTATAACAGTTAACCAATGATAGGTTTGTCTGTTATCGTTAAAAGAACTTAACTAAAAAATTTGCACTATACATTAGTTATATAGGTCCTAAAAAGTGCTTTGTGAACTATATGGTGCCAAATGTGCAATTCACATTGCAAAAAGTTCTAACGGGTCTCTAAATGTTTATTAGAGTCTAATAAGTAAATAATAAAAGTATAACAGTTAACCAATAAAAGGTTTGTCTGTTATCGTTAAAAGAACTTAACTAAAAAATTTGCACTATACATTAGTTATATAGGTCCTAAAAAGTACCTTGTGAACTATATGGTGCCAAATGTGCAATTCACATTGCAAAAAGTTCTAACGGGTCTCAAAATGTTTATTAGAGTCTAATAAGTAAATAATAAAAGTATAACAGTTAACCAATGAAAGGTTTGTCTGTTATCGTTAAAAGAACTTAACTAAAAAATTTGCACTATACATTAGTTATATAGGTCCTAAAAAGTACCTTGTGAACTATATGGTGCCAAATGTGCAATTCACATTGCAAAAAGTTCTAACGGGTCTCAAAATGTTTATTAGAGTCTAATAAGTAAATAATAAAAGTATAACAGTTAACCAATGAAAGGTTTGTCTGTTATCGTTAAAAGAACTTAACTAAAACATTTGCACTATACATTAGTTATATAGGTCCTAAAAAGTGCTTTGTGAACTATATGGTGCCAAATGTGCAATTCACAATGCAAAAAGTTCTAACTGGTCTCAAAATGTTTATTAGAGTCTAATAAGTAAATAATAAAAGTATAACAGTTAACCAATAAAAGCTTTGTCTGTTATCGTTAAAAGAACTTAACTAAAAAATTTGCACTTTACATTAGTTATATAGGTCCTAAAAAGTACCTTGTGAACAATATGGTGCCAAATGTGCAATTCACATTGCAAAAAGTTCTAACTGGTCTCAAAATGTTTATTAGAGTCTAATAAGTAAATAATAAAAGTATAACAGTTAACCAATGAAAGGTTTGTCTGTTATCGTTAAAAGAACTTAACTAAAAAATTTGCACTATACATTAGTTATATAGGTCCTAAAAAGTATTTTGTGAACAATATGGTGCCAAATGTGCAATTCACATTGTAAAAAGTTCTAACTGGTCTCAAAATGTTTATTAGAGTCTAATAAGTAAATAATAAAAGTATAACAGTTAACCAATGAAAGGTTTGTCTGTTATCGTTAAAAGAACTTAACTAAAAAATTTGCACTATACATTAGTTATATAGGTCCTAAAAAGTGCTTTGTGAACTATATCGTGCCAAATGTGCAATTCACATTGCAAAAACTTCTAACGGGTCTCTAAATGTTTATTAGAGTCTAATAAGTAAATAATAAAAGTATAACAGTTAACCAATAAAAGGTTTGTCTGTTATCGTTAAAAGAACTTAACTAAAAAATGTGCACTATACATTAGTTATATAGGTCCTAAAAAGTACCTTGTGAACAATATGGTGCCAAATGTGCAATTCAAATTGCACAAAGTTCTAACTGGTCTCAAAATGTTTATTAGAGTCTAATAAGTAAATAATAAAAGTATAACAGTTAACCAATGAAAGGTTTGTCTGTTATCGTTAAAAGAACTTAACTAAAAAATTTGCACTATACATTAGTTATATAGGTCCTGAAAAGTACCTTGTGAACTATATGGTGCCAAATGTGCAATTCACATTGCAAAAAGTTCTAACTGGTCTCAAAATGTTTATTAGAGTCTAATAAGTAAATAATAAAAGTATAACAGTTAACCAATAAAAGCTTTGTCTGTTATCGTTAAAAGAACTTAACTAAAAAATGTGCACTATACATTAGTTATATAGGTCCTAAAAAGTACCTTGTGAACAATATGGTGCCAAATGTGCAATTCAAATTGCAAAAAGTTCTAACTGGTCTCAAAATGTTTATTAGAGTCTAATAAGTAAATAATAAAAGTATAACAGTTAACCAATGAAAGGTTTGTCTGTTATCGTTAAAAGAACTTAACTAAAAAATTTGCACTATACATTAGTTATATAGGTCCTGAAAAGTACCTTGTGAACTATATGGTGCCAAATGTGCAATTCACATTGCAAAAAGTTCTAACTGGTCTCAAAATGTTTATTAGAGTCTAATAAGTAAATAATAAAAGTATAACAGTTAACCAATAAAAGCTTTGTCTGTTATCGTTAAAAGAACTTAACTAAAAAATTTGCACTATACATTAGTTATATAGGTCCTAAAAAGTACCTTGTGAACAATATGGTGCCAAATGTGCAATTCACATTGCAAAAACTTCTAACTGGTCTCAAAATGTTTATTAGAGTCTAATAAGTAAATAATAAAAGTATAACAGTTAACCAATGAAAGGTTTGTCTGTTATCGTTAAAAGAACTTAACTAAAAAATTTGCACTATACATTAGTTATATAGGTCCTAAAAAGTACCTTGTGAACTATATGGTGCCAAATGTGCAATTCACATTGCAAAAAGTTCTAACGGGTCTCAAAATGTTTATTAGAGTCTAATAAGTAAATAATAAAAGTATAACAGTTAACCAATGAAAGGTTTGTCTGTTATTGTTAAAAGAACTTAACTAAAAAATTTGCACTATACATTAGTTACATAGGTCCTAAAAAGTACCTTGTAAACTATATGGTGCCAAATGTGCAATTCACATTGCAAAAAGTTCTAACTGGTCTCAAAATTTTTATTAGAGTCTAATAAGTAAATAATTAAAGTATAACAGTTAACCAATGAAAGGTTTGTCTGTTATCGTTAAAAGAACTTAACTAAAAAATTTGCTCTATACATTAGTTATATAGGTCCTAAAAAGTGCTTTGTGAACTATATGGTGCCAAATGTGCAATTCACATTGCAAAAAGTTCTAACGGGTCTCTAAATGTTTATTAGAGTCTAATAAGTAAATAATAAAAGTATAACAGTTAACCAATAAAAGGTTTGTCTGTTATCGTTAAAAGAACTTAACTAAAAAATTTGCACTATACATTAGTTATATAGGTCCTAAAAAGTACCTTGTGAACTATATGGTGCCAAATGTGCAATTCACATTGCAAAAAGTTCTAACGGGTCTCAAAATGTTTATTAGAGTCTAATAAGTAAATAATAAAAGTATAACAGTTAACCAATGAAAGGTTTGTCTGTTATCGTTAAAAGAACTTAACTAAAAAATTTGCACTATACATTAGTTATATAGGTCCTAAAAAGTGCTTTGTGAACTATATGGTGCCAAATGTGCAATTCACATTGCAAAAAGTTCTAACGGGTCTCAAAATGTTTATTAGAGTCTAATAAGTAAATAATAAAAGTATAACAGTTAACCAATGATAGGTTTGTCTGTTATCGTTAAAAGAACTTAACTAAAAAATTTGCACTATACATTAGTTATATAGGTCCTAAAAAGTGCTTTGTGAACTATATGGTGCCAAATGTGCAATTCACATTGCAAAAAGTTCTAACGGGTCTCTAAATGTTTATTAGAGTCTAATAAGTAAATAATAAAAGTATAACAGTTAACCAATGAAAGGTTTGTCTGTTATCGTTAAAAGAACTTAACTAAAAAATTTGCACTATACATTAGTTATATAGGTCCTAAAAAGTGCTTTGTGAACTATATGGTGCCAAATGTGCAATTCACATTGCAAAAAGTTCTAACGGGTCTCTAAATGTTTATTAGAGTCTAATAAGTAAATAATAAAAGTATAACAGTTAACCAATGAAAGGTTTGTCTGTTATCGTTAAAAGAACTTAACTAAAAAATTTGCACTATACATTAGTTACATAGGTCCTAAAAAGTACCTTGTGAACAATATGGTGCCAAATGTGCAATTCACATTGCAAAAAGTTCTAACTGGTCTCAAAATGTTTATTAGAGTCTAATAAGTAAATAATAAAAGTATAACAGTTAACCAATGATAGGTTTGTCTGTTATCGTTAAAAGAACTTAACTAAACAATTTGCACTATACATTAGTTATATAGGTCCTAAAAAGTGCTTTGTGAACTATATGGTGCCAAATGTGCAATTCACATTGCAAAAAGTTCTAACGGGTCTCTAAATGTTTATTAGAGTCTAATAAGTAAATAATAAAAGTATAACAGTTAACCAATAAAAGGTTTGTCTGTTATCGTTAAAAGAACTTAACTAAAAAATTTGCACTATACATTAGTTATATAGGTCCTAAAAAGTACCTTGTGAACTATATGGTGCCAAATGTGCAATTCACATTGCAAAAAGTTCTAACGGGTCTCAAAATGTTTATTAGAGTCTAATAAGTAAATAATAAAAGTATAACAGTTAACCAATGAAAGGTTTGTCTGTTATCGTTAAAAGAACTTAACTAAAAAATTTGCACTATACATTAGTTATATAGGCCCTAAAAAGTGCTTTGTGAACTATATGGTGCCAAATGTGCAATTCACATTGCAAAAAGTTCTAACGGGTCTCAAAATGTTTATTAGAGTCTAATAAGTAAATAATAAAAGTATAACAGTTAACCAATGAAAGGTTTGTCTGTTATCGTTAAAAGAACTTAACTAAAAAATTTGCACTATACATTAGTTATATAGGTCCTAAAAAGTACCTTGTGAACTATATGGTGCCAAATGTGCAATTCACATTGCAAAAAGTTCTAACGGGTCTCAAAATGTTTATTAGAGTCTAATAAGTAAATAATAAAAGTATAACAGTTAACCAATGAAAGGTTTGTCTGTTATCGTTAAAAGAACTTAACTAAAAAATTTGCACTATACATTAGTTATATAGGTCCTAAAAAGTGCTTTGTGAACTATATGGTGCCAAATGTGCAATTCACAATGGAAAAAGTTCTAACTGGTCTCAAAATGTTTATTAGAGTCTAATAAGTAAATAATAAAAGTATAACAGTTAACCAATGAAAGGTTTGTCTGTTATCGTTAAAAGAACTTAACTAAAAAATTTGCACTATACATTAGTTATATAGGTCCTAAAAAGTGCTTTGTGAACTATATGGTGCCAAATGTGCAATTCACATTGCAAAAAGTTCTAAAGGGTCTCTAAATGTTTATTAGAGTCTAATAAGTAAATAATAAAAGTATAACAGTTAACCAATGAAAGGTTTGTCTGTTATCGTTAAAAGAACTTAACTAAAAAATTTGCACTATACATTAGTTATATAGGTCCTAAAAAGTGCTTTGTGAACTATATGGTGCCAAATGTGCAATTCACATTGCAAAAAGTTCTAACGGGTCTCTAAATGTTTATTAGAGTCTAATAAGTAAATAATAAAAGTATAACAGTTAACCAATGAAAGGTTTGTCTGTTATCGTTAAAAGAACTTAACTAAAAAATTTGCACTATACATTAGTTATATAGGTCCTAAAAAGTGCTTTGTGAACTATATGGTGCCAAATGTGCAATTCACATTGCAAAAAGTTCTAACGGGTCTCTAAATGTTTATTAGAGTCTAATAAGTAAATAATAAAAGTATAACAGTTAACCAATGAAAGGTTTGTCTGTTATCGTTAAAAGAACTTAACTAAAAAATTTGCACTATACATTAGTTATATAGGTCCTAAAAAGTGCTTTGTGAACTATATGGTGCCAAATGTTAAATTCACATTGCAAAAAGTTCTAACGGGTCTCTAAATGTTTATTAGAGTCTAATAAGTAAATAATAAAAGTATAACAGTTAACCAATGAAAGGTTTGTCTGTTATCGTTAAAAGAACTTAACTAAAAAATTTGCACTATACATTAGTTATATAGGTCCTAAAAAGTGCTTTGTGAACTATATGGTGCCAAATGTGCAATTCACATTGCAAAAAGTTCTAACGGGTCTCAAAATGTTTATTAGAGTCTAATAAGTAAATAATAAAAGTATAACAGTTAACCAATAAAAGCTTTGTCTGTTATCGTTAAAAGAACTTAACTAAAAAATGTGCACTATACATTAGTTATATAGGTCCTAAAAAGTACCTTGTGAACAATATGGTGCCAAATGTGCAATTCACATTGCAAAAACTTCTAACTGGTCTCAAAATGTTTATTAGAGTCTAATAAGTAAATAATAAAAGTATAACAGTTAACCAATGAAAGGTTTGTCTGTTATCGTTAAAAGAACTTAACTAAAAAATTTGCACTATACATTAGTTATATAGGTCCTAAAAAGTACCTTGTGAACTATATGGTGCCAAATGTGCAATTCACATTGCAAAAAGTTCTAACGGGTCTCAAAATGTTTATTAGAGTCTAATAAGTAAATAATAAAAGTATAACAGTTAACCAATAAAAGGTTTGTCTGTTATCGTTAAAAGAACTTAACTAAAAAATTTGCACTATACATTAGTTATATAGGTCCTAAAAAGTGCCTTGTGAACTATATGGTGCCAAAAGTGCAATTCACATTTCAAAAAGTTCTAACGGGTCTTAAAATGTTTATTAGAGTCTAATAAGTAAATAATAAAAGTATAACAGTTAACCAATGAAAGGTTTGTCTGTTATTGTTAAATGAACTTAACTAAAAAATTTGCACTATACATTAGTTACATAGGTCCTAAAAAGTACCTTGTAAACTATATGGTGCCAAATGTGCAATTCACATTGCAAAAAGTTCTAACTGGTCTCAAAATTTTTATTAGAGTCTAATAAGTAAATAATTAAAGTATAACAGTTAACCAATGAAAGGTTTGTCTGTTATCGTTAAAAGAACTTAACTAAAAAATTTGCTCTATACATTAGTTATATAGGTCCTAAAAAGTGCTTTATGAACTATATGGTGCCAAATGTGCAATTCACATTGCAAAAAGTTCTAACGGGTCTCAAAATGTTTATTAGAGTCTAATAAGTAAATAATAAAAGTATAACAGTTAACCAATGAAAGGTTTGTCTGTTATCGTTAAAAGAACTTAACTAAAAATTTGCACTATACATTAGTTATATAGGCCCTAAAAAGTGCTTTGTGAACTATATGGTGCCAAATGTGCAATTCACATTGCAAAAAGTTCTAACGGGTCTCAAAATGTTTATTAGAGTCTAATAAGTAAATAATAAAAGTATAACAGTTAACCAATGAAAGGTTTGTCTGTTATCGTTAAAAGAACTTAACTAAAAAATTTGCACTATACATTAGTTATATAGGTCCTGAAAAGTACCTTGTGAACTATATGGTGCCAAATGTGCAATTCACATTGCAAAAAGTTCTAACTGGTCTCAAAATGTTTATTAGAGTCTAATAAGTAAATAATAAAAGTATAACAGTTAACCAATAAAAGCTTTGTCTGTTATCGTTAAAAGAACTTAACTAAAAAATTTGCACTATACATTAGTTATATAGGTCCTAAAAAGTACCTTGTGAACAATATGGTGCCAAATGTGCAATTCACATTGCAAAAACTTCTAACTGGTCTCAAAATGTTTATTAGAGTCTAATAAGTAAATAATAAAAGTATAACAGTTAACCAATGAAAGGTTTGTCTGTTATCGTTAAAAGAACTTAACTAAAAAATTTGCACTATACATTAGTTATATAGGTCCTAAAAAGTACCTTGTGAACTATATGGTGCCAAATGTGCAATTCACATTGCAAAAAGTTCTAACGGGTCTCAAAATGTTTATTAGAGTCTAATAAGTAAATAATAAAAGTATAACAGTTAACCAATGAAAGGTTTGTCTGTTATTGTTAAAAGAACTTAACTAAAAAATTTGCACTATACATTAGTTACATAGGTCCTAAAAAGTACCTTGTAAACTATATGGTGCCAAATGTGCAATTCACATTGCAAAAAGTTCTAACTGGTCTCAAAATTTTTATTAGAGTCTAATAAGTAAATAATTAAAGTATAACAGTTAACCAATGAAAGGTTTGTCTGTTATCGTTAAAAGAACTTAACTAAAAAATTTGCTCTATACATTAGTTATATAGGTCCTAAAAAGTGCTTTGTGAACTATATGGTGCCAAATGTGCAATTCACATTGCAAAAAGTTCTAACGGGTCTCTAAATGTTTATTAGAGTCTAATAAGTAAATAATAAAAGTATAACAGTTAACCAATAAAAGGTTTGTCTGTTATCGTTAAAAGAACTTAACTAAAAAATTTGCACTATACATTAGTTATATAGGTCCTAAAAAGTACCTTGTGAACTATATGGTGCCAAATGTGCAATTCACATTGCAAAAAGTTCTAACGGGTCTCAAAATGTTTATTAGAGTCTAATAAGTAAATAATAAAAGTATAACAGTTAACCAATGAAAGGTTTGTCTGTTATCGTTAAAAGAACTTAACTAAAAAATTTGCACTATACATTAGTTATATAGGTCCTAAAAAGTGCTTTGTGAACTATATGGTGCCAAATGTGCAATTCACATTGCAAAAAGTTCTAACGGGTCTCAAAATGTTTATTAGAGTCTAATAAGTAAATAATAAAAGTATAACAGTTAACCAATGATAGGTTTGTCTGTTATCGTTAAAAGAACTTAACTAAAAAATTTGCACTATACATTAGTTATATAGGTCCTAAAAAGTGCTTTGTGAACTATATGGTGCCAAATGTGCAATTCACATTGCAAAAAGTTCTAACGGGTCTCTAAATGTTTATTAGAGTCTAATAAGTAAATAATAAAAGTATAACAGTTAACCAATGAAAGGTTTGTCTGTTATCGTTAAAAGAACTTAACTAAAAAATTTGCACTATACATTAGTTATATAGGTCCTAAAAAGTGCTTTGTGAACTATATGGTGCCAAATGTGCAATTCACATTGCAAAAAGTTCTAACGGGTCTCTAAATGTTTATTAGAGTCTAATAAGTAAATAATAAAAGTATAACAGTTAACCAATGAAAGGTTTGTCTGTTATCGTTAAAAGAACTTAACTAAAAAATTTGCACTATACATTAGTTACATAGGTCCTAAAAAGTACCTTGTGAACAATATGGTGCCAAATGTGCAATTCACATTGCAAAAAGTTCTAACTGGTCTCAAAATGTTTATTAGAGTCTAATAAGTAAATAATAAAAGTATAACAGTTAACCAATGATAGGTTTGTCTGTTATCGTTAAAAGAACTTAACTAAACAATTTGCACTATACATTAGTTATATAGGTCCTAAAAAGTGCTTTGTGAACTATATGGTGCCAAATGTGCAATTCACATTGCAAAAAGTTCTAACGGGTCTCTAAATGTTTATTAGAGTCTAATAAGTAAATAATAAAAGTATAACAGTTAACCAATAAAAGGTTTGTCTGTTATCGTTAAAAGAACTTAACTAAAAAATTTGCACTATACATTAGTTATATAGGTCCTAAAAAGTACCTTGTGAACTATATGGTGCCAAATGTGCAATTCACATTGCAAAAAGTTCTAACGGGTCTCAAAATGTTTATTAGAGTCTAATAAGTAAATAATAAAAGTATAACAGTTAACCAATGAAAGGTTTGTCTGTTATCGTTAAAAGAACTTAACTAAAAAATTTGCACTATACATTAGTTATATAGGCCCTAAAAAGTGCTTTGTGAACTATATGGTGCCAAATGTGCAATTCACATTGCAAAAAGTTCTAACGGGTCTCAAAATGTTTATTAGAGTCTAATAAGTAAATAATAAAAGTATAACAGTTAACCAATGAAAGGTTTGTCTGTTATCGTTAAAAGAACTTAACTAAAAAATTTGCACTATACATTAGTTATATAGGTCCTAAAAAGTACCTTGTGAACTATATGGTGCCAAATGTGCAATTCACATTGCAAAAAGTTCTAACGGGTCTCAAAATGTTTATTAGAGTCTAATAAGTAAATAATAAAAGTATAACAGTTAACCAATGAAAGGTTTGTCTGTTATCGTTAAAAGAACTTAACTAAAAAATTTGCACTATACATTAGTTATATAGGTCCTAAAAAGTGCTTTGTGAACTATATGGTGCCAAATGTGCAATTCACAATGGAAAAAGTTCTAACTGGTCTCAAAATGTTTATTAGAGTCTAATAAGTAAATAATAAAAGTATAACAGTTAACCAATGAAAGGTTTGTCTGTTATCGTTAAAAGAACTTAACTAAAAAATTTGCACTATACATTAGTTATATAGGTCCTAAAAAGTGCTTTGTGAACTATATGGTGCCAAATGTGCAATTCACATTGCAAAAAGTTCTAAAGGGTCTCTAAATGTTTATTAGAGTCTAATAAGTAAATAATAAAAGTATAACAGTTAACCAATGAAAGGTTTGTCTGTTATCGTTAAAAGAACTTAACTAAAAAATTTGCACTATACATTAGTTATATAGGTCCTAAAAAGTGCTTTGTGAACTATATGGTGCCAAATGTGCAATTCACATTGCAAAAAGTTCTAACGGGTCTCTAAATGTTTATTAGAGTCTAATAAGTAAATAATAAAAGTATAACAGTTAACCAATGAAAGGTTTGTCTGTTATCGTTAAAAGAACTTAACTAAAAAATTTGCACTATACATTAGTTATATAGGTCCTAAAAAGTGCTTTGTGAACTATATGGTGCCAAATGTGCAATTCACATTGCAAAAAGTTCTAACGGGTCTCTAAATGTTTATTAGAGTCTAATAAGTAAATAATAAAAGTATAACAGTTAACCAATGAAAGGTTTGTCTGTTATCGTTAAAAGAACTTAACTAAAAAATTTGCACTATACATTAGTTATATAGGTCCTAAAAAGTGCTTTGTGAACTATATGGTGCCAAATGTTAAATTCACATTGCAAAAAGTTCTAACGGGTCTCTAAATGTTTATTAGAGTCTAATAAGTAAATAATAAAAGTATAACAGTTAACCAATGAAAGGTTTGTCTGTTATCGTTAAAAGAACTTAACTAAAAAATTTGCACTATACATTAGTTATATAGGTCCTAAAAAGTGCTTTGTGAACTATATGGTGCCAAATGTGCAATTCACATTGCAAAAAGTTCTAACGGGTCTCAAAATGTTTATTAGAGTCTAATAAGTAAATAATAAAAGTATAACAGTTAACCAATAAAAGCTTTGTCTGTTATCGTTAAAAGAACTTAACTAAAAAATGTGCACTATACATTAGTTATATAGGTCCTAAAAAGTACCTTGTGAACAATATGGTGCCAAATGTGCAATTCACATTGCAAAAACTTCTAACTGGTCTCAAAATGTTTATTAGAGTCTAATAAGTAAATAATAAAAGTATAACAGTTAACCAATGAAAGGTTTGTCTGTTATTGTTAAATGAACTTAACTAAAAAATTTGCACTATACATTAGTTACATAGGTCCTAAAAAGTACCTTGTAAACTATATGGTGCCAAATGTGCAATTCACATTGCAAAAAGTTCTAACTGGTCTCAAAATTTTTATTAGAGTCTAATAAGTAAATAATTAAAGTATAACAGTTAACCAATGAAAGGTTTGTCTGTTATCGTTAAAAGAACTTAACTAAAAAATTTGCTCTATACATTAGTTATATAGGTCCTAAAAAGTGCTTTATGAACTATATGGTGCCAAATGTGCAATTCACATTGCAAAAAGTTCTAACGGGTCTCAAAATGTTTATTAGAGTCTAATAAGTAAATAATAAAAGTATAACAGTTAACCAATAAAAGGTTTGTCTGTTATCGTTAAAAGAACTTAACTAAAAAATTTGCACTATACATTAGTTATATAGGTCCTAAAAAGTACCTTGTGAACTATATGGTGCCAAATGTGCAATTCACATTGCAAAAAGTTCTAACGGGTCTCAAAATGTTTATTAGAGTCTAATAAGTAAATAATAAAAGTATAACAGTTAACCAATAAAAGGTTTGTCTGTTATCGTTAAAAGAACTTAACTAAAAAATTTGCACTATACATTAGTTATATAGGTCCTAAAAAGTACCTTGTGAACTATATGGTGCCAAATGTGCAATTCACATTGCAAAAAGTTCTAACGGGTCTCAAAATGTTTATTAGAGTCTAATAAGTAAATAATAAAAGTATAACAGTTAACCAATGAAAGGTTTGTCTGTTATCGTTAAAAGAACTTAACTAAAAAATTTGCACTATACATTAGTTACATAGGTCCTAAAAAGTACCTTGTGAACAATATGGTGCCAAATGTGCAATTCACATTGCAAAAAGTTCTAACTGGTCTCAAAATGTTTATTAGAGTCTAATAAGTAAATAATAAAAGTATATCAGTTAACCAATGAAAGGTTTGTCTGTTATCGTTAAAAGAACTTAACTAAAAAATTTGCACTATACATTAGTTATATAGGTCCTAAAAAGTGCTTTGTGAACTATATGGTGCCAAATGTGCAATTCACATTGCAAAAAGTTCTAACGGGTCTCTAAATGTTTATTAGAGTCTAATAAGTAAATAATAAAAGTATAACAGTTAACCAATGAAAGGTTTGTCTGTTATCGTTAAAAGAACTTAACTAAAAAATTTGCACTATACATTAGTTATATAGGTCCTAAAAAGTGCTTTGTGAACTATATGGTGCCAAATGTGCAATTCACATTGCAAAAAGTTCTAACGGGTCTCTAAATGTTTATTAGAGTCTAATAAGAAAATAATAAAAGTATAACAGTTAACCAATGAAAGGTTTGTCTGTTATCGTTAAAAGAACTTAACTAAAAAATTTGCACTATACATTAGTTATATAGGTCCTAAAAAGTGCTTTGTGAACTATATGGTGCCAAATGTGCAATTCACATTGCAAAAAGTTCTAACGGGTCTCAAAATGTTTATTAGAGTCTAATAAGTAAATAATAAAAGTATAACAGTTAACCAATGAAAGGTTTGTCTGTTATCGTTAAAAGAACTTAACTAAAAAATTTGCACTATACATTAGTTATATAGGTCCTAAAAAGTGCTTTGTGAACTATATGGTGCCAAATGTGCAATTCACATTGCAAAAAGTTCTAACGGGTCTCTAAATGTTTATTAGAGTCTAATAAGTAAATAATAAAAGTATAACAGTTAACCAATGAAAGGTTTGTCTGTTATCGTTAAAAGAACTTAACTAAAAAATTTGCACTATACATTAGTTATATAGGTCCTAAAAAGTGCTTTGTGAACTATATGGTGCCAAATGTGCAATTCACATTGCAAAAAGTTCTAACGGGTCTCAAAATGTTTATTAGAGTCTAATAAGTAAATAATAAAAGTATAACAGTTAACCAATGATAGGTTTGTCTGTTATCGTTAAAAGAACTTAACTAAAAAATTTGCACTATACATTAGTTATATAGGTCCTAAAAAGTGCTTTGTGAACTATATGGTGCCAAATGTGCAATTCACATTGCAAAAAGTTCTAACGGGTCTCTAAATGTTTATTAGAGTCTAATAAGTAAATAATAAAAGTATAACAGTTAACCAATAAAAGGTTTGTCTGTTATCGTTAAAAGAACTTAACTAAAAAATTTGCACTATACATTAGTTATATAGGTCCTAAAAAGTACTTTGTGAACTATATGGTGCCAAATGTGCAATTCACATTGCAAAAAGTTCTAACGAGTCTCAAAATGTTTATTAGAGTCTAATAAGTAAATAATAAAAGTATAACAGTTAACCAATGAAAGGTTTGTCTGTTATCGTTAAAAGAACTTAACTAAAAAATTTGCACTATACATTAGTTATATAGGTCCTAAAAAGTGCTTTGTGAACTATATCGTGCTAAATGTGCAATTCACATTGCAAAAACCTCTAACGGGTCTCTAAATGTTTATTAGAGTCTAATAAGTAAATAATAAAAGTATAACAGTTAACCAATAAAAGGTTTGTCTGTTATCGTTAAAAGAACTTAACTAAAAAATTTGCACTATACATTAGTTATATAGGTCCTAAAAAGTACCTTGTGAACTATATGGTGCCAAATGTGCAATTCACATTGCAAAAACTTCTAAATGGTCTCAAAATGTTTATTAGAGTCTAATAAGTAAATAATAAAAGTATAACAGTTAACCAATGAAAGGTTTGTCTGTTATCGTTAAAAGAACTTAACTAAAAAATGTGCACTATACATTAGTTATATAGGTCCTAAAAAGTGCTTTGTGAACTATATGGTGCCAAATGTGCAATTCACATTGCAAAAAGTTCTAACGGGTCTCTAAATGTTTATTAGAGTCTAATAAGTAAATAATAAAAGTATAACAGTTAACCAATGAAAGGTTTGTCTGTTATCGTTAAAAGAACTTAACTAAAAAATTTGCACTATACATTAGTTATATAGGTCCTAAAAAGTGCTTTGTGAACTATATGGTGCCAAATGTGCAATTCACATTGCAAAAAGTTCTAACGGGTCTCAAAATGTTTATTAGAGTCTAATAAGTAAATAATAAAAGTATAACAGTTAACCAATGATAGGTTTGTCTGTTATCGTTAAAAGAACTTAACTAAAAAATTTGCACTATACATTAGTTATATAGGTCCTAAAAAGTGCTTTGTGAACTATATGGTGCCAAATGTGCAATTCACATTGCAAAAAGTTCTAACGGGTCTCTAAATGTTTATTAGAGTCTAATAAGTAAATAATAAAAGTATAACAGTTAACCAATAAAAGGTTTGTCTGTTATCGTTAAAAGAACTTAACTAAAAAATTTGCACTATACATTAGTTATATAGGTCCTAAAAAGTGCTTTGTGAACTATATCGTGCTAAATGTGCAATTCACATTGCAAAAACCTCTAACGGGTCTCTAAATGTTTATTAGAGTCTAATAAGTAAATAATAAAAGTATAACAGTTAACCAATAAAAGGTTTGTCTGTTATCGTTAAAAGAACTTAACTAAAAAATTTGCACTATACATTAGTTATATAGGTCCTAAAAAGTACCTTGTGAACTATATGGTGCCAAATGTGCAATTCACATTGCAAAAACTTCTAAATGGTCTCAAAATGTTTATTAGAGTCTAATAAGTAAATAATAAAAGTATAACAGTTAACCAATGAAAGGTTTGTCTGTTATCGTTAAAAGAACTTAACTAAAAAATGTGCACTATACATTAGTTATATAGGTCCTAAAAAGTGCTTTGTGAACTATATGGTGCCAAATGTGCAATTCACATTGCAAAAATTTCTAATGGGTCTCTAAATGTTTATTAGAGTCTAATAAGTAAATAATAAAAGTATAACAGTTAACCAATGAAAGGTTTGTCTGTTATCGTTAAAAGAACTTAACTAAAAAATTTGCACTATACATTAGTTATATAGGTCCTAAAAAGTGCTTTGTGAACTATATGGTGCCAAATGTGCAATTCACATTGCAAAAAGTTCTAACGGGTCTCAAAATGTTTATTAGAGTCTAATAAGTAAATAATAAAAGTATAACAGTTAACCAATGAAAGGTTTGTCTGTTATCGTTAAAAGAACTTAACTAAAAAATTTGCACTATACATTAGTTATATAGGTCCTAAAAAGTGCTTTGTGAACTATATGGTGCCAAATGTGCAATTCACATTGCAAAAAGTTCTAACGGGTCTCTAAATGTTTATTAGAGTCTAATAAGTAAATAATAAAAGTATAACAGTTAACCAATGAAAGGTTTGTCTGTTATCGTTAAAAGAACTTAACTAAAAAATTTGCACTATACATTAGTTATATAGGTCCTAAAAAGTGCTTTGTGAACTATATGGTGCCAAATGTGCAATTCACATTGCAAAAAGTTCTAACGGGTCTCTAAATGTTTATTAGAGTCTAATAAGTAAATAATAAAAGTATAACAGTTAACCAATAAAAGGTTTGTCTGTTATCGTTAAAAGAACTTAACTAAAAAATTTGCACTATACATTAGTTATATAGGTCCTAAAAAGTACCTTGTGAACTATATGGTGCCAAATGTGCAATTCACATTGCAAAAAGTTCTAACGGGTCTCAAAATGTTTATTAGAGTCTAATAAGTAAATAATAAAAGTATAACAGTTAACCAATGAAAGGTTTGTCTGTTATCGTTAAAAGAACTTAACTAAAAAATTTGCACTATACATTAGTTATATAGGTCCTAAAAAGTACCTTGTGAACTATATGGTGCCAAATGTGCAATTCACATTGCAAAAAGTTCTAACGGGTCTCAAAATGTTTATTAGAGTCTAATAAGTAAATAATAAAAGTATAACAGTTAACCAATGAAAGGTTTGTCTGTTATCGTTAAAAGAACTTAACTAAAAAATTTGCACTATACATTAGTTACATAGGTCCTAAAAAGTACCTTGTGAACAATATGGTGCCAAATGTGCAATTCACATTGCAAAAAGTTCTAACTGGTCTCAAAATGTTTATTAGAGTCTAATAAGTAAATAATAAAAGTATATCAGTTAACCAATGAAAGGTTTGTCTGTTATCGTTAAAAGAACTTAACTAAAAAATTTGCACTATACATTAGTTATATAGGTCCTAAAAAGTGCTTTGTGAACTATATGGTGCCAAATGTGCAATTCACATTGCAAAAAGTTCTAACGGGTCTCTAAATGTTTATTAGAGTCTAATAAGTAAATAATAAAAGTATAACAGTTAACCAATGAAAGGTTTGTCTGTTATCGTTAAAAGAACTTAACTAAAAAATTTGCACTATACATTAGTTATATAGGTCCTAAAAAGTGCTTTGTGAACTATATGGTGCCAAATGTGCAATTCACATTGCAAAAAGTTCTAACGGGTCTCTAAATGTTTATTAGAGTCTAATAAGTAAATAATAAAAGTATAACAGTTAACCAATGAAAGGTTTGTCTGTTATCGTTAAAAGAACTTAACTAAAAAATTTGCACTATACATTAGTTATATAGGTCCTAAAAAGTGCTTTGTGAACTATATGGTGCCAAATGTGCAATTCACATTGCAAAAAGTTCTAACGGGTCTCAAAATGTTTATTAGAGTCTAATAAGTAAATAATAAAAGTATAACAGTTAACCAATGAAAGGTTTGTCTGTTATCGTTAAAAGAACTTAACTAAAAAATTTGCACTATACATTAGTTATATAGGTCCTAAAAAGTGCTTTGTGAACTATATGGTGCCAAATGTGCAATTCACATTGCAAAAAGTTCTAACGGGTCTCTAAATGTTTATTAGAGTCTAATAAGTAAATAATAAAAGTATAACAGTTAACCAATGAAAGGTTTGTCTGTTATCGTTAAAAGAACTTAACTAAAAAATTTGCACTATACATTAGTTATATAGGTCCTAAAAAGTGCTTTGTGAACTATATGGTGCCAAATGTGCAATTCACATTGCAAAAAGTTCTAACGGGTCTCAAAATGTTTATTAGAGTCTAATAAGTAAATAATAAAAGTATAACAGTTAACCAATGATAGGTTTGTCTGTTATCGTTAAAAGAACTTAACTAAAAAATTTGCACTATACATTAGTTATATAGGTCCTAAAAAGTGCTTTGTGAACTATATGGTGCCAAATGTGCAATTCACATTGCAAAAAGTTCTAACGGGTCTCAAAATGTTTATTAGAGTCTAATAAGTAAATAATAAAAGTATAACAGTTAACCAATAAAAGGTTTGTCTGTTATCGTTAAAAGAACTTAACTAAAAAATTTGCACTATACATTAGTTATATAGGTCCTAAAAAGTACTTTGTGAACTATATGGTGCCAAATGTGCAATTCACATTGCAAAAAGTTCTAACGAGTCTCAAAATGTTTATTAGAGTCTAATAAGTAAATAATAAAAGTATAACAGTTAACCAATGAAAGGTTTGTCTGTTATCGTTAAAAGAACTTAACTAAAAAATTTGCACTATACATTAGTTATATAGGTCCTAAAAAGTGCTTTGTGAACTATATCGTGCTAAATGTGCATTTCACATTGCAAAAACCTCTAACGGGTCTCTAAATGTTTATTAGAGTCTAATAAGTAAATAATAAAAGTATAACAGTTAACCAATAAAAGGTTTGTCTGTTATCGTTAAAAGAACTTAACTAAAAAATTTGCACTATACATTAGTTATATAGGTCCTAAAAAGTACCTTGTGAACTATATGGTGCCAAATGTGCAATTCACATTGCAAAAACTTCTAAATGGTCTCAAAATGTTTATTAGAGTCTAATAAGTAAATAATAAAAGTATAACAGTTAACCAATGAAAGGTTTGTCTGTTATCGTTAAAAGAACTTAACTAAAAAATGTGCAATATACATTAGTTATATAGGTCCTAAAAAGTGCTTTGTGAACTATATGGTGCCAAATGTGCAATTCACATTGCAAAAAGTTCTAATGGGTCTCTAAATGTTTATTAGAGTCTAATAAGTAAATAATAAAAGTATAACAGTTAACCAATGAAAGGTTTGTCTGTTATCGTTAAAAGAACTTAACTAAAAAATTTGCACTATACATTAGTTATATAGGTCCTAAAAAGTGCTTTGTGAACTATACGGTGCCAAATGTGCAATTCACATTGCAAAAAGTTCTAACGGGTCTCAAAATGTTTATTAGAGTCTAATAAGTAAATAATAAAAGTATAACAGTTAACCAATGAAAGGTTTGTCTGTTATCGTTAAAAGAACTTAACTAAAAAATTTGCACTATACATTAGTTATATAGGTCCTAAAAAGTGCTTTGTGAACTATATGGTGCCAAATGTGCAATTCACATTGCAAAAAGTTCTAACGGGTCTCTAAATGTTTATTAGAGTCTAATAAGTAAATAATAAAAGTATAACAGTTAACCAATAAAAGGTTTGTCTGTTATCGTTAAAAGAACTTAACTAAACAATTTGCACTATACATTAGTTATATAGGTCCTAAAAAGTGCTTTGTGAACTATATGGTGCCAAATGTGCAATTCACATTGCAAAAAGTTCTAACGGGTCTCTAAATGTTTATTAGAGTCTAATAAGTAAATAATAAAAGTATAACAGTTAACCAATAAAAGGTTTGTCTGTTATCGTTAAAAGAACTTAACTAAAAAATTTGCACTATACATTAGTTATATAGGTCCTAAAAAGTACCTTGTGAACTATATGGTGCCAAATGTGCAATTCACATTGCAAAAAGTTCTAACGGGTCTCAAAATGTTTATTAGAGTCTAATAAGTAAATAATAAAAGTATAACAGTTAACCAATGAAAGGTTTGTCTGTTATCGTTAAAAGAACTTAACTAAAAAATTTGCACTATACATTAGTTATATAGGTCCTAAAAAGTGCTTTGTGAACTATATGGTGCCAAATGTGCAATTCACATTGCAAAAAGTTCTAACGGGTCTCTAAATGTTTATTAGAGTCTAATAAGTAAATAATAAAAGTATAACAGTTAACCAATAAAAGGTTTGTCTGTTATCGTTAAAAGAACTTAACTAAAAAATTTGCACTATACATTAGTTATATAGGTCCTAAAAAGTACCTTGTGAACTATATGGTGCCAAATGTGCAATTCACATTGCAAAAAGTTCTAACGGGTCTCTAAATGTTTATTAGAGTCTAATAAGTAAATAATAAAAGTATAACAGTTAACCAATGAAAGGTTTGTCTGTTATCGTTAAAAGAACTTAACTAAAAAATTTGCACTATACATTAGTTATATAGGTCCTAAAAAGTGCTTTGTGAACTATATGGTGCCAAATGTGCAATTTACATTGCAAAAAGTTCTAACGGGTCTCTAAATGTTTATTAGAGTCTAATAAGTAAATAATAAAAGTATAACAGTTAACCAATAAAAGGTTTGTCTGTTATCGTTAAAAGAACTTAACTAAAAAATTTGCACTATACATTAGTTATATAGGTCCTAAAAAGTACCTTGTGAACTATATGGTGCCAAATGTGCAATTCACATTGCAAAAAGTTCTAACGGGTCTCAAAATGTTTATTAGAGTCTAATAAGTAAATAATAAAAGTATAACAGTTAACCAATGAAAGGTTTGTCTGTTATCGTTAAAAGAACTTAACTAAAAAATTTGCACTATACATTAGTTATATAGGTCCTAAAAAGTACCTTGTGAACTATATGGTGCCAAATGTGCAATTCACATTGCAAAAAGTTCTAACGGGTCTCAAAATGTTTATTAGAGTCTAATAAGTAAATAATAAAAGTATAACAGTTAACCAATGAAAGAATTGTCTGTTATCGTTAAAAGAACTTAACTAAAAAATTTGCACTATACATTAGTTACATAGGTCCTAAAAAGTACCTTGTGAACAATATGGTGCCAAATGTGCAATTCACATTGCAAAAAGTTCTAACTGGTCTCAAAATGTTTATTAGAGTCTAATAAGTAAATAATAAAAGTATATCAGTTAACCAATGAAAGGTTTGTCTGTTATCGTTAAAAGAACTTAACTAAAAAATTTGCACTATACATTAGTTATATAGGTCCTAAAAAGTGCTTTGTGAACTATATGGTGCCAAATGTGCAATTCACATTGCAAAAAGTTCTAACGGGTCTCTAAATGTTTATTAGAGTCTAATAAGTAAATAATAAAAGTATAACAGTTAACCAATGAAAGGTTTGTCTGTTATCGTTAAAAGAACTTAACTAAAAAATTTGCACTATACATTAGTTATATAGGTCCTAAAAAGTGCTTTGTGAACTATATGGTGCCAAATGTGCAATTCACATTGCAAAAAGTTCTAACGGGTCTCTAAATGTTTATTAGAGTCTAATAAGTAAATAATAAAAGTATAACAGTTAACCAATGAAAGGTTTGTCTGTTATCGTTAAAAGAACTTAACTAAAAAATTTGCACTATACATTAGTTATATAGGTCCTAAAAAGTGCTTTGTGAACTATATGGTGCCAAATGTGCAATTCACATTGCAAAAAGTTCTAACGGGTCTCAAAATGTTTATTAGAGTCTAATAAGTAAATAATAAAAGTATAACAGTTAACCAATGAAAGGTTTGTCTGTTATCGTTAAAAGAACTTAACTAAAAAATTTGCACTATACATTAGTTATATAGGTCCTAAAAAGTGCTTTGTGAACTATATGGTGCCAAATGTGCAATTCACATTGCAAAAAGTTCTAACGGGTCTCTAAATGTTTATTAGAGTCTAATAAGTAAATAATAAAAGTATAACAGTTAACCAATGAAAGGTTTGTCTGTTATCGTTAAAAGAACTTAACTAAAAAATTTGCACTATACATTAGTTATATAGGTCCTAAAAAGTGCTTTGTGAACTATATGGTGCCAAATGTGCAATTCACATTGCAAAAAGTTCTAACGGGTCTCAAAATGTTTATTAGAGTCTAATAAGTAAATAATAAAAGTATAACAGTTAACCAATGATAGGTTTGTCTGTTATCGTTAAAAGAACTTAACTAAAAAATTTGCACTATACATTAGTTATATAGGTCCTAAAAAGTGCTTTGTGAACTATATGGTGCCAAATGTGCAATTCACATTGCAAAAAGTTCTAACGGGTCTCAAAATGTTTATTAGAGTCTAATAAGTAAATAATAAAAGTATAACAGTTAACCAATAAAAGGTTTGTCTGTTATCGTTAAAAGAACTTAACTAAAAAATTTGCACTATACATTAGTTATATAGGTCCTAAAAAGTACTTTGTGAACTATATGGTGCCAAATGTGCAATTCACATTGCAAAAAGTTCTAACGAGTCTCAAAATGTTTATTAGAGTCTAATAAGTAAATAATAAAAGTATAACAGTTAACCAATGAAAGGTTTGTCTGTTATCGTTAAAAGAACTTAACTAAAAAATTTGCACTATACATTAGTTATATAGGTCCTAAAAAGTGCTTTGTGAACTATATCGTGCTAAATGTGCAATTCACATTGCAAAAACCTCTAACGGGTCTCTAAATGTTTATTAGAGTCTAATAAGTAAATAATAAAAGTATAACAGTTAACCAATAAAAGGTTTGTCTGTTATCGTTAAAAGAACTTAACTAAAAAATTTGCACTATACATTAGTTATATAGGTCCTAAAAAGTACCTTGTGAACTATATGGTGCCAAATGTGCAATTCACATTGCAAAAACTTCTAAATGGTCTCAAAATGTTTATTAGAGTCTAATAAGTAAATAATAAAAGTATAACAGTTAACCAATGAAAGGTTTGTCTGTTATCGTTAAAAGAACTTAACTAAAAAATGTGCAATATACATTAGTTATATAGGTCCTAAAAAGTGCTTTGTGAACTATATGGTGCCAAATGTGCAATTCACATTGCAAAAAGTTCTAATGGGTCTCTAAATGTTTATTAGAGTCTAATAAGTAAATAATAAAAGTATAACAGTTAACCAATGAAAGGTTTGTCTGTTATCGTTAAAAGAACTTAACTAAAAAATTTGCACTATACATTAGTTATATAGGTCCTAAAAAGTGCTTTGTGAACTATATGGTGCCAAATGTGCAATTCACATTGCAAAAAGTTCTAACGGGTCTCAAAATGTTTATTAGAGTCTAATAAGTAAATAATAAAAGTATAACAGTTAACCAATGAAAGGTTTGTCTGTTATCGTTAAAAGAACTTAACTAAAAAATTTGCACTATACATTAGTTATATAGGTCCTAAAAAGTGCTTTGTGAACTATATGGTGCCAAATGTGCAATTCACATTGCAAAAAGTTCTAACGGGTCTCTAAATGTTTATTAGAGTCTAATAAGTAAATAATAAAAGTATAACAGTTAACCAATGAAAGGTTTGTCTGTTATCGTTAAAAGAACTTAACTAAAAAATTTGCACTATACATTAGTTATATAGGTCCTAAAAAGTGCTTTGTGAACTATATGGTGCCAAATGTGCAATTCACATTGCAAAAAGTTCTAACGGGTCTCTAAATGTTTATTAGAGTCTAATAAGTAAATAATAAAAGTATAACAGTTAACCAATAAAAGGTTTGTCTGTTATCGTTAAAAGAACTTAACTAAAAAATTTGCACTATACATTAGTTATATAGGTCCTAAAAAGTACCTTGTGAACTATATGGTGCCAAATGTGCAATTCACATTGCAAAAAGTTCTAACGGGTCTCAAAATGTTTATTAGAGTCTAATAAGTAAATAATAAAAGTATAACAGTTAACCAATGAAAGGTTTGTCTGTTATCGTTAAAAGAACTTAACTAAAAAATTTGCACTATACATTAGTTATATAGGTCCTAAAAAGTACCTTGTGAACTATATGGTGCCAAATGTGCAATTCACATTGCAAAAAGTTCTAACGGGTCTCAAAATGTTTATTAGAGTCTAATAAGTAAATAATAAAAGTATAACAGTTAACCAATGAAAGGTTTGTCTGTTATCGTTAAAAGAACTTAACTAAAAAATTTGCACTATACATTAGTTACATAGGTCCTAAAAAGTACCTTGTGAACAATATGGTGCCAAATGTGCAATTCACATTGCAAAAAGTTCTAACTGGTCTCAAAATGTTTATTAGAGTCTAATAAGTAAATAATAAAAGTATATCAGTTAACCAATGAAAGGTTTGTCTGTTATCGTTAAAAGAACTTAACTAAAAAATTTGCACTATACATTAGTTATATAGGTCCTAAAAAGTGCTTTGTGAACTATATGGTGCCAAATGTGCAATTCACATTGCAAAAAGTTCTAACGGGTCTCTAAATGTTTATTAGAGTCTAATAAGTAAATAATAAAAGTATAACAGTTAACCAATGAAAGGTTTGTCTGTTATCGTTAAAAGAACTTAACTAAAAAATTTGCACTATACATTAGTTATATAGGTCCTAAAAAGTGCTTTGTGAACTATATGGTGCCAAATGTGCAATTCACATTGCAAAAAGTTCTAACGGGTCTCTAAATGTTTATTAGAGTCTAATAAGTAAATAATAAAAGTATAACAGTTAACCAATGAAAGGTTTGTCTGTTATCGTTAAAAGAACTTAACTAAAAAATTTGCACTATACATTAGTTATATAGGTCCTAAAAAGTGCTTTGTGAACTATATGGTGCCAAATGTGCAATTCACATTGCAAAAAGTTCTAACGGGTCTCAAAATGTTTATTAGAGTCTAATAAGTAAATAATAAAAGTATAACAGTTAACCAATGAAAGGTTTGTCTGTTATCGTTAAAAGAACTTAACTAAAAAATTTGCAGTATACATTAGTTATATAGGTCCTAAAAAGTACCTTGTGAACTATATGGTGCCAAATGTGCAATTCACATTGCAAAAAGTTCTAACGGGTCTCAAAATGTTTATTAGAGTCTAATAAGTAAATAATAAAAGTATAACAGTTAACCAATAAAAGCTTTGTCTGTTATCGTTAAAAGAACTTAACTAAAAAATTTGCACTATACATTAGTTATATAGGTCCTAAAAAGTGCCTTGTGAACTATATGGTGCCAAAAGTGCAATTCACATTGCAAAAAGTTCTAACGGGTCTTAAAATGTTTATTAGAGTCTAATAAGTAAATAATAAAAGTATAACAGTTAACCAATGAAAGGTTTGTCTGTTATTGTTAAAAGAACTTAACTAAAAAATTTGCACTATACATTAGTTACATAAGTCCTAAAAAGTACCTTGTGAACTATATGGTGCCAAATGTGCAATTCACATTGCAAAAAGTTCTAACGGGTCTCAAATTGTTTATTAGAGTCTAATAAGTAAATAATAAAAGTATAACAGTTAACCAATGAAAGGTTTGTCTGTTATCGTTAAAAGAACTTAACTAAAAAATTTGCACTATACATTAGTTATATAGGTCCTAAAAAGTGCGTTATGAACTATATGGTGCCAAATGTGCAATTCACATTGCAAAAAGTTCTAACGGGTCTCTAAATGTTTATTAGAGTCTAATAAGTAAATAATAAAAGTATAACAGTTAACAAATGAAAGGATTGTCTGTTATCGTTAAAAGAACTTAACTAAAAAATTTGCACTATACATTAGTTATATAGGTCCTAAAAAGTGCCTTGTGAACTATATGGTGCCAAATGTGCAATTCACTTTGCAAAAACTTCTAACGGGTCTCAAAATGTTTATTAGAGTCTAATAAGTAAATAATAAAAGTATAACAGTTAACCAATGAAAGGTTTGTCTGTTATCGTTAAAAGAACTTAACTAAAAAATTTGCACTATACATTAGTTATATAGGTCCTAAAAAGTGCTTTGTGAACTAAATGGTGCCAAATGTGCAATTCACATTGCAAAAAGTTCTAACTGGTCTCAAAATGTTTATTAGAGTCTAATAAGTAAATAATAAAAGTATAACAGTTAACCAATGAAAGGTTTGTCTGTTATCGTTAAAAGAACTTAACTAAAAAATTTGCACTATACATTAGTTATATAGGTCCTAAAAAGTGCTTTGTGAACTATATGGTGCCAAATGTGCAATTCACATTGCAAAAAGGTCTAGCGGGTCTCTAAATGTTTATTAGAGTCTAATAAGTAAATAATAAAAGTATAACAGTTAACCAATGAAAGGTTCGTCTGTTATCGTTAAAAGAACTTAACTAAAAAATTTGCACTATACATTAGTTATATAGGTCCTAAAAAGTGCTTTGTGAACTATATGGTGCCAAATGTGCAATTCACATTGCAAAAAGTTCTAACGGGTCTCTAAATGTTTATTAGAGTCTAATAAGTAAATAATAAAAGTATAACAGTTAACCAATAAAATCTTTGTCTGTTATCGTTAAAAGAACTTAACTAAAAAATTTGCACTATACATTAGTTATATAGGTCCTAAAAAGTACCTTGTGAACAATATGGTGCCAAATGTGCAATTCACATTGCAAAAAGTTCTAACTGGTCTCAAAATGTTTATTAGAGTCTAATAAGTAAATAATAAAAGTATAACAGTTAACCAATGAAAGGTTTGTCTGTTATCGTTAAAAGAACTTAACTAAAAAATTTGCAGTATACATTAGTTATATAGGTCCTAAAAAGTACCTTGTGAACTATATGGTGCCAAATGTGCAATTCACATTGCAAAAAGTTCTAACGGGTCTCAAAATGTTTATTAGAGTCTAATAAGTAAATAATAAAAGTATAACAGTTAACCAATAAAAGCTTTGTCTGTTATCGTTAAAAGAACTTAACTAAAAAATTTGCACTATACATTAGTTATATAGGTCCTAAAAAGTGCCTTGTGAACTATATGGTGCCAAAAGTGCAATTCACATTGCAAAAAGTTCTAACGGGTCTTAAAATGTTTATTAGAGTCTAATAAGTAAATAATAAAAGTATAACAGTTAACCAATGAAAGGTTTGTCTGTTATTGTTAAAAGAACTTAACTAAAAAATTTGCACTATACATTAGTTACATAGGTCCTAAAAAGTACCTTGTGAACTATATGGTGCCAAATGTGCAATTCACATTGCAAAAAGTTCTAACGGGTCTCAAATTGTTTATTAAAGTCTAATAAGTAAATAATTAAAGTATAACAGTTAACCAATGAAAGGTTTGTCTGTTATCGTTAAAAGAACTTAACTAAAAAATTTGCACTATACATTAGTTATATAGGTCCTAAAAAGTGCGTTATGAACTATATGGTGCCAAATGTGCAATTCACATTGCAAAAAGTTCTAACGGGTCTCAAAATGTTTATTAGAGTCTAATAAGTAAATAATAAAAGTATAACAGTTAACCAATGAAAGGTTTGTCTGTTATCGTTAAAAGAACTTAACTAAAAAATTTGCACTATACATTAGTTATATAGGTCCTAAAAAGTGCTTTGTGAACTATATGGTGCCAAATGTGCAATTCACATTGCAAAAAGTTCTAACGGGTCTCTAAATGTTTATTAGAGTCTAATAAGTAAATAATAAAAGTATAACAGTTAACCAATGAAAGGTTTGTCTGTTATCGTTAAAAGAACTTAACTAAAAAATTTGCACTATACATTAGTTATATAGGTCCTAAAAAGTGCTTTGTGAACTATATGGTGCCAAATGTGCAATTCACATTGCAAAAAGTTCTAACGGGTCTCAAAATGTTTATTAGAGTCTAATAAGTAAATAATAAAAGTATAACAGTTAACCAATGAAAGGTTTGTCTGTTATCGTTAAAAGAACTTAACTAAAAAATTTGCAGTATACATTAGTTATATAGGTCCTAAAAAGTGCCTTGTGAACTATATGGTGCCAAATGTGCAATTCACATTGCAAAAAGTTCTAACGGGTCTCAAAATGTTTATTAGAGTCTAATAAGTAAATAATAAAAGTATAACAGTTAAGAAATAAAAGCTTTGTCTGTTATCGTTAAAAGAACTTAACTAAAAAATTTGCACTATACATTAGTTATATAGGTCCTAAAAAGTGCCTTGTGAACTATATGGTGCCAAAAGTGCAATTCACATTGCAAAAAGTTCTAACGGGTCTTAAAATGTTTATTAGAGTCTAATAAGTAAATAATAAAAGTATAACAGTTAACCAATGAAAGGTTTGTCTGTTATTGTTAAAAGAACTTAACTAAAAAATTTGCACTATACATTAGTTACATAAGTCCTAAAAAGTACCTTGTGAACTATATGGTGCCAAATGTGCAATTCACATTGCAAAAAGTTCTAACGGGTCTCAAATTGTTTATTAGAGTCTAATAAGTAAATAATAAAAGTATAACAGTTAACCAATGAAAGGTTTGTCTGTTATCGTTAAAAGAACTTAACTAAAAAATTTGCACTATACATTAGTTATATAGGTCCTAAAAAGTGCGTTATGAACTATATGGTGCCAAATGTGCAATTCACATTGCAAAAAGTTCTAACGGGTCTCAAAATGTTTATTAGAGTCTAATAAGTAAATAATAAAAGTATAACAGTTAACAAATGAAAGGATTGTCTGTTATCGTTAAAAGAACTTAACTAAAAAATTTGCACTATACATTAGTTATATAGGTCCTAAAAAGTGCCTTGTGAACTATATGGTGCCAAATGTGCAATTCACTTTGCAAAAACTTCTAACGGGTCTCAAAATGTTTATTAGAGTCTAATAAGTAAATAATAAAAGTATAACAGTTAACCAATGAAAGGTTTGTCTGTTATCGTTAAAAGAACTTAACTAAAAAATTTGCACTATACATTAGTTATATAGGTCCTAAAAAGTGCTTTGTGAACTAAATGGTGCCAAATTTGCAATTCACATTGCAAAAACTTCTAACTGGTCTCAAAATGTTTATTAGAGTCTAATAAGTAAATAATAAAAGTATAACAGTTAACCAATGAAAGGTTTGTCTGTTATCGTTAAAAGAACTTAACTAAAAAATTTGCACTATACATTAGTTATATAGGTCCTAAAAAGTGCTTTGTGAACTATATGGTGCCAAATGTGCAATTCACATTGCAAAAAGGTCTAGCGGGTCTCTAAATGTTTATTAGAGTCTAATAAGTAAATAATAAAAGTATAACAGTTAACCAATGAAAGGTTTGTCTGTTATCGTTAAAAGAACTTAACTAAAAAATTTGCACTATACATTAGTTATATAGGTCCTAAAAAGTGCTTTGTGAACTATATGGTGCCAAATGTGCAATTCACATTGCAAAAAGTTCTAACGGGTCTCTAAATGTTTATTAGAGTCTAATAAGTAAATAATAAAAGTATAACAGTTAACCAATGAAAGGTTTGTCTGTTATCGTTAAAAGAACTTAACTAAAAAATTTGCACTATACATTAGTTATATAGGTCCTAAAAAGTGCTTTGTGAACTATATGGTGCCAAATGTGCAATTCACATTGCAAAAAGTTCTAACGGGTCTCAAAATGTTTATTAGAGTCTAATAAGTAAATAATAAAAGTATAACAGTTAACCAATGATAGGTTTGTCTGTTATCGTTAAAAGAACTTAACTAAAAAATTTGCACTATACATTAGTTATATAGGTCCTAAAAAGTGCTTTGTGAACTATATGGTGCCAAATGTGCAATTCACATTGCAAAAAGTTCTAACGGGTCTCTAAATGTTTATTAGAGTCTAATAAGTAAATAATAAAAGTATAACAGTTAACCAATAAAAGGTTTGTCTGTTATCGTTAAAAGAACTTAACTAAAAAATTTGCACTATACATTAGTTATATAGGTCCTAAAAAGTACTTTGTGAACTATATGGTGCCAAAAGTGCAATTCACATTGCAAAAAGGTCTAGCGGGTCTCTAAATGTTTATTAGAGTCTAATAAGTAAATAATAAAAGTATAACAGTTAACCAATGAAAGGTTTGTCTGTTATCGTTAAAAGAACTTAACTAAAAAATTTGCACTATACATTAGTTATATAGGTCCTAAAAAGTGCCTTGTGAACTATATGGTGCCAAATGTGCAATTCACATTGCAAAAAGTTCTAACGGGTCTCAAAATGTTTATTAGAGTCTAATAAGTAAATAATAAAAGTATAACAGTTAACCAATGAACGGTTTGTCTGTTATCGTTAAAAGAACTTAACTAAAAAATTTGCACTATACATTAGTTATATAGGTCCTAAAAAGTGCTTTGTGAACTATATCGTGCCAAATGTGCAATTCACATTGCAAAAACTTCTAACAGGTCTCTAAATGTTTATTAGAGTCTAATAAGTAAATAATAAAAGTATAACAGTTAACCAATAAAAGGTTTGTCTGTTATCGTTAAAAGAACTTAACTAAAAAATGTGCACAATACATTAGTTATATAGGTCCTAAAAAGTACCTTGTGAACAATATGGTGCCAAATGTGCAATTCACATTGCACAAAGATCTATCTGGTCTCAAAATGTTTATTAGAGTCTAATAAGTAAATAATAAAAGTATAACAGTTAACCAATGAAAGGTTTGTCTGTTATCGTTAAAAGAACTTAACTAAAAAATTTGCACTATACATTAGTTATATAGGTCCTGAAAAGTACCTTGTGAACTATATGGTGCCAAATGTGCAATTCACATTGCAAAAAGTTCTAACTGGTTTCAAAATGTTTATTAGAGTCTAATCAGTAAATAATAAAAGTATAACAGTTAACCAACAAAAGCTTTGTCTGTTATCGTTAAAAGAACTTAACTAAAAAATTTGCACAATACATTAGTTATATAGGTCCTAAAAAGTACCTTGTGAACAATATGGTGCCAAATGTGCAATTCACATTGCAAAAACTTCTAACTGGTCTCAAAATGTTTATTAGAGTCTAATAAGTAAATAATAAAAGTATTACAGTTAACCAATGAAAGGTTTGTCTGTTATCGTTAAAAGAACTTAACTAAAAAATTTGCACTATACATTAGTTATATAGGTCCTAAAAAGTGCTTTGTGAACTATATGGTGCCAAATGTGCAATTCACATTGCAAAAAGTTCTAACTGGTCTCAAAATGTTTATTAGAGTCTAATAAGTAAATAATAAAAGTATAACAGTTAACCAATGAAAGGTTTGTCTGTTATCGTTAAAAGAACTTAACTAAAAAATTTGCACTATACATTAGTTATATAGGTCCTAAAAAGTGCTTTATGAACTATATGGTGCCAAATGTGCAATTCACATTGCAAAAAGTTCTAACGGGTCTCAAAATGTTTATTAGAGTCTAATAAGTAAATAATAAAAGTATAACAGTTAACCAATGAAAGGATTGTCTGTTATCGTTAAAAGAACTTAACTAAAAAATTTGCACTATACATTAGTTATATAGGTCCTAAAAAGTGCTTTGTGAACTATATCGTGCCAAATGTGCAATTCACATTGCAAAAACTTCTAACAGGTCTCTAAATGTTTATTAGAGTCTAATAAGTAAATAATAAAAGTATAACAGTTAACCAATAAAAGGTTTGTCTGTTATCGTTAAAAGAACTTAACTAAAAAATGTGCACAATACATTAGTTATATAGGTCCTAAAAAGTACCTTGTGAACAATATGGTGCCAAATGTGCAATTCACATTGCACAAAGTTCTAACTGGTCTCAAAATGTTTATTGGAGTCTAATAAGTAAATAATAAAAGTATAACAGTTAACCAATAAAAGGTTTGTCTGTTATCGTTAAAAGAACTTAACTAAAAAATTTGCACTATACATTAGTTATATAGGTCCTAAAAAGTACCTTGTGAACAATATGGTGCCAAATGTGTAATTCACATTGCAAAAAGTTCTAACTGGTCTCAAAATGTTTATTAGAGTCTAATAAGTAAATAATAAAAGTATAACAGTTAACCAATGAAAGGTTTGTCTGTTATCGTTAAAAGAACTTAACTAAAAAATTTGCACTATACATTAGTTATATAGGTCCTGAAAAGTACCTTGTGAACTATATGGTGCCAAATGTGCAATTCACATTGCAAAAACTTCTAACTGGTCTCAAAATGTTTATTAGAGTCTAATAAGTAAATAATAAAAGTATAACAGTTAACCAATAAAAGGTTTGTCTGTTATCGTTAAAAGAACTTAACTAAAAAATGTGCACAATACATTAGTTATATAGGTCCTAAAAAGTACCTTGTGAACAATATGGTGCCAAATGTGCAATTCACATTGCACAAAGTTCTAACTGGTCTCAAAATGTTTATTGGAGTCTAATAAGTAAATAATAAAAGTATAACAGTTAACCAATAAAAGGTTTGTCTGTTATCGTTAAAAGAACTTAACTAAAAAATTTGCACTATACATTAGTTATATAGGTCCTAAAAAGTACCTTGTGAACAATATGGTGCCAAATGTGTAATTCACATTGCAAAAAGTTCTAACTGGTCTCTAAATGTTCATTAGAGTCTAATAAGTAAATAATAAAAGTATAACAGTTAACCAATGAAAGGTTTATCTGTTATCGTTAAAAGAACTTAACTAAAAAATTTGCACTATACATTAGTTATATAGGTCCTAAAAAGTGCTTTGTGAACTAAATGGTGCCAAATGTGCAATTCACATTGCAAAAAGTTCTAACGGATCTCAAAATGTTTATTAGAGTCTAATAAGTAAATAATAAAAGTATAACAGTTAACCAATGATAGGTTTGTCTGTTATCGTTAAAAGAACTTAACTAAAAAATTTGCACTATACATTAGTTATATAGGTCCTAAAAAGTGCTTTGTGAACTATATGGTGCCAAATGTGCAATTCACATTGCAAAAAGTTCTAACGGGTCTCAAAATGTTTATTAGAGTCTAATAAGTAAATAATAAAAGTATAACAGTTAACCAATGAAAGGTTTGTCTGTTATCGTTAAAAGAACTTAACTAAAAAATTTGCACTATACATTAGTTATATAGGTCCTAAAAAGTGCCTTGTGAACTATATGGTGCCAAATGTGCAATTCACATTGCAAAAAGTTCTAACGGGTCTCAAAATGTTTATTAGAGTCTAATAAGTAAATAATAAAAGTATAACAGTTAACCAATGAACGGTTTGTCTGTTATCGTTAAAAGAACTTAACTAAAAAATTTGCACTATACATTAGTTATATAGGTCCTAAAAAGTGCTTTGTGAACTATATCGTGCCAAATGTGCAATTCACATTGCAAAAACTTCTAACAGGTCTCTAAATGTTTATTAGAGTCTAATAAGTAAATAATAAAAGTATAACAGTTAACCAATAAAAGGTTTGTCTGTTATCGTTAAAAGAACTTAACTAAAAAATGTGCACAATACATTAGTTATATAGGTCCTAAAAAGTACCTTGTGAACAATATGGTGCCAAATGTGCAATTCACATTGCACAAAGTTCTAACTGGTCTCAAAATGTTTATTGGAGTCTAATAAGTAAATAATAAAAGTATAACAGTTAACCAATAAAAGGTTTGTCTGTTATCGTTAAAAGAACTTAACTAAAAAATTTGCACTATACATTAGTTATATAGGTCCTAAAAAGTACCTTGTGAACAATATGGTGCCAAATGTGTAATTCACATTGCAAAAAGTTCTAACTGGTCTCAAAATGTTTATTAGAGTCTAATAAGTAAATAATAAAAGTATAACAGTTAACCAATGAAAGGTTTGTCTGTTATCGTTAAAAGAACTTAACTAAAAAATTTGCACTATACATTAGTTATATAGGTCCTGAAAAGTACCTTGTGAACTATATGGTGCCAAATGTGCAATTCACATTGCAAAAACTTCTAACTGGTCTCAAAATGTTTATTAGAGTCTAATAAGTAAATAATAAAAGTATAACAGTTAACCAATAAAAGCTTTGTCTGTTATCGTTAAAAGAACTTAACTAAAAAATTTGCACTATACATTAGTTATATAGGTCCTAAAAAGTACCTTGTGAACAATATGGTGCCAAATGTGCAATTCACATTGCAAAAACTTCTAACTGGTCTCAAAATGTTTATTAGAGTCTAATAAGTAAATAATAAAAGTATAACAGTTAACCAATGAAAGGTTTGTCTGTTATCGTTAAAAGAACTTAACTAAAAAATTTGCACTATACATTATTTATATAGGTCCTAAAAAGTACCTTGTGAACTATATGGTGCCAAATGTGCAATTCACATTGCAAAAAGTTATAACGGGTCTCAAAATGTTTATTAGAGTCTAATAAGTAAATAATAAAAGTATAACAGTTAACCAATAAAAGGTTTGTCTGTTATCGTTAAAAGAACTTAACTAAAAAATTTGCACTATACATTAGTTATATAGGTCCTAAAAAGTGCCTTGTGAACTATATGGTGCCAAATGTGCAATTCACATTGCAAAAAGTTCTAACGGGTCTTAAAATGTTTATTAGAGTCTAATAAGTAAATAATAAAAGTATAACAGTTAACCAATGAAAGGTTTGTCTGTTATCGTTAAAAGAACTTAACTAAAAAATTTGCACTATACATTAGTTACATAGGTCCTAAAAAGTACCTTGTGAACTATATGGTGCCAAATGTGCAATTCACATTGCAAAAAGTTCTAACGGGTCTCAAAATGTTTATTAGAGTCTAATAAGTAAATAATAAAAGTATAACAGTTAACCAATGAAAGGTTTGTCTGTTATCGTTAAAAGAACTTAACTAAAAAATTTGCACTATACATTAGTTATATAGGTCCTGAAAAGTACCTTGTGAACTATATGGTGCCAAATGTGCAATTCACATTGCAAAAAGTTCTAACTGGTCTCAAAATGTTTATTAGAGTCTA